>NC_044009.1:44479879-44782066 GCF_900496995.4 Aquila chrysaetos chrysaetos | reverse complement strand
GTATAGCCTGTATTCATCCATTTTTTAATGTCTTTTCATTTGAGATATATTTTTTTACTTGATTGGGGGATTTTTCTTCAACATAATAAGAATGGAAGAAATATGTTACTATCTTGTGACATTTCATTAAAATTTGGATCAATAGGAATATGTGAAAATACATTTTTGGCCATAAATGACTGTGCCAGTATTCATATAGACTTCTTCCTTTACATCATAGTAACGTGAATAAAATCATGTTTGTGCCTGCTGCTTTGCCATCTTTTTCTGCCCTTGGCATTACTTGCTTTAGTAAAATACATTAAGAATTTTCTTTAATTATGGCAAATGAATTGTTGATTTCCTCTACATACTAATGACGCATGGGCTCACTGGAAATGAGTCCCTTGCTTTATTTCCGTGTAATCTTGCAGGCAGTCTTCAAGATACAGAGATAGCTTTTCCTATTCAGACAAAAATCTCATTAGCTTCAAGATGAGATTTGTGTGAGGAAGAGAAGATGTAGCACAGTGTGAATATTGGAGCTTTGGTCCGATGAGGACACTGGGGAACATAAGCTGGAGTCACACCAGCGCTAGCAGTGAGCCTCAGACCCCCAAAAGGGTGTGTGACTCCGCCTGACAACCGTCTGGAGGTGAGATTTGCAGGGGAGATTGGATGAGTGTTGCAAATAGACCTATTTAATAAAGCAGCTGTTCAGTAGCTGTTCTACTTAGGAACTTGCAAAAATCCCTATAGGTGGCTAGCTGTAGCTTTCATGTGCATAAGTACTTTTGAGACTCAAGATACTTACATCTTGCCAGAACATCGTTATTCTCCTTAATTCTACAGGTATTTCTGCTGGACTAGAAAAAGAGTACAGTATTTTTACTTATGAAACTTTGTTAGAAATAAACTGTAAAAGATTGCGGACACAGGATAAAAAGGGATAACAACTTAGAAATACTGAGTCTCAATGAAGTTGCCTCTGATGCTGCAATAACTCTATGTGGCATTACACCTCTTCATGGAAGTGTGTTACATTCAACTCGGCTCCCAAAAGCCAAAGGAATTCCCTCGCCTGCTGTAGCTTGTCTCTACATCATGACTGGTTTTTATTTCAAATATAAACCAGTTTTGTCATCCATTGTTATTTTATCCAAGTCTCCCTCTGCCCCAGCTACTCTACAGTCCTTATGGCAGTATTTTCCATGACCTGCATTTTACATATTTTTTTTTTAACATTGTGCACCATTATAGTTTGCTTTTTTCCCCTTGCTTTTCTAGGCTGCAAATGTGAATACTATTGTGTTCATAAAAAAGAAGTGGATGGCCACAAATTCTGACTTGTGCATGTGCCATGCTGTTTTGATCAGTTGTGCTGACCCCATTTTCTCCCTGCTTTTGTATTTATTGCAGGTATAAGTAATGACCAAAATTTTAAACTCATCTACTGTGATTAGACCTTGAACAGGGATTTCAGTAGAATACTTTAGAAGTTAGGCTTTTACTTGTTTGTCTAGTGTAATAGCTAGCTCATTGTGTTTGAGTAAATGTTAGAAGGTACACTGCAAAATGAGTTGGAAGATGTGAAATGCATTCTTAATGCTAGCCATAGTACATTAAGTAGATTCTATAACTGTTGTTGATCTTTTTTGTGAGTAGTCAGAACTAAGGGTGTTGACAAAGCTGTTCCAAAATACCAAAAATTACCAAAATTCAGTTTGTGAATGGGCACCTGCATGTCCAGGAACAAAATCTGTCTGCTTAGAACAAAAATGACCAAGGCTGAAAAAAAGCACAAAATGTTTTGCAAGGTTAAGAAAATACATAACCAGTGTGGATGATTAACACTTCTCAGAATGACTTACATGTGCACATTTATTCTTTTAGTTTATTTTTACTGAGACAAGGATGGGTTTTGTTTTGTTTTATTTGTTTTGGATTGGGCTGGTTTTTTTTTAGTTTGGCTCTGCAAAAGGAGGGGTTTCTCTTAACCAGCGCAGCCCAGCGAAATAAAAATATGAAGACAGATTGTTCCCATATCCAAATCCCGCACCTGTTCTAAGAAGGGTAATTGCTAACAAGCTGCTCTCTTTTTAAAATGCTCGTTATCCACAGAGCTGACGGAGAGTCATGCATTCCTGTGAAAGTGGCATTTTACAATGACTCTGAAAAGAAGGGCCAACATTTTGATGAATAAAGATATTGACCGGGGAAAGTAATTGTATGACCATAATCATTCAGACAAGAACTGGAGCAATAGGATCTTATAATGCGGTGAGTTGTAAAGGGAGCATGAGGAATGAAAATGGTAGGTACTTATGCAAATGGATTATAACTATCCTGTGCCACTTTGTGGATCTGTCTTTTAGTTTCTCTTGCTATCTAGGCCATGGGATTACTCAAAAACAGCTGGAAAGGAATGGATGCAATCATTTCATCACAAATTCTAAATGCTTGCTGCGGTAATTTTGCTGCAAATAGTACACTGCAAAATCAAGGCAGGTAGTATTTAATATCAGTTGCAGGACCAGCTATATAAGTAACTCTGGAAAGACTGCAGTCTTTATTATAAGTATCCTCGGTCTGTTTTTTAGAACACCTGAGATGCAACATGAAACTGTCTTTTTACATTTATCACCTTTTCTTCATGTTTGGGGAATGCAAATGGTGGAGTTTAATGAAGTAGATGCTGGAGGAGTCATTAAGTGATATTGTCTTGATAACATCTAAGCTACAGGGTGAGACTCATTCTCATTCCTACTGCAAAGCAAATTACATTTGCTTTTCCTACTCTAAATGCACTTTGCCCCTGAAATTCTTGCCAAAATAAGGGAAGGCTGTGATTCTTCTTAGACCTTTCCTCTGTAGGCTTTGTCCCGGTGACAGTACAGGAACAGTTTAAAAAAAAACCAAAAAGGACAAAAGAAAGAAGACGATTCACTTAAGGCTTCAGAAGATGCTATGCTGGCAGAAACTGCTACAGCCTGTGGCTTCTCTAAGATCCTTCATCTGCTGTTAGTGCCTCAGCACAAAATCAGGCAACTACCAGACACTGCTGCAGCTCAGTGCTGATGGGTTTTCTGTTTCACATACCCACAGTCTAGTGGTAAACACCAGCGTACATCTGCACACTTGTACCACTGAGTATGTCAGCCTGGTAAAGTTCACTCCAGACTGCAGAAATAATGGCAGAATCTCCGCTTTCCTTTGAGCTGTACCCAGCTGTACGCAGCAGAAATAGTTAAAGCTGGTGGAATTCTTAATTTTTATAGATAAATGCATATTTTCTATATTTGGCTCATCGCACCATTCATCAGCTAGGTTGATTGTGGCATGGGCAGGTCGTTCTATGAGAAAAAGCAGTGTAGTTAAAACACCAGCTCTCAGGGTTAGCTTGTCTCTAAAAGTTTGTTTTTCATTTCTTCTCCCAAAGGGGATGCTGCATTTTAACTAACCTGCCTCTTCTGGAGAAGCCTGGCAGAGGCACTCTTTAGTCTCCGGGCTTTAGCCAGTGCCCTTCAACGTGCCTGCTTGCACCGGGCAATCTCCTACTGCTTCTGTCATTATTTCCATGGTAGAAATTGTATGGTGGTTTACATAAATAGTTTTCCAAGAAATCAGGAAAATGCTATTATGATAATTCAAAAACCTGACTTATTAATGCAGCATGTTACGGCAATATTTTCTGACCTTTTGTTGTCTCCTTAGTTGTACATGCTTGCTAGAAAAATTATGTCTTAAAGGCTTTTTATCCTCATTGATTAACAATAAAACTGTGCAACTCGATAAGCTTTAGGAAGCTGTGATTTTTTTTCTTTTTTTCTGGTTATGTCTCTTACAAGAAAGATTGTAAGTTTATTCAGCTAAAAATATGAAAATACTTGAGGGTTTTTTGCCTTTTTTTTTTTTTTAAGGTACTACATCTATTAATTTCAAGTGATTCTTTTTTCCAAATAGATATCCCCAATACTACTTAAAAGGAAACAGCACTGTTAAATTATAAGCACTTGCATTTCTGTGTCAAGGGATAAAAAATATTTCTATATGAAATAAATTTAATGGAAATTAGTTTCATGTTCTTATTTCTATTGTAATAGGAACTTGGGTTATATCTTCTTGCTACATTCAGGTGTAACACAGCCCTTATAGAGGTAATTTTGTAGTTTTTTTATTTTCTAGATGAAATAGCCACGTCAGATTCTGTATTTTGTTCAAAAATAGAGAAGAACTCTTCAGAACTCCTGGATGAGGTTATGTGCCATAGATTGTGAAATTCAAAGCCATGTCCTGCTAGTGCTTAAAAGATTTTCATGCTTGTAGTGAATCAGTTCATCATCAGTCAGTAAATTGTGTTTGGAGAGGGAGTATATATTTAGAAATCAGCCTAGAAAAGGCGAGAGAAAAATGCTTCAGCATATTTGATTTATATTTGCTTTTTGTATTTGCTGGATATAGTTTTTCAGCATTTCCCTCTGAAATATCTTTCTTTTGCAGTGGCAAGTGGGATTTAGCATGCAGGGATGCTGAAGGGTTGAAATGATTCATGCTTTCCTTTGACAGCCTCAACCCGTCATCCCTCTCATGTCCAGTCTCTGCAGATTTTTGTTTTAGCCTTTCTTTTGGTTACTATTGCAAAATTTTGGTGAGATCGCTTAATTACACTATTTGCAACCTCTGTAATGCCATATAAAACCTGTTTTTGTAAAATCAGTCTGACAGCAAGCTACACGTTTTCTTTTAGGGGTCTTTTCAACAGAGATTAAATTGAGATAATCACAGAGCAGAAAGTTTAGGCTCTTAGGCTAGAACCTCCCTTTGGTTGCATATGTTGAGTTCACTGATGGTAGTGATTAAAAGCTCATGGTAAAATGTGGTCTTTAGCATTTGGCAGGAATAGGCCAAAAGCATTAGGTTCTGTAACATTGGTGTACAGTTTTCTGTGTATGCAGTATAATGGATTTTTCACTCTGTAGCTGTGTTTTAGTAAGGTATTACTCAATCACAAATTACATTCAGAAATATGTATATTACTTAAGGATTGTTTTTGGCAACAATGGAATTAAATGGTTTGTGAAAAAGCTACTTTAAATAATGAGAAAACTTGCAGTTGTATTATGCTTTGAGCAGCCATTTTCTGATTCATTAGAGTTAGATTGTAAAATCTATAATAATATTAGAGATAGTATTATATAGTATTATATATAAAACACCATATTCAAAAGTTGGTATTTTTTCAAACCACATTAATAGAACGGCCTGTTTAGAAGATTAGATCCTTAAATCTCCATCTGCGTGTTCATTGTTGTTATGTGCCAGTTAGCAGTTAGTTATGGGAAAACTGTATGATAACAAAAGCTTCTCATTGTATGGCTCTTTACGATGTGTCCTCTTGAATGCCTCTATCTTCTTGTCATACTCAAAAATGACAGCTTCTGTCTTGCTGATGATACATGGTCTAAAAATCTATTTAACTGCCTTTTGCTTATGACCATTTTGAAAAGCAGTGCAAGGCTAAAAATATATTATTGTTGAAGAACAGCAGCTTACTCTATTTTAAAACTTTGTAGGGTATAGTCCAAGACTTGCACTGGTTAACATCAAGGAAGTTGATTGGATGTCCTTGATACTGGTTGTACTATGAATTCACCTTATTATAGTAATTTTTCTAATATTTCATCAAATCTTTTTTGTTAGTGTACATTAACTTCACAAATGTCTTACCAGAATGTTGTCACTCAGTATCGAAACATCATCATGACCTTTTAATAACTTCTAATAATTTGGAACAACTCATAAATTTTATCAAAATATTAAAACCAAGTACTTCATTCTTAGTCAGAGATAAGTCCTTCTTTCTATGCCAGTCTCCAAGATTTGCAGCTAGCTGGAAGCCCCCTTCTTTCTCGCTGTGGGTACCAGTAAGCTTTGTATGCTCAGTACTAGATTTACCCGTTTGATATTCTCCTTGCAAAAATTTGCAGAAGTATTTAAAATGGAGCTTTATTTTTAGAAACTGAATATTCATGGCTGCAGAGAAGAACCTTCTGAATAATGAGGACTTGGTACATTTTTTTGTAGGCTGCGGTACATTCATGAAGTTGTCCAGCTTCTGTTGTTTTAAGTCAGTCCTTTGGAATAGGGTTTCACAATTCTCTGAGGGTAACTACTGTTTTCTCACCACCACTTGCTTATATGAGCTGCTAGTTCTTCTGTTACAATTGGACTCTGTTAAGTGTCATACGAATAAAGTTTATACTGTTATGTTTAGGATAAGTTTATATTTTCTAGACTGTGCTATTAATATTAAAATAATTCTTATTTAAGGGAAAAAATAGTTTGGATCTGAGTTTACATGCAGGAGATAGAAGTTTTGTATTTCTGTGAAAAGGCTGGGGATCCTTGCGATGTCAGTGTGGCCAGGGCTGTCCAGAAGGGATTGAACCATGCAATCCTCATATCCTAGGGATCACTAAAGGCGCTTGTGAAGCCATCGTGCAGGCCTTGAAGACCAACCATCTTTAAGGCTGGTCAGGAAGTTGCTGTGGTAATCAGTATTTAATGAGGTGGGAGTGAAGCAGAAGGAGCTGGAGAAAATGAGGGGAGCAGGTAGGTTTGCAAGGGGTTGGAGAACAGGGGCAATGGGATAGGGAAAGGAGGCAGACGCCAGGAGTTCCTGCTTACGCCATTTTTTTCCCTCTGCCTGTGGAAGACAGGAGTCCTAAGCGTTAATAAAAAAATTACAGGCATCAAAGATGCGTTGTTGGTTATGGTAATCGGGCTTCTCCTGCATGGTGATCCCCAGGAAAGCTGCACAGAGTTCAGTCTGAGAGGGGCTGCCCGCTAACGCTGTGCTGCAACTGTCCTCAGTAATTTCCTTCTATGTGCTATAATTGAACATCATCCATTATCTGCCATTCAGTCAGTATCAACACCAAAGGGGAGATTTGTGTAATAATAAGAAAGTACAATTACTCTTACAGTCACCGGGAGGGAAGGATGGAGAGCAGCCCAGGCTGGCTGGTGGCCATTTACCACTAGGCCCGAGCTGGCTTCAGCTGTGGGGAAGGGAAGGCTAACACCTGGCAGGTGAGGGAGCTGGTCCTGTGAAGACCAGCTGTGGCCTAGGGTTTAAACTGAGTAGACAGACTGGCTACTTTTCCCCTTCGGTGAGGCTAAAAGTCTCTAAAATGAGCAAGGTCAGCTGGGCCCAGGCCAGGCAGGAGGATGGCGTCCAGCGGGCAGCAGCCATGTTGGGCTGGCAGGGGGCTCCTTGCTGGGAGCTGTGGCCGGCTGAGGGCTCCTGTGGGACTTCCCCTGTGGGATTGCTTAGAGAGCGCGTAGGGGAATTCGCCTTACATTTCCTGGAGAGAAACTGTCTTTTACAGGTGGTAATGAACAGGTGAGGTGTTAAAAAAAAAATAAAAAATTAAAGACACTGTTAGAGATGCTGTTCTGGGTGGTGTCTGGTGTTGAGCTGAGAAAGCACAAGAACATTATCATCTTCTGTTGTTAAAACATCTCCATTTCTCACTCATTTATAATTCAGAAAACCAAAATGAAATAATCTGTATGTGAAAAAATATTAATATGCCTTGGGAAGCTTATAAAACATAGTGGGAGGTGCTTTCCTGTGCCTTAGTCCTCCCCATAGAACAAGATGTCTGAGGTGGCAGTATTGCTCCCATCCCTCTGCCCTTTGGTCTGGCAGAAAGGGGAGAGATAGAAGAATATCCTTGCTATATACTTGAAAGATTAACAAACCCAGGATTGCAAATCAAATAGGAGACACTCCAAGTAATCTCTCATCTTTTGTGGCAGTCGCTCCCTATGTATTCAGTGGAGAGGTGGCCTTGGAGGGCTTTGCTGAGGCACATTATGGCAGCAGGTCCTGGGAGGGGGAGAGAGGCTTTTATGTGGTGGTGTCTTCAAGGGCAAGTGTGGGCTAAAGCCCATATTTTTTTACCCCACCCGGTATTTAGCTGGAGCTTAGTGAAAGCTTGTGCAGACCATGAAGCACTTGTGTAACGTAACTCCACTTTGTAAGCAGGCTGAAGTGGGATCTTCTGAGAAGTCCCTCCCAGGTTTCTTTTCACAGAGAGTCTTGCCACAGCAATTTAATTCTGAGGTAGTAAAGGCATGGGTAATTGTGGCAGGGAAACATTTATGCTTGCCAGCTATAGATAGAAAAAATAATGTTTTCTGTGAGACAAAGTTAGGATTGTATGAAACAATTGTACCGTTTTTGTCATTCTGTTGTTAGATGTTTTTGTGTTGCTTGGGTCACACTGTACCATGAACGCAGGCAATGCATTGCTACTATTGACAAACCTCAATGGCGTCTGGCTGGAGTTAATAGGAGTTAAACATGTAACCACAGAGAATGCAGGTTTAAGTGTACTAGTAGTTACAGAAGCATTCGTTTAACATTTGTTATAAGCTACTGTTTGTTTTTTATGAGTAATAGGGGAGCAGTTTACAGTTGAACTACTGTGTAGAAAAGAAGAGCTGTGCGGCTTCGGATGGAATACTTGGAGCCTCAGGCAGTTTTGTAAATGTTTTCTATTACAAATAAGTTTAATAGTGTACATTAAAAAAGATGTGTATTTAAACCTTTATCGTCCAAACCACGTTAGGTGGAATTACAGTAAATTGCTACATTTCATTTCTGTAATTATCTTACAAACTGCTAGTTGATATTGTCCTGAAGTTTATGCTCAGCACATTTTAACACCAGTCGTATTTTGGACAGCTTGTATAAGCTCATTTGATTGTCTCTTAGGGGTATAAAATTACATATATATTTAAAAAAAAAAAAAGAGATCTATTAAAAAAGCATAAGAATTAACACACCTTTGGATGACTGTGTGTACTATTGAGAGGGGAGGGATCATGATCACCTCCCATACTGTGATTATGAGTATGCACAGAGCAATTTTCCTATCACTAATAGTTCTAGAAATATATGATTATGAAACATGGTCTTTTCCTTTTATTTTATTTTTTTCCATTCCTGTAGGAACTTGGAAGTAACAGCCCTCCGCAGAGGAACTGGAAGGGAATTGCTATTGCGCTGCTGGTGATTCTAGTTGTTTGTTCACTCATCACTATGTCTGTCATTCTTTTAACCCCAGGTAACCTACTTCTTTATTTTATCTTACTGAAGGTGTATGATTCATAATGCAGTTATTAAAATTACATATAAATGTTAAAGTAAGCATTTTTAACTTCTGGCCACTATAAATTTGGTGCCTGTAGGGACTCAGGAGTTACCAGAGGCCTTGTGGAGCAGAAGCGTTTGGCTTTGGCAGTAGGTCCTTAGGATTCTGTCAGCCTTGAGATGGCTACAAGCAATCCTCATTAGCCTCAGCAGGTGTGAGCTGACTTTAAGATTTTGTCACTTGTGTCTTGGTGTAATTTTAGATTCACAGATGAGCTAAGAGAAAGCTGTATGTCAAGGAAAACTAATACTGAGAATGAAACTTCTCACTGAACCAGAAGCATGCATCTTTCATATGTACATGCATGAGCATCTTCCCTTTTATTTCTCTCAAAAACAAAGAGAGGGGAAATTACTTAATGCTTCATTTGCAAGAAAAAGGGGGGGGGAGGGCAAGTAGAAGACAAGAAAAGCAATTGAACGTATAAAATAATTATGCTTAATTTTTTTTTTTTCCTAATTTGATCTGAGTTATTTTTCTAAAGATTTTCTTTTTACTGCTGGGGTAGCAACCATTTAATCATGTCTAGGAACCTAAGAGAAGGAAACACTGTATAACTTTTAAAGAAAAAATATATTTGAATTATTTTTGTCAGATTTGAAGTTATAATGTAAAGTACCTGATTTGGATGGCATGCCTACATAGTAAATATTCGTCTGCAGATGTTCTGCCCTGTAAGTGGCCAGTTTGTGTAAACCAAAACATTAACAAAGTACTTTTTAGTTAAATAATGGTTCCAGACAATTTGGCCACTGGATGAAATTATCAAGGGAAGCTGGGTGGGTCTGTGCATGAGCAAGTACGGTAGTAGACTGCTGCTGCTTGAAAGGAAGATGGTGAGCCTGAATGGAAAAGGATCAAAAAGCTTTGCTTGTCAGAGGGAACAAGACAGCTGGAGAGCACGTATGTAGGAATACTACAAACTATTCTGCTTCCTCTGTTTTGTGTAAATATCTACTGCATATACATGGTGCTGTCCAAGGAATGATAAAGAAATGACTGTTTGCTTATTTCCACTTAGAGCATTTTGAGAAAAATAAAAGCAAAGTTGTGCTGCTGTAGTCTCAGTGTATAGGAGTTTCTTCAGGGACTAATAAAAACAGACGTTGAGGGCAAATGGTGGTGTATCCTGATACAGTTTAAGACAGAAGACTGTTTTTCTTTTCAAGGAGAGGTAACTCTCTTTTTAAGGCTTGTAAAATCTCAAAAGTGTTATGCTGGAACTCACAATAATAAACATCAGTTCTGGCTCTTATATCTGTATAGAATTATTAATGATGTAAAAATGTAAATTGAAGTCTTTGAAGGCACTCGTGGAAAAAAGAATAGGCAACCTAGGGAAATGTTAATTTTTTTTTTAATATGTTAAAAAAGCTCAGTGAATTACAACATCTCTGAGGCTGTTTCAAAATCCAGAAAGCTTGCTTGAAAACCTGATGTAAGCTGGGACCTACATTTCAGTTCAAGTCATGCGAGTGAAAACTAGTTCTGTCAGCTCAGATGCTCTAAGATACCCCATAGAGACTGCAGAGCTTGATATAAATAAAAACCTTTTTCCCAAAATGATCTAGGTGTGTAAAACTGGGGTTTCTTGCAGGTTGGAAATGCTTACCAAAGCAAGCTTTGGAGGTCCATTGTAGGACAGCTACTTCCCCTATTTTGATCCTAATCAGTGCTGTTCCCCCTTCACTTACATGATTAGTTAATATGTTTTTGGAAGAAAATATTCTGATACTCTGCTGCTTTGCTGGCAGGTACTAAGCACTGTAGCTATCTATCTGGTCTTGAAGATATGTAAGATCACTTTGGGATGTCTAGCATTTGAGGGGAGGAAAAACTTGGAGACGCTCTCACCGGTCTGGCTATTGCGAGGTGCTCAGTTCTAAGGTGCTACCAATCTGTTGTTATAAATGCTTGGGTTTGCAAATTCTTTTCACAAAATATAATAGAGCTGAATTAAGATGTTCAGTGCAGTAGTGAGAATTTTTTCCTACTTTACCTTGGGAGAGTTCAGAGTGCACTGCTTTTCATTTCTAACACTACTTTGAGCATCAGAGACTTCTCTCCTTATTTAGTTCTGCCTGTACTGAAGGGTGCTTTTTAGTTTTCATATGAATTCCCCTAAACACTGTACATCATGCTGCTTCTTTTTATGGAGATGATAATAATTTCAGCTAGTGGTTGCTCAGAATCCTGATTGTTTTGTTGAAAGTTTTGTGGAGGCAAAAGTGTATTTACTGATAAAGACAAATCCAACAGAAATGATCTCTTTTGCCTACAGTTATTTATACATTGCTTCGTCCACAATATGAGAAAGTCTTAGGTCTGTGTACACTTTAACAGTTGTCATTTGACTTCCCTCAAACTTTGAGCAACAGTTTTCATGCCTTGAATAATAGAGGGATCAATGCTTCTGTATGAGAAAACATGCTTTTAAAAGAAAATCTTCTATGTAAGTTACATGCAAAAGGCTTCAAAGAGGCTTTAGCTTCTGCTTAAAGATACAAGTGGTATTAAAACTAAATGGAAATTCTTGATATATTTTTAGTGTTTTTTATTGCATGAAATATGACTTGAATATACAATGCTAAGCAGGAACTGTGTTGAAATACGAGATGTATTTTGACCTACTAATATCTTGGGTTCTGTTAAAATATGAAATATCTGTGTTGCAATTATGATTGTTGTTTTTGTAAATTGTACCAACAATATTGGTAATATTTTGCTCCCTTTTATATTACGTTTCATCTATGCTAATACTCAGAAACTATAAATGTATTAGTGTTCTCAACAAAGAGATGGAAAAATGGAAGACCAGACCATTTAGTAATCTGAGACATTAGTGGTAGAGTCTGAATGGACTCCTAGTCCAGTAACCTCTTGCTGGAGCTCACCAGCTCTCTGCGAACCTCTGTGGACTAAGGAGTACGTGGGGAAAAAACCCCTGTTGTGCCCACTGAGTACAAATTGCTACACTGCTCTGTAGCTGGGAGTAAAAGGCTTGCAGGCAAGTATCCCTGCTAGTTTTCTTCGCAGTTAGATAAGTGCAATGATAAAGAAAGCGCATGAAGATACCAAAGAATGAGGTTACTCCTGTTAAAGGACTGGATTGTGGAAAAACTTCGGAGTTTCGGAGTAGGAGCCTGTCTGTCCTTTGGGGCAATTTAATTATGAATCTAGTGATTTTTGCGTAATATTTGGAGATGATTACTGGAGAAGTATTTAAGAGAGAACAAAAGATGAAAATACCCTGGGTATAATCTTACATATATAGCTTTCTTTATATTGGGAATTAATGGCCAGTGCAGAGAAAGAAATAGCTGTTTATGAGATGACATCATTTGGTTTGTATGTCAGTATAAACATAACACAGGTATCTTTCTTGTTCTGCTTCTTTTCTATTTCATGTTTTTGAAGTTTCATCACATACCTGCACATACTGAAATATCCATAGGTAGATTTTCTGGGATAAGTGCCTCACTCCTGCCTTTAAATCAGCATGTTTTTGTGCTTTGCGTCATGATAGTATGTTCCACATTGTAGGAATTATCTGAAGACCTATCTGATCAACCACTGTTGATCTATATTTCAAAACTGAGGAATGCTCAATTAGAAGTACTAGCAGCTGAAAGCTTTTATATGAAAAATCACCTAAGAACAGCCTAAGAGTTGTACAGATGTTGCCACCTTTGTACAGGTGTTTTGCCACAACACTTAAGGCTGTTTTTCATTTTGGGAATGACAGTAGTTCTACCTTCATGTTAACTTACAGTTTCTGAAGGTGTGGCAGACTCGAATGCTTTATGTGGGACTCCGTTACTGAGATATTGATGTTAGCATTAAAACCATGCATGCTGATATATGGTAATTACTGTTGAGCAAAGTAGCATGTAACTCTAATCATAGACTCAAAGCAAACTCAGAGTTTGCTTTGCTATCTCTTGATGCAAAAAAAAAAAGAGAGCTTTGCAGAAAAAATTCCTTTAGGGAACATTTAGGACAGCCAAACTGACAGAAAATGCTTTTTTGAAATTGGTTTGAATAAAATCAAGCTCTCGGAAGAGGATCCATTTGGATTATGTCCAATAGATAAATATTCTGTTTAGAATATTAGGGTTGTGCCTGACCCCTCCATACCATCTCTCATACTACTCTTCTACTCCTAAATAAATGGAAAGCAAACTAAAAGTTATTTTTGCTGAAGTGGATATTCATTACTAGAAGATTCAGGTTTCTGTTCAATGCTGTATAGGCTCCCTGTAACTACTGTAAATTGGCAAACAAGTTCTGATATCTGACTACTTTCTGGCAAGTTGTTTTTCCTTTTTCATGCAAACATAATACAAACTATACTAATTCCCAGTTATTGATATACCTGTTAGCTTGCATACAGTTTACTAGTGGTTTTTTTTCCACTTTTCAGGCAGCATTTAACATCAAGCCTTCATCCTAATTTCTAGTGTTAAAACATTTTTTTCTACAGAAAAGTCAGTAAGGAGTTTGAGTTAATAATATACTACACTACATCATTATGAGTTTTATTTGCTAAGTTAGAAGGTAAATTTTGAGGTGTTTAGACTACTTTTAACCTGCAAAAATAATATTCTATAAACTCATGAAAAGTAATGAGACTATTTATTTCTACTTTTGCAGTCTTCTAGTTTAGCAAGCACAAACAGGTTTGTCATTTTGAATAAATACATACCAGTTGTTGAACTGTTGTTAGTTTGATGTGTAGTTTAAAAGTAGCCATTTAGTTTTTAACATTTGATTTTGTTTGTATCTTTTGTAATCTGTGTTCATTTTCTATACATAATATATATAATTTCAGACTGAAATATAGAAATCCATGGGAAATAGTGTGAGGACATTGGAAATATGATTCCTTCAAGGAATAATTCAATAAAATTTAAAATGGAAATGAAAAAGAGATAGTAGGCTATTTGGTAATGTGGTAATAAACATGAAGTGGAAAAAGGCAGTCTTTAAAATAAAACAAGTACTTCCTGAAGTACATACTAATTTGTGCTTGTCCTCAAGAAAGATTAACCCAATATAGTGTTTTGAGAGTTCACATGATGTGTTATTCATCTTGCTATATATAAACTAGGCATTTTAGAAACTTAAATTACTATTTTAGAGTCTTTTGGTGTCAGATCAACATTTTTCTTATAAATTATACAATATGAGATATTGACAGAGTGGAAAGCTAGTGTCAAGGATTACAAACAAGGCTCTATTTTGGTAATGACTTAGCATTAGAAAAAAAATTACTTTTCAAATATCTAGTAAAGTTGCTTGAAGATGCTTCAAGCAAGATTTTCAGTTTAGAAATGCTAACGGCAATTTAAAAAGTTACTTTAAAATCCAATTTATATTGAGATTACTTGGCAGGCATGTGAATTAAAAGACAGAGAACAGAGCCGGTGTACCTTTCTTCTCCAGTAGTCTTTCTGTACACAGTTGATATATTGTTTTAGTGATTTTTATTAAAGGAGTTAATAAAAAAACCCCCACAACCTGTCAAAACTAAACTGTCTTGGGTAAGACAATTTTTGGCAACATAACGGCTTGTGTGAGCTCGATTGATACTTGGCAAACTGGCAGGATATAAGGGGTCACAATAAATAGAAACAGACTCAAGAAAGGTTAGAAGGGGAATCCTTTTGGGATCACAAACAGCATCAGGACCAGGGTATGTTGAATCAAAACAGGTGATGAAAAACAGCTTGTTGAGGGTAGGTGGTCAGCGAGGTTATGGAGGAAGGGGTAAACGGGCATATGAAGAGCCCAGTATTTGATGCTGTTAAGTTAGAAGTAGTGTTTTGAAGACAGGGAGTGTATTTGTGGAGCTGAGTAGAGCATATATAACAACATGTGCTTACTTTGAAGATAAAAACTCAGTGTGTGGCAGGAACGAGAGCTAACAATGTCCCATGATGTGTAAACAGAGGGATTAGGTATAAATCAAGAGAGATAATGTTACTCTGCTGTAAAGCTCTAGTAAGACTGCAAGTGGAATATTGTGTCCCATGCTGGACTTGGAGACTAAAAAAAACCCCAAACAGGCTGTTTTGATCCCTGGAAGGTAGGAAGAGGGCAAAAAGCTTATTTAAGGATTAGAACGTTTGTCTTATGAGAGCGGATTTGAACAACTCTGCATGCTTAGTCTTATAAGACATCAAGTGCAAGAAGAGTTGATTACGGTGAGTAAGGGCTTACCAGGGCCCTGCTGAGACCTGGGAGGGAGGCACGTGCAAAATGCAGCAGCGCCGTGGAGTGAGCAGCTGTGATGGCCTTGAATCTATTGTAAATTTATGATGTGCATTAAAAAGGAGTTTCTTTTCAATACAGCAAGGATGTACCTTATTAATACTAACTGAAGTGACCGCAGCAGGCAGTGCTGACATTTAAAGTAAAAAAAAATAATCATATTGTTGTTGATTCCAGTAAGCTTTCAGCTGGGCCTCTAATTGAGAAATTTGGCTGAATAAAGACCAATAACGAAACTATGATTGACTTTATTCACTGGGAAGGGGTTGCATTTTCATCTGAAATGTATTACAGGATACGACCTTTACAAAGCACATTTCTTTGTTAAAAATGTGCTGGTAACATATTGGGTTGATATCAAGATAACAAGATTGCTCCTTGACTGCTGTGATTCTAAATACTATTTTTCTGTGGGTCTGTCATCAGTGGTGCTGTTTAATATCAGCAATCTGTAAGGACAAAATCTGACTGACAAAAAGATCCTCTCATAGAGAAGGTGGATGCCTGACACGCTGGAAGGAAAAGCTCCAGTTGTATTGGTTCGTAATCAGACTTTTCTTATGGCGTAGGGCTGTGGGAAGGAGCTTTGCCACTACGGTCCCAGTATAATAAATAGTCAAACACTATATCCTTCAGTTGGCCTGTCCATAAGGTACCAGTGCCTTGTTTTCTGAAGCTTTACTGAAGAAAAATGAAACATTTTCTTGTAGTGAAAAAAAGTAAGAGCAAGGTACTGTTATTGATTTTGACAGGACCTTTGAACTATGTATTCTGGTTCTGTAATTCTAATGTTTTGCAAGCTATACTGAATATATTGTTTTTAATAACTATCTAAATTGATCTTGTTATGTTTATTTTAGATGAACTTGCAAATTCATCAGAAACTAGATTGTCCTTGGAAGATCTCTTCAGAAAAGAGTTCATAGTTCATAATCCAGAAGCCAAATGGATTAATGGTAAGTGTATAATCTCTTATGTAATTTGGAAGTAGGTAATAATTTTGAGTATTGAATGATATCACTATCCAGGCACTGAGAAAGAATCAGTTAAAATTTCAAACTCTCTTGAAATTGGCCAGTGTCCCAGTTTTCCTTGTAGTTCTGAATCATGTCTGTTTCATGAATTTTTGAAGTGGCTTTCTAATTTTAAAGCTCCATCTAGTAGACACTCACTAAAATTTTCTGTTTATGCTACTGTCTCAGTTGGAAGCAGTGAAGAATTGTTTTTAAGAACTGGATCTTGTTTATGGATTCATAAAACGATCAATTCAGAAAATTAAATTGTTCTATTAATATCTGAACTTTGGGATTTGAGAACTGGTTCTAACTCTCGTCTGGAATGGATTCTTAAATATTTCAATATACTTGTACAGCTTAGTCATTTTCTGATGTCTACAAATTGTATTTAATATTCTACTTTATTAAATGATTTATAAATGGTATGCAGATTCCCAAAGAATTACGCAGTTTTAATGTAAAAAAGAAAACAGATTCAAACTTTTTTCAACTCATTGAACTCCTTTTCTCTTGATTGCATGGGTTGTTCACATTCTTTCTGTTTGCAAGCAATGTACAAGTAACACAATAGTGACCATCTGTTTTGTGCCATTATAGTTGGATCTTTGTATTATTCCAGGTGTTATAATCAAAGGAATAACAATAGGCGTTGTGCAAAATAGAGTATTGTTAAGGAGTGCTCTATGGAAGGTAGGAGTTCGGAAGTCTGGTGACTGAGTATGTAAATTCAGAATAACTTTGCATGGGGAATAATGATTTAATTACATTAATCAACTTTGGCATTCAGTAATAACTAGAACTGGTTTTCATTTGTAGGAAGCTATATTATTGAATTGAATTGTTGCTTTATGATATACTCTAAAGAATGAAATGGACATAACAAGGGTAAGTGTGTGTCAAAAAAAAAAAAGGATTAAAAGGGAGAAAAGTATGGTCAGTCTTTTTTTCCAGGACCAGCTCTGGTGTTGAGTTACTTGTTATCCTGTAGTTTAGGGGTAAGAGAGGGGTGTTTGTTATCCAGTCAGTAGTTTAGGGGTAATGAGAGGGGAGGCTCAATTTAGTTTCCTGCCACTCCCGTTCCCCCAGCTACTCCAATGACCATACAGTTGCTGAGATGCTCTTACTGTCTTCTTTGGACTGGTTTCTGACTGCAGTCAGTGCCAAAAACTGGTACTGGGTAAGGCCAGAACAGTGCTGTTGCCAAGAGGAACAGTTTCCTGTGTTTGGGAGAAACCTTTTTTCCAGTTAAGACTGTTTGGCTAATTAAAACCTAAAGCAGTTTTTGATGAATTTGTTGTTATCCGTTAAATTCACAAAGCAACTGCCTTCGACCCCACCCTACTTGAAAAATATTGCTCCTAAATTGTCAGTGGATTTGTCAACTCTTATGGATTGAGTTATGGTAAATATTGTTGATACTATAAAACATGTAGTTTATTGTAATTTTTAACTCTGTTTTACAAGCTGTGATAAGATAAAAGCTTCTTTCAAGAGTTTTCCAGATGTGGTAAGAAGAAACGTAGAATTTGGTGCTAAACACTTGGTTGGATACAGGTTTCTTTTGTGGTCTTCAAAGTCCATCTTAAGAAACTCATACAATGGAAGATAATTTTACTAGTATCATGCAAAAAAACGGAAGTTGTAAACGATCTAGTCTAAAAGCTATGAGATTGTATAGTTATGAACTTTTCCATCCATTGAAAATAATACTACAAATACTATTTAATAAAGAAAGGCCCTCTGTTTTAATAGCAGTATAGTTGTACTGATATCCAGTCTTTCTGCAGTGACGGTTTTCTCAGCCAATACAGGAACTCCTAAGCTTGCAGTTAGGTGTTTTCCTGTGTGTATTTGCCAAAGAAGCAATGAAGTCCAGTAGTACCAAAAAAGGGAAAGAATGGACTTTTTTCTTATTAGAGTATGTGTGTGTATGGGAATTGAGGAAATAGTGGGGATAATTAAGGATTTTACTAATTGTTTAGTATTTCTGATAAACACAGAAAAATTATGTATAGGTTTTCTTTTTTTTTTTTTAATCCATTTTCTTTGAAAATTCCCAGTATGGTCAATGAAATCAGTATCTTAGATAATAAACAAAATGAGGAGGAGTCTTGCAAAGCAGCATTTCTGCTTCCTGCTTCTGTTTTATTTTTAAGACCTAGGATAAGATTATGTTTTCCTTTTTGGCATGGTAACATTGCAGTGGTGGCATTATATGCATGGAGAATGAAATATAGAACTTAATATTCAGCATTCATTACTCTGGAGCTGGAGGGGAGCATTTGGCACTTTCTTTGGATATTGGCAGGGTAAGTGCTTCTGGACTCTGCACAGGAAGATTTTAGCAGAAAATAAGTAGCTACATACTACTAGTTTTGCTCCTCTTGGGATAGAATAATTTGTATCCATCTGAAAGTTTTATCATCTTGACCGCCTGGGAAGGGATGGGAATAGAGATTGAAAAAGTGATTCCTGCTGTAAGCAGTTTCTGCAGGGTCTAGAGCATGTTTTGTAGAAAAATGTCTGATTTAAGGATTTCAAGTGCTAGATGAATCACTGTGTTCTTAGGTAAGGTCTAGTATTTAACTGCTGCCACTTAATGAAACTTTCCATACTGATGTTTGAATATGTCCTTATTTCTTCCTTGTTTGCAAGTTCTTCCACTACAAAAATCATCCCTATGTGGTTATTTCTAGTCTACTCTTTAAAAAGAAAAGCTCCTACATACGGAAGTTTTTACAGTCCATTTCCTTTTCTGCTTGAAACTGAGTCCACAATTTTATGTGCTTGCCACCAAAGTTAATAATTATGCAAATGTTTAAAGCTGCAGAGGAAGTGTTCTTTATCTGAGATAATCAGCTCTTGCCAAAGAAAATAAAAGAAAAATTTTGAGCTAGTTTTAAAAGTAACAAAATATGTTCACATTTAATGTAATTTGAAGATGTACCTATGCAGGTATCTTTCAGATTTCCCCCTCCTTTCCTTTTTTTCTTCTTTTTTTGTTTTACTTCAAAGGCAAATTTTTTTAAACCTGACTTGGATTTTTGTCTTTTTTTGATAAGAATTTATAAAGGAAAGAAAATATGGATGATGGCTAGTATTCTTCTTGAAAATAATAGTTTACTAAGCTTTTTCAATTATAAACCTGATCACTTCAACTGGGTTTAAAAGGACATGGTGGAGAGCATACACAACCATCAATCAGTTCAGTCTGTGTTATCTGAAAGGGTGTTTGGTTTCAGAAAGCCTTCCAGTTGCTTGGCATAGTTTTGAAGATGTTAAATGTGAGTACATCTTCCTGTAGCATTATCGATCTTCAGGTTTTCTAATAGGAAGTGAGAATTTAAAATGCTGCCATGAATAATAAAAGTACTTAAATCTGACAGCACATTGCTACTGATAAGGGCTTTGCATTAGATAGCAAAATGGCTTGGTTTACTTAAGTCTAAGTACAAAACTGCAATGTAGTTTAAAATATCCAGAGTAATTAAATTTAAGAAAGCACTGCCGTTAAACTTGCCCTATGCTTTCCCGTGCCAAAAAACTTGTTAAGACACTTCATGTATCTCACATTGCTTCTCTCTTGGATTCTAACCATTTTGCAACAGGGACCAGTCTCTGCTTCAGGCTGGGCGTAGCCTCTTGTTTCATGACCACAGTTTGTTTTAGGAACATGTCTCCTGGGTGTTAGTACAGTACATTTAATGGAAGGTCATGATATGTGATGTATTAGGGCATAGTTCTAAACTAGCTGTATCAGTGACAACAACTCTATCATTGCTCTATTAGTTGTTCATAAACCAGTATATGAATCATTGCTTATTTGCCAATATCGGCAGTATGCAGCTGGATCTTTGAACCATACTGAAGCATTTTTTTCAGGATATTTTCTTAATTTCTCTTAAGTTACTTAGAAACATATATGCTGGCCTGTGAGAAATACTGAGGACTGTAAAGGTTTGCAGTCTAATCCTTAGATCTTTGGTGGTGTACTTGCATCTCTTATTATCAGGGACTCTGGCTGTTAATGACCATGAAATTCAGAATCTTTGCCTTTATTCCTTCTGTGAATATGGGAGTTGCTCGCATTTTTGCTGTTTAGATAATCTTTGCCAACCTTTCGTATATGTGATAAGAGTGCGTTGACTCCTTGCTTGTATTCTGTCAGATGGGTGTATATAGTCAGCCCAGTTATGATATTTTTCATATATCTGTATGAAGAGTGTCAGAGAAGGACCTGAAGTTTGAATGATGGCCTGCAGCAGGCTGTGACCTGAAATCCTGTCTTGTGCTAAAGCTCAGCAAATCACCTGAGTATGTGTGTGTGTGCTTTATGGAGCTGGGAGGGATGTAAGCATCTGCTTAGGATAAAACTTCTGTAAGGTGCTTTGCTGAAATTGTGAGGTGATAAAATAAATATTTCTCTCTTTCTGTCTTGCTTGCCTCTGGAGAAGCTCTTTCTGTATTCAGTAACCCTTGCAACACTGTGTCACAGGAAGAGTGTAGTGTAAGGTGTATGGCAGGGCAGCATCACATCTCTGCAGGCAAACACAGTCCTGCTGATGCAAAAGCATAGATTCTGGAGTAGTGAGGGAGAGGACTGGGGAGGTGGCAGAGACTCCCTCCTGTAGCACCCCACACTTTATTGAAAACAGACTTATCTCACAAGCAGCAGCCCTCTCTGTCTTTGGGAGGAAGAGAGAAAATAAGGAAGTCATGGGTAGTTGGAAGCAATATGGGAAGGAAGACTTTGACACTTGTGGAAAGGGAAAAGACCTGGAGGGGATGAGGTGGCAATTTGTGTTTCAAGAAGGGTTTCCTGCCTCATTGAGAAGCTGCATTTTCTCCACATATCAACCTTCTCCTTGCCTTCAGCCCTCATAAACTCCTGTGCCATGTCAGACAGGAGCTGCTGATCAACACTCTGTGCCTCGAGCAGGCGGCTGCCGGGGCGGGCAGCCATACCTGGCAAACTGCTGCACTGCCGCCTGCCAAACTGGTGGCTGCTGGAGATGGGCGGCCACTGCCCTGTCCCATCCCTGCAGAGGAACAGCAGCTCCCTGCTAAAGCAGGGCTCTGCGTGTCTGTGGAGTGGTGGCAGACGCAGGGAGGTGGTTGGTGCTCACATCCTCTGCTGCAGATGATACAGAAAACCCTAAAATAGTTGGGGATAGTTTTGTCCCTTGGTGTCATCCTGGTGAACACAGTCCTTTTCTTTAACTAATCCGGGTGAGTATAAATGCACCATTTTGATGAGAGATTTCTGGAGAAAACATGTATTTGTACCTCCTTCTTTTGTTGTAAAACCCTGTTTTTGGAATGGGGTTTATCAGTTTGCCCAGCATAAAATTTTAGGTTGTGCCAGCAATCTCAGCAGGTATAACCTGTTTGGATTTAATTTCTAAAGCAAGTAATTTTTTCATGCACATGTTTTCAAGGCAAAGACTCTTCAACACTTCACCCCTCCCCCTTTTACAGTTTTAATGTGTTTCTTTGGAGATGATAATAAACCGGTCTGTCCCAAGTCAGAAATATTTTCACTCAGCCTTGAGAACAGTATCAAGGCAATAGATGTCTGGTTTTGTTTTAACTGAAGCTCTTGTATTTATTTGTTTTATTTTTGTCTTTATATTGTTTCCAGTTTTCCTGTATTAGCTTCAGCAGAGGCATGGCTTTCATTTTCTGAGTAATATTTACAGGTTCTGATGTGGGCATCTTTAATTAGTTTCACACATCAATTTTATCAGCATTGAGGAAAAAAAATGAATGGGGGATGTCCACCCTTTTGAACATCAGTGAAACCAAGGGATTGGTTTATGGAGGAAATCCCTGTCCCCACTTCACATTTTATTTTGCAAACATATATTGTGTTTAGTAGAGTCTCTCTTTTCCGTTTTTTAAAAAAATAAAATAATATTAAACCACTTTTGCTTTACAGCAGTCATTTCACTGCAATATTTTGTAGACTCTGTATTGAAGTTAGCATGGAAAGATGTTACCTGGCTGAAGAAGTATTATTGCTTCTCCTAACATGTTTGGTTTCCTTAAGGTGCAAATGAGACAGTGGCTTCCCATAGATTTATTTGTTGTTGTCCCTAGCACCTTTCTCATGCTGTACACTGCCTTTATCATGAGTTAAATTTGTAGATGGTGGCCTTTGCTTGAGCTGGTGCTTTCTTTGAGTCTCTGTTGGCTCTTGTCTATCCTGAAAAATTAAATAAAAAGTGAGTCTGGGGAAACCTGTCACAAAGATGGTTGAAATTGCTTAAAAAATTGTGGATGATAAAAATGGAAGTGGTTTGGGAAGCACAGCACACAGATTCCACGGTACCACCTGTGCCAACTTTATGCAGGAAACTATGGTTTAAAGCATTTGGCACTTTTTAAAGGAAGCTTTTCCTGTGCATGAGGCAAATATGAACTTTATTTATCAGAGCTGAGCATGTTGTGGTGTTTGCCAATGGATATGGGTCAAGTACAAGAAATCAGTCCACCACTGAGCAATGAAAGAAGACAGATTCTGCTCCAGAAAGTCATTGCTGAGTTGGAATCAATAAACAGATAAATATCTCTATTGGAATTACATATCTATGTGTATTGGTATTACTCTTGCAATTTATGATGGATATTAAGAGTGAACTCCTATATTGTTTTTTTTCCTGTTCCTTAAATTAGATGAGTGCCTGAAGTGGCCAGGCTGGAATGCAGCCATTGTGCACAAGTGCATTTTCAGTGTCGCAGGAGCTGTGTTTGGCATTCAGATATTTAGGCTGTGATAGGATGCATTAATGCTCTGTCAGCGACTTGGGCAGAAGTGAAGAGAGGTGTGTACAGTGGTGCGCTTCCCAGCTCTGCATATAGCTTTCATGATTTATCTGAATCTGTCTGTGCAGACCCTGAAGCTGGAAGCCAGGCCAGGGAGTTGTTTTGTTGCCTGTGGTTCAGCGTGAAGGGTTTATTGCTGAAAGGCAGCAGAGGGTGCTTGGACTTTGATTCCTCGTGCAGGGAAAAGCAGCATGGAGAAAGGCAAGTAAAAAAATCCTAGACAGCGCTGCGATCTTTGGAGGCTTTTAGCTAAAACTCTTCTTTCATAAAAATCTAGCAATGTGTCCCGATCCAATGTCAGGGAAGGTTTCGATATGATCCCAAGAGCGAGATTAAGACACAAATGAGGTCAAATGCCGTATAGTCAAAAGAGTTTTTATTATCAAAAGTGGAAAATGGTAGCGATAGGATAGAATGGAAGAAAAGCTAGAAATTAAGCAAGCAGTCGGGATAGAGTTGCAAGGATAGTCACCACCATGGATCCAGCGGCGTCCCGTCGGCCCTCAGGCAAGCAGTCGGTGGTGGGAGTTGCAAGGACGGTCACCAGCACGGATCCAGCGGCGTCCCGTTGGTCCTCAATCTTCAATTCTTTGGTGAGGGAAGAAAAGGCCCCCACACCACTTGTTTCTAGGGGTTCTTTATAGGGCATATTTCGATGATGTCATGCGCTGCAGGTTTCATTCATCACACAACCTTCGCGTGATCGATACCAGAAACCAATATCTTATCAGCTCCAGCCCAGTTTCCTCCCCTGGATGCCTCAATGGCCTGGTAATCGTCCTTATGGACAGAGGAGTGTCCCGCTTAAACCGGCCATCTTGGAGACAAAGGGCTCACGATGAGCAGTTCACAGTTCCTTGATGACAGCCCAGTCCCTCATACCTAACAATCTTTGAGGCAAATGGTTCGAGATAACAATTCAGCCTCTTACACAGTGGTGTGAATTACACACCCAATTTTTGCCAAGTCTGAAGACTATGCTTTGGAAAATCCCCAGAAATTTTGAAATGATACATAGAGTGTCTCCAGGCTGGCTGATGTTTCTCTCAGAAACTGCTAAAAAGGGGAGTAAAAGTTTTGATTGATACTGTTCCACTGATTAATTAAAATAACTTGTTAAAGAAAAGAATTTAAACAATGTTTTTTGTGAAATGGATTGAATGATTCAAGTCTCTCATTAGGGAATTGAATGGAGGAGTTTGGGGCTGTATTTGCGCTGATGCTGAAGACATCCCTAAGAGCCAGCTGTAGATGGGTAATTGGTCATTCAGGCTAAGGTTGTGGACGTAACCACCCCTGGTATCAGGCACAACGTGCCTTGTGTTCCTTGATGCAGGAATTTTGGCTTCTCAAACAATGACCAATCTTGGTTTAGGAAGAATTTAGATTTTCTTTGTTTGGTTTTTTGGAGGTTTTTTTGTTTTGTTTTGTTTTGTTTTGTTTTGTTTTTTTTTAAGTTTAGGTGCAGTAGTTCTTTGGTTTTCTCTGCATTTCTCTTGTTAGAAAATGAATTTATTAAATATTGCACATGAAGAATGCATGTAAAGCAAAGGATAAATAATGTGAGGTGCATAAAGCTACAAAAGTGTTAATGTGAACAGGAAACAAACTGAAACAAATTGTTTTATGCAGTATTGTGAGTACAATTGCAAATAAGAAAGCATGAAATAATTTGGGTTGCAGCTGTACATGAATGTAACACGCACCCTTAAAAACCAGGATGGGGAAAATCCTAAACTTTTTTTCTGCATGGAAGTGGAGATTTCATTTCATTTCTGTAGGGATTTATCAGAAAAAAAGATGGTCTTTTTCATCAATAATCATTATCACAAAGCAAATATTAATTTTCTTCCATGAAGCAGAGTTGCTTTTGTGCTTCAGATTCAGAGACTTGTCCTTGTGAGTGGATCTTGCCTGTTTAGATGTTGTGGCTCTGCAGCTGTGGGATGCTCACTGGGCTGGCAGCAGAGCTCTCCCCTGTGAGCAGAAGGCCAGAGGGTTAGTGTTCCTCTCATCCTCTGATTCTCCGTCCTGAGGATGAGCAGTTGTATAGCCTATTGCTCAGGAAGGTGTTTTGTCCTCCTTATTAAAATTCTTTGTTTCATGGATTGTAACACAATAGAGTTTTTCCTTCAGTTATTTTTTCCTCTAGACTATATGCAGTCTAGTCTTTAAATAATGTTACTTAGTAGCAAATTTTAGCTGATCTTCCCTGCCCGACCACACTATCAGGATATGCTGCATGCACTACTTTCTGCTCTCGTATTATTGATATCTCTAAGGTGCCACATGACTTGCTTGCTTAGAAGTAGATCTGGGGTAATTTCTGCTCAGATCAACTATGTTAAGCCCCATTGCTACATTGATACTGGTGCCAGTGTTAATGATCGTTAACAAGCATTAAATAGTGCTATGTATTCAGGGCCATTAACTTGTGTCACCATTGTATTTTGTAAATGACTTCTCACTGCGCCTCTTTAGAAATCTCCCTTCCTTCACCAATATTCTTTGTACACTAATACAACATTGTATTAGTCATGACCTCTACACTGTCTGGTAGCTCTCTTCTTCACTTGAGCATTACTGTTATTGATTGCAAAAGTTTTTTCCTGGGTGTTTGTTTTCTGACTGTTTGTTTTTGTTTTGGTTTTTGTTTTGGTTTTTGTTTTGGTTTTTGTTTTTTTCACTAGGCACGTTATACTTCCTCCACAGAGTACCTGAAATTTATTTTCCTGAAGAGGCTTTACTTCTTGTAACAACTGACTTCTAGTTGTATTCATTCAGATGTAGACTGATGCCATGCTTGTTGAAATCTATGGGTATGGGACAAAATCCACAGATTGAGATATAAATTAGGAAAAATGAAATCAAGTATTCCAACTAGTGGAAGATCAAACTTTATCCTAAAATACAGCTAATCATTGCAATCCTTCTTAAAATTTATGTCCCTATTGATTTTTTAGTTATTCCACAACACAAAGCATTATGAATTTAACAGAGAGATCAATATACTTACTTAGAAAATACTTACACAGGCAGAGTGTATCTGTTGTATAAGGTATTGTATTTCAAAAGAGTTTAGCGGAATGGTTTACGTTTTTCAAGCAATATTTATAGATAGCAACCTAATGTTGAAGGGTTAAGTACAATAATTCTGTATGTGAACCCCTATGAAAGTGGACCAGACACATAAATCTTAGTTCTCCCTGTTTGTTGAAGCAAAAGTCTCCTGAGTGTAGTGCACTGATTAGGGTTACTATTCTGGTTACCATAGCAATGTCCATGAAAGGGGGAGACTTTTTCTCAGTAACACGTTTTTGACTAAGAAAGCAGTCCTTAATATGATGAACAAGTATAAACTGGATGTGCTACATCATTATTCTTAGGATGCTGCCCTCTAGGACAAATATTTTTGCTACATGAGCAAACCTGGACAGTAGATTGAGAGTTTTGGAATGATAATAGACGGTGGCTGCTATACAACAGATTTGTGAGTTCCCTCCAGAATGTCACACTTTTTTCTGTTATACATAAAGACTTCAGAGATGTATGTGTTCATGCATTAGTAGGTTTATATACATGTGAAGAGTATTCTTTTCATCATGTGCTTCCTTGTTCTGTTTTCCCCACTTATCATCACTGCTCCTGAGCAGAAGGGTACCTGTTGCCCAGCTGGAGCTGTAGTCCTTTCCCCATGGGTTGGATTTGTAGTGACCTGTTAGTTTTTCCTTTGGAAGCTGCTGTTTATATGTGCAACTGGTTTTATGGTCTTTCTTACAGGCTCATTTCAGTCAGCTCTAATTTGCTCATCAGCAATTCAACTCTCTTCAAAGGAATGCTGCATGGGAATGGGATATACCTTCAGTCGTAGCTGCATGCAGCAGCACTGTTGGCTGATTCTGCCTTGTTCCCATTTGCCTAAAACAAATCCTTTTAATATTCTTCAGTTTTCTTACTTATTTGTCTAAATAGACAGTCCTTTAACAAATGCTCAGTTGTGTTTTGTGGCAGATTAGTAAGCTATACAGTGTTTAAATTAGTTATCTTTAAAAACAAAAGTTTTACATTTCTAATCCTTATGTTTTCTTGTCTGTTCATTTTCTTCTTGAATTAAGAGGTAGTAAACCAGTGCTTTGTATACCATACTGTATTGCTCAAATGCTTACATAATGGATCCATAAAAATTGCATTTTTTAATCTATGGACATATATGTAAGTTTATTACACTTTTAGTCCTTTTTTTCTTTTCTCTCTTTAGTTGATTCCATTGTGTATTCTTTGATTTTTCTTTTCTCTTTCAAATGGCAGATTTCAGAGACACTGACTCATATTTGCCATTCATTCATCCATTTCCCTGGTCTATTTTGCTTTCTGTGCCATGCATTCTTTTTCTTAAATGCATGAAGTGATCTTCTACCTCTGGCGTGGCAAGGCAGTTCAGACGCACAGAAATGGGTACCACGCCAAGTTTATTCTTCAAATGAAAATGTGGTTGGTACTTGAACAATTTTGCTTGTTATCTCTTTCAGTGTGATGGAGAAGGACTTCTGTTTTTAGTATGTGTGGAAAAGTGGATCTATCTATCTATATATACTTGGGTCATATATTTAGGATTCTTGCAAGGGTCTATTCAGTGCATCAGTTCTGTTAAATTTTTCCATGAAGTGTTTGTGTTGAGCAGGAGGAGATGGCACAAGTGTTATACGATTTTGATCCAAACTGCATCTTGTTGCAGGCACTGGAGGGAGAACTCTACCGAGTAAAAGCATAGAACAAGTAACAACAAAAACGTAATGAGAAAAAAGGACAGCAATTGGGTACAGAGAAAGCAGAGACAGGAGGAGGAGAGAGAAGTGAAGGGACAGTCCAAGGGAGAGCACAAAGGCCTGTGTTAGCACTTCATCAGTGCCACAGGACACATGTGTTTCCTATTAAGGACATCTCTTTATTCTGTAACTCCAGGCAGCTTCTGGGAGGACACGTATAGGTGGTGAGAACTTCCACTTAGTCATAGTGTTTCTGATCTTTGAGAGATGAGAGCTGTCCCAGTGATGAGCAGGAGACATAATGCTGGTGCTAAAGGCACTCATGTGATGTGTCAGTCATGCGGCCAACCCCAAAACTGGACCAAAGCCATACTATTGCCCTGACCCTACTGACACAGTGCCTGAGGAGCATCTGGTGGCATGACCTGCCTGCCATTTCATCTGGCCAAAAGTTGTACTTTACAATTGTAGCTATGTCTTCATTTGGGGATGTGTGAAGTGCAGTGAGAACAAAAGTGCTATAAATTTTAAATTATTACATTTTTGATAACCTGATTTAATTACATTTTTAATTTACTGTTGCAGAAATCAAATGTGGCCCCCATACTGTCTGTATGAGACTGTAGAGTTGAGATGAACCAGAGGCAACTTGGAATTTGCTTGTTTATCGAGTCTGACAAAGTTTCTATGCAATTTGTGTGAGATATTTGCCAACTAGTAATCATCATAGCAACGATGTATCATTTTATCAAATCTGTAAACATAAATTAATTTTGACCCATTAATAGGGCTATACAAACCCATAGCCTCTCTAGTGAGATAATTAACAAATTCTTTGTTAAAATAAAATTATTAAAACATGGGACTGGGAGAAACAATTGGGTTTTTGACAGAATTTAGATATTGGCTTCCCATGCTGAGAGTGATTCAACTTTAACCCAGTTTTGGCTGAGTTTTTCCACGATGTTTTTCTCCTCAGGGAAAAAGCACATCTTTAGTTTTGAGAGGGTTTTTTATCCGTAGTTGAGAACTTACTTGATGAATGAAGACCATCTTACGTGACAAGTGCTTCAAACGGAAATGTAGAGTGTGCTTTCTGTACTTGTAGCCTACTTTAGGCATATGGCTGACAAAATTTCTTCAGTATGTGAAATACTGATTTTTAAGTTCAGCCAAACCTACTTGGAAGCCTAAAGATCTGTGAATTGCAATTTGAAAGTAAAAATTGAAAGTACTTGAAACTTAAAAAATGTGGCTATGAAAACCCAGGAGTTTAGAGTCCTCATTGTAAGTAATAGCAAAATAAACATCAAGCAGTTAAGTTAATCTATTTTATTGCAGGACAGGCACTACCTGAGAAGTAGTTGTAATAGCTTCAAAAGTAATGGTTATTGACCCCATCCTAGAGCAACCATCTCTAGGATAAGAAGGCAGCCTCTTTTCTTCTTAGACATGGAGTTACATGGAGTTTGGCAGTCTTGTCTGCCAAAATGGGTCTGTTAATTCTGTAATGATGATTCAGGTATTTATGTATTTGTTACTGGGATCTCGACTGAGAGACTTCATCTGTAAAGGTCACTAAGCAGCTGTCAGGTGATGATAACTTTTCAGGTGCTACTGGCATGAGTTAGATTCAAAGTGACAGTTATGGTTGGCTGAAGATAATTTTGTCAGAAAAGTTTTCTGACAATTTCTTGTCTTTTTTTAGTTTTCACTTGCAAGTTTTATATGAAGGAATGTTTCTGTAAAAGCTTTGTGAAAAAGGTTTAAGTAGTTCACTTTAGCTTTCTCACATTTTGGATAATGTGATTTCTTTTTTGTTTAAATGTTGAAATCTTCTCTTTGGTATAATCATTTCATTTTGACATTTGTCTGTTATATTAATGTATTTTATACTACTTGTGCACACTATTCATGCAAAAATGCTGTATTTTGGTATTATCAGAGTGAATAGTTCAACATTTAAAAACAAGTATTTCAATATATTCTATCTGAAATTCTGAGGAATATTTTCTTAAAGAAAGAGGATAAGAGTTTCAATTTATTCTAATTTGGAATAAAAATGCTTGCACTCTCCAATATTTTGTTTTCTAGTCATCTCTATGGGCAGTTTAGAGAGGGAGGCTCTAAGCCATATTGTCAATTACAGCTCCAAACCACATTATAAATTACCTAAACTATGATGTCATGTTCCATTCATGGAAGTCAGTTGCAGAGTTAATATTATAACCTGCAGCATTTTCATTGATTTCTGATGGATTCCAGATGTATAGAGATATGGAAATGGGCTCTCCTGTTACGAGATGTTTCAAAGGTGGTTGCTAGTTCTTTGCTTTCTGGGTAACTGCACATGTAATGAATTTTATGTAAGTTATAAATTCTTATCTTTTTTTTCCATTTTCATACCTAGCGTTGTACCTTGTCCTCCTAGAGGCAAGGACTTGCTGTTCTAGGAAGTTAGTCCTTTCTTTTTTTAGCAATTTAAAATGATCATATAAAGTGTTACATAAATGTTCCTCTCTGTTTTAATACTCTGTTCTCTTTTCCAGCTATTTCTTGAGCTCCTATTGTGGTAAATTGTTAGTTGAAAACAATTTGGCCTCAAAACTCTATTTTTGAAGACCTTGATTAGCCCATGCATGTTACTATAATGGAAATAATAACAATAGTTCTACTGTATTATTCCAGTAGAAGTTATAAAGTTAAATTATATTTTAACTATTTAGCTAATGTCTGACAGGAAAGACTATTGAGTATTGAAAAAGCTGCACAAAGGTGCACAAATTTTTTGCTTGAGGTACTGTCGTTGGGCTCCCCCCTCCCCAAGCACCTCCCCCACCCCCCCATTTGCTATATAGTATGTGGAAGTAGAGGCAGACAATATGTCTTTCAGGACTAAATGCTTTCTGTCTCATTACCATCTTCAGAGCGATCTTTTACTAATTTTAACAAAACTTTTTTTAGTATAGGATGTGTCTATCCTGAGTACTACAACACACAGCCATTGATTGCCTCACCACTAGATTAAAATATACCCTGAAATAACAGTATCTGTTATTCTGTTCCTTGTTATGAAAATGAACAAGTCTGAGTGTTCAAAAAATTGAATTCGTGTGCCTGCTTGGTGATTTTTTTGGATTAGGTAAGGCTAAACTCTGAGGAAATGAAATTACCTTTGAAATATAGTTTGTTTTTATCTGAGAATAAGATTTTCCAGACATGAGAGCAAGAAAACAGTATTATGAATAGCCTGACTCCTGGCTGGTCTGTGGGAGTTTCTGAACACCATGTTGAAGACAGATACTTTGTTGAAAACCATGAATTTTCCTAATTCTCAACTGTGTTGGATGAAAGTTATTTTAGTTCTTAGTAAGGGTATTTGTGGAGATTGACTTAGTATCCATCTTATTCTCTGCTTCCTGTTTTTGTTTAATAAACACAGAAAGCTTCAGAGCAAAACTTCTCAAACAATTTTGTTCAATAACCTGAACTGGGTACATTGATTTATCTGTAGATACTCAATACCTGTTCTTTTAATACCTAGTATTGAACTTCAGTACATTATCATAATGAAATATATTTTTAAATTATTATGGAGATCCAAAAAAGGATATTTCAGTTTAAATGAAGTCAGAATATATGGATATTAATTTTGAACTACAATTTCAAAAAGACTTGGGAGTTTCTGCTATTTCTAGTAAATGTAATGCCTCTGCTGAATAACAGTTTATAATGTTTTATTTGTGGAATAGAAGAAAAGACATATTTGCATAATAACACAAAACTTGATTTTTTTTGGCGTGCTGACCACCCACAACTCACTGTGATGCTCTTATATATACTAATTTAAACGTAAGACTTTGCAAAATAGCATTTTTTCTTTCTTAGGTGTGAAAGAATTTGGGGAGTTCCTTGTTTGGGAGTTACCTAACTATGTGTTAGTGGATGTTCAGACAAGTGTGAAGAGCTCAGGTTTCAGGAAAAACATTTGGTCTTCTAGCAAATAGGGAACCTGATACTGAGAAACTATTAACAGTCACTGACTTTGACAGTGCGACCAAGTGCACAGTGCTGAGCATAGGGAAACTGGTTTGATAGGGCAGGCAAAGATGGTTTGTTGCATGCCTTTTCAGGAAGGTTTTTTATTATGTTTTGTTGTGTTCTTTCTTTAAACAGTGTTGAAGCTTGTGCTGGAATAAGAACTGGGCTCTAATCTTTTTGGGGGTGGTTAGTCTTAATGAACAAGTAGCATCAGAAAAGAGAGATAGGCATCTATAAGATTTCTTGTGCTTTCCTTGAGAGTTGATCATGGCCTCCCTCTTTCCCACTCCTCAAGAAGGGATAAAGCTTACTGCTTTGTCAGAGTATTTACTGAATAAATGAAAAAAGTAAATACGAGCTTGTTTTTTATTTTAGAAATACCATCAGTTCACTGTCTTTATTAAGACATGAGTAACTGCATGTTCATAGAATAGTTTGGGTTGGAAAGGACCTTTAAAAGTCATCTAGTCCAACCCCCCTGCAATGAGCAGGGACATCTTCAACTAGATCAGGTTGCTCAGAGCCCTGTCCAACCTGACCTTGAGTGTTTCCAGGGATGGGGCATCTACCACCTCTCTGGGCAACCTGTTCCAGTGTTCCCCCACCCTCATCGTAAAAAAAATGTATTCCTTATATATAGTCCAAATCTACCTTCTTTTAGTTTAAAACCATTATACCTTGTCCTATCGCAACAGGCCCTACTAGAAGGTCTGTCCCCAAATAGATAATCTAGATATACCAAAACAGTTTGCTGGTGGACAAAATCGTAATGATTCCTTGGGAGAGTATTAAATAAAGCACCATAGACAGGAATCACCTGATTACATCTTTACCAGAACAGCAGTCAAAAGTTCTTTCAATAATGGGATTTTAAAAAGCGTTTTACAATGACAACCTTTAATTATAAGGGTAAGTATTTTTATTGCATTTTGCGATGTATTTTTTTAATATAATAGCAAACTGATTTCCTGCATTCAGTCCTTCCAGTGAAGGAAAAATCTTTTCTAAGTGCATAATTTGAATTTAAATGAATGCAAACCTTTGTACTCAGCTTGCGTAGCATGCGAGTTGTAACTTAAGAAAAATACAGCTTTGACACACTGATTACTTTTTGTAAAGATAGAAGTATATTCTCCCTTTGATGAGTGTGTCTAACTTCCATTAGTGCTAATGGGAGTTATGCATTTACGCTTTGAAGAGTCTACACTCCAATTAATTATAACACTTTAAAGAAAATGTGAGATGTTATTGAAAGTAGAGATTCTTTGGTGTTGAAATGTTTTTTCTGAATTTCTATCCTGTTCCCTCTTCTGTGAATGCTTTGACGTTGACTGACATATTGTCATGAAATCTTGTAAATACTAGTATCGTGTTTAGTTGAAATTACATTGTGACATATCGATAGTTAAAGTCATCTCACATCCAGTTCTTAGATATTTAGCCTACCTCCTGTCGGTCTCTTTTTTTGCCTGTTTACCTTTAGCTGACAGCTGAATAACTGTTCCATTAAGTTATCAATTCCAAGGTTAACCTAAGATCAAGTTTTATCTGACTGAAGTTCAGATAGGAGAGTGAGCTGTGTTCCTTGTGCCTTTTCTTAATTTTCCTGTTGTGAGCAGAAAACAATAAGCATCAGAAAACAGATAAATTGTCCCTGGATCCTGCGCTTCAAATCCTATTGCAAACAAGAAACAGCACTCCAGAAAAGGCTGAATGGCTTTGAGGAAAACAAGGATGAGTTGTTGCTAGTAGTCAGACATATTGAAGGTGATGCAGATGCGATAGGTTCATCTGGAAACTAAAAGCAGTTAAGCAATTTACTCTTTAAACAGATAGGTAAATGTAGAAGATCAGCACAAAGTGAAAGATGATGAATCAGTTTGACCAAAGAGACCTAATTATGTCTTTTTCCCAAAAGCAGCTTATTAATGTTAGTCTTTGTTGCTTTTCCGTGATGTATGACTTTAGAGCTGCCTAGGCATCTGACAAATCCACTGTAAGATTGAAATCTTGAAGCTATTTTGGGGGTGGAAGAATAAAAATTGCATTCAAACTCTGATTCATGGATCTCAGGCCTGAGCAAGATTGATAAAGATGTAATGATACTTTTTGTATTTATTCTTGTTCACCCACAATGTAAAATTTGCAGCTCAACTTTGCTGCAAGCTGGAGTTGAGTCCTCAGATGTCTTTTTTGCTCTTGGCCTGAGGGACTGTGGTGGTGGCAAATGCATCACCTAAAATATCTGCCACAAAGAGGGTGAAAGTTTATGGTATTTGCAAAGCAGAAGACTAACTATTGAATCCAGAATATAGAAATAGACAGAGGATGTACAAAGAGATGCAGACAAGAAAGTAGAATTTCTGCTAGGGTGAGAGAAAGAGAGAAAAGACTTTTCTGGCTAAGCCATAGCAAATTCAAATCAAACCACACCAAGCTCACAACTCTAAAATGTGCAAGAGAGTGGCAGGGCAAAAAGACAAAACCCCACATATTTCTCCTCAGGCTTTCATTTGGTGGAGAATACACAATATGGTCGGTATCAGGACTGGCACTGTTTAACATCTTTGTCGGTGACACGGACAGTGAGATTGAGTGCACCCTCAGCAAGTTCGCCAGCGACACCAAACTGTGTGGTGTGGTTGACTCGCTGGAGGGAAGGGATGCCATCCAGAGGGACCTTGACAGGCTTGAGAGGTGGGCGTGTGTGAACCTCGTGAAGTTCAACAAGGCCAAGTGCAAGGTCCTGCACATGAGTCGGGGCAATCCCAAGCACAAATACAGGCTGGGCGATGAGTGGATTGAGAACAGCCCTGCAGAGAAGGACTTGGGGATGTTGGTTGATGAGAAGCTCGACATGATCTGGCAATGTGCTCTTGCAACCCAGAAAGCCAACCGTATCCTGGGCTGCATCAAAAGAAGTGTAACCAGTGGGTCAAGGGAGGTGATTCTCCCCCTCTGCTCTGCTCTTGTGAGACCCCACCTGGAGTACCGCGTCCAGCTCTGGGGCCCCCAACATAAGAAAGACACGGACCTGCTCAAGCAGGTCCAGAGGAGGGCCATGAAGATGACCAGGGGGCTGGAGCACCTCTCCTATGAAGGCAGGCTGAGAGAGTTGGGGCTGTTCAGCCTAGAGAAGAGAAGGCTCGGGAGACACCTTATAGCAGCCTTCCAGTACCTAAAGGGGGCCTCCAGGAAAGCTGGGGAGGGACTTTTTCGAAGGGCATGTGGTGGTAGGACAAGGGATAATGTTTTTAAACTAAAGGAGGGTAAATTTAGATTAGATGTAAGGAAGAAGTTCTTCACTGTGAGGGTGGTGAGACAGTGAACAGGTTGCCCAGAGAAGTGGTGGATGCCCCATCCCTGGCAGTGTTCAAGGCCAGGTTGGATGGGGCTTTGAGCAACCTGGTCTAGTGGAAGGTGTTCCTGCCCATGGCGGGGGGGTTGGAACTAGATGATCTTTAAGGTCCCTTCCAACCCAAACCTTTCTATGATTCTATGATTTACCTTCTAGTTGTCGTAGTTGTTTGGATGCAGCTTCCATTGAGCAGAAGAACAGATTTTATGGATCCAGATTACCCAGAGGTGGTCAGAATTGATCTTACTTGACAGCTAGAAGACAGTCACTGCCTCCACTGATGTGAAAGGAGCAGAAGGAAAGGCTATTACGCATTCCAGAAGCCTTTAATAGCAGCCTTGGTGAAACAGTGCACAGCTGAGGCTAGATGGGACAGGTACTTCATGCTTTCCTGAAGTGAAGTATGTGGAACTAGAAAGCTGCCAGTTGCGGAGGAGAGAGTGAGTCTGCATAGTTTCCTACCTGCTCTTCATGACCTTTTTGAATATGGCAGCTACAGGCAGGTGAATGAGAAGTCACCAAAGACAGACTTGGGAATGAGGATTATGAAACTGCCAGACTGCAAGGTCAGTTTTTTGCTGCAAGGGCAAAATCCTCAGTCTGTTGAAATGCAATTGCAAGGAACCATCAGAGTAATCGCCATGACTGACAAACCTCTGGCTTGAACAGTTATCAGGACTGAAGTTTTTCTTCGTTATGTTATATGCCTAGAGCCATAATATTTTGTGTGTCCTACCATGACTGTTATTTATTCTTACTTTATATTTAATGCTAAACTCTTCTACAATATTAGAGTTTTCTAAAGAGAGTTTAGGCTGAAATTATGATGCTTCATTATTAAATTAATTCCACTTGTTTATTCTAACATTAAATGAGGACTACATTTTAGTAGTAGATGTTTTGTCTTTTCCTGACATGTTGAACTCCATTTATGGATACTGTTTCTTTTTTGTCTCCAGTTTTTTATTATCTAGTACACATATTTTCTACATTTAGAGAGATGTCTTTTATTTTTATATTTGTATATTGAGTTGCATGAGAGAAATATTTTCTCTAACTGGCTCAAGTCAAGCTATTACTTGACTACAGCGCTGATGATGAAAATTCTTGCATCCTTCACCACGGCAGTGTGAATGTGCCAATATGATAGTTTAGTTTGAAAACATGTAATTATCATAATGGTAAAAGAGCAAGTCTCTATGGGGACTTAGATTTCCTTCCATAATGCAAACAAAAGACACTCTCAAAATGTAAGTTCTGTTGTTTCATCTATTATAATGGGCAATTAATCAAGATGCAGTGAGAAAACTATGCTGATAATGGTAAAAGCTGGCACGTATCTTCCTAATTTGTATTGAAACAAATTGAGAGATGTAATCGCAACAGAGGAGGATGTTTAAATAAAATTAGAGCTGTGATATGAAATGACAAAGGGAAGAAACTGAGAGTTAAGGATGACATTTTGTCTTATTTTAAAGCAGCTGTGAAATGGAAAAAGACCATCTCAGTGGCATGAGTTCTGCTGAAACAGATGAACTGTCAGCCCTAACCACAGATTTCTGGCTTGGTATTTGGTTAAGATATATCAATTGCACTAATAGGATATAGTTTGGTCTGTGATTTTCTTGCTTTTATTGTGCTTCAACATAACTGGAGAATGGATTAAAATGCTTTTATTTAAAATGGGAACAAGCTGGCAAATCTTATTTTCTAACCTGCATTGAGACTGATTTATTAATATATGTATAATGTATTAATTACTTTCATATATACCTGTCCTTGCTTACAGATAGTATGTTTGATTAAGCTTAAACTATTTTTGATTTTTGTGTCAGAAAGTAAGATTGCTACCTATGGTTATGGGTATATTAGAACTGTAACATAAACAGAAATACCTTTTTTCTTCTACAAAATCAACTATCATACCTGAGTTTAGAGATAAGCCAGTCTTTTTTCCTGTGCATGTAAACTAAAACTTTCTCTTAAATGGAAGAATGGAGCATGATGTAAATCTCTGTTTGGCTCTTCATTGAGTGCCATATGCTACTATAATCCTTAGTTTTTAAAGAGCACTTGGGTGTTACAATGCCTATTTTCATAATAAAAAATCTTCTGTGAAACAAAGTTTATGTGAACTAGTAAGTCATTACCTAGTAGTAAGCTACAGTTCCTCCCTTTTCATCAGTGCAAAAAGAGCTGCTTCCTTTGAGCAGGAGTCTCTTATTTCTGGAACCATGGAAATAATGACCTCAATGAAGATACGCATCATCTCGATAACACATTTTCCTCCATAGATACTCACATGCTTTATCAATGAGAAGCACAATCACTATCCCTGGTCTGATGTGAGGAAATTAAGGCATAGCACTGAAGAAATGAAAATGGTAGTTGAAGAGAAGAAAATTATCAACTCTCTACTTCCAGGGTTGAGATGGCAAGAGATGATTGATTTAGGCTGTGTCTGTGTTAGTCAGTAGTGTGGGCCTGTAGGAGAGGACTTTCAAAGTGAATCAGCTGGTGCTGAGACCAGCTTCTGCCCCATATGCTAACAGAGATGTTTTATTTCAGACCAGCTGCAGTCTGGTCCTGTAAATGGAAGGATAACTGCTGCTGAAATGCATCAGGTGGCCTCCCGGAGAAGTTCAGTTTCACCATGCAGGACTCCAGTTTGTGTGCTCCGAGATTGCTCTGTGATGTGAAACAAAGCATGGTTAAAGGGAGAGAAATCAGATGATGAGACAAGCATCTGCCAGCAGTGGTTTAGATATAGCTGTTTCTAAGCAGGGCAGGGGAAGTTGCAGGAGGAGGAGATCAGGGGAAGAAGGAATTTGAGGGAGGGGAATAAGTGCCACCTTGGCAACTTTTCTAGGCTTTCTTCTCTGATTTTTAAGTTCAGAGGCTTTTCCTAGCATCACAGGGGAAGTGAGTGTTCCTAGGAAGTGAATTCAGCTTTCTTCACTCCCTTTCCTGTGTTTCCATTATTGTGGGACATTCCTCTCCATCAGGGATATTGATTAGCCTATGACATCCATCATGAACCTTGTTATGGTGATTTATCGCTATACTTCTTGCACATTATAGTAGATGACTACCTTCCAATACCAAATCGTGAGAGAAATACGTTCCACGGTTGAAAAACTTTTTCACAAAACAATAGAATGACTGTACCCAAAGCTCTTGGGGAGCAATTAAGGGTAAAGTTTAATTAAAAAATAAAAAAAAAAATCTGCTGGTGTAATTTACATAACGTGTATATTGAATCCAAAAGGATATGCCTACAGTGCTGGTCTGTTTTAATTGGACTTAATTGATTACCAAGAGTAATCCATGAATGTTTGTGGTATATCTAGACTAACATTTACAGTTGTGTGCTTAACTCAGTGTAATGGCTATTTAATTAATTTGAATTGAAAGGAGAACTTGTGCTGAATGGTCTTTTCCCATTTCATCTCATGATGGCTCAGAGGTGCCAAGGTGTTTAATCTGAAGCCATGCAGTTAATCACACAGTCACTCAGAGTGGATGACTTTCATGAAATGGGGTGAAAAATCTGTGCTGCGTACCTTCTCTGATAAAGCCCAAATATTCTGAATTACAGTACATACCACAAAGCATATTTTTCTCTGTGCTTTTTTTTCAGGATCGGATGTAAAGAAGAGGGATACTCAATGGCCTAATGGCAATTGTATGTTTGTTAGGTTTTGTTTTTTAGGTACTGAACACTGTGTGTACTTTTTTTAATGCATGTGCCCAACACTGCTCATGAAACTGATTTTTATTTAATAAGGTTACTTTAAGCCAACATTTAAGTAGAAAGTTATTTTTTTAAAGTACATAGTAATTGACAGACATTTTAAACTTGAATTTCTTGAAAAGTGCTGATTATTATGATGCTTTTACAAAGACATTATGATGCTTTTACAGAGAAACTCATGTTTCTATTGAATGAAGCTCTATAAAGATTAAATACATGTTACTGGAAGGGAGCCACCTCTTACCCTAGCCTCAATACATAGTAATTTCTTTGTTGTGAGGCATTTTTAAATGAGCAGTTCCCCAAAAAGCTAAAAGCAAAAAAAAATCAAGTCAGTATAAAAAAAAAAATAAAAATTGTGGAATCTTTGAATAATAATAGCTTACAACACTATGTAGACCTGCAATTCTTTTTTGGTATCAAATTATCTTTTCAATGGCCAATGACCTTTTTTTCACATACACCTATCTGTCAGTGTCTAAATGCCAGTATTTAGCACTTAATGCAAAAAAATGTGATTGTGCTCTAACCACTGGCAAAAATATTGAGGGAATTCAAATCAAGCTGCTTGAAGGGAGTTGCTGTAACAAATGCATATCAGTAGCTTTACTGAGCCTCCATATTTTCCTCTGCCCCAATGTGGTGCCTTACAAGTGAATGGTGAAATTTAGATCAAACAAAGAAATGTGCTGAAGCTGGAGAAATCAGTAAAAGCCACAGGAGTTTGGAGTCCTTGTGTGTTATTCAAAAAAGGGGGCTTATTCCTGAAAAGCTAGATGTGTCCATGCCCATCAGCACCCAATGAGGCAGAGCTGCTAAAACAAACCAAAGAATAAGTAGAACAATGTCAGAATGCACACTGCCTGTGCCCTGCTCCCTGCTATACCTGCCAAGGTAAGCACTATTTCCAGGAAATGTGTTAAATCTTTAAATGATTCTGTGAAGTAATTCCAAGAGGATTGCTCTGCAGAAAATGCTTCTTGCACACAGGGAGGTAATATGAGGCAAACCCCTTACTCTGTAGTTGGTGAGCGATCACAAATTTAGAGCAGTCTAATTTTAGATGACAGCGTATCCACACAGAAAAAAGTGCAAACTTGAAACCCAAGGATAAAATATTTGAAACTGGGGTTTCTTTTATTTTACAACTCCGTTAAACAACTCTGTTAATAGATTTTGGTGATATGTATATTTTGCCTCACATTGGTTTCATAGCAGTGCATCTCCAGGGATTTCAAGTGTTACTTTATTGTTTTCTGTAGCAATAAACTTTGACTGAAATATTCTTCATCTACAGGCTCACTCTTGCCTGCTGACGGTGTGACAGTGAGCCTAACCAAGTCAGACTGGCATTTTTTAATTACAAAGCTATGTGAAGAAGTGAAATATCCAAGAAAGAGTCCTGTATTCCACCATGCACTTGAAACACTAGGTGTGCAGGAATTACCTTTTTCCAACAGTGTAAACGTTAATAATTTAGGTTCTTTACTTAGAAACTGTGATGTCACCTTATGAATTGGGAAGAAAAGCATAATTTCATGAATGCTGACTTCTTCAAGCAGGCTATGTGTATGGAAATGACCGAAATCATAGGAGTCCCATTTCTTTTCTTCCTGGAAGCTCGTGTCACATCTAACTGCAACCTGAGTATAAATCTGCTTCCTTAGGTTTTGTTAGGTTTTCTCTATGGAGAAGTCCGTTCCAGTTCGTTCAGGTGTACCCAAAATGCAGCAGGTGGAAATCCTTGTTAGTTGTGTAGAGCTGCAGGGTAAGAACTGTGTTAGTGCACACAGGTCAAACAGATAAGAGAGGTCAGCCCTTACAGCTCTTACGACTCATTGTGAGAAGCTTGAATCTGTTCCTCAAAGCATAATAAGACATGCTACACGCTTGCCTATTGAAAACTACTGCGTTGACAGCCTCACTCCGTTATATTTAATGTGGCAGGGATAAGTGCAGAAAACCCTTAGGTGAGTATCCTTTTCAGATACAGGATTAGTGATGTGTTTCATGGTAGGTGATTCTCCCAGAGGTTATTTGTTTTTTAGGCTTACTCTTTACACTGGGAATCTTTAAATATTATTTAGCTGGGGAGATAATAGTATTTTCTGACAGAAGGAAACAAGTTGATTAAATGGCTAAAGTAAAACTGTTAGCGCTGTGGTAAATTTTTAATTCAGAAATTCATGTGTGCTGCATGTGGCCTTGCGCTGTAGAGATTTTGCATTCTGTATGCTCAGATCAGCCATCTCATTTATGTGTTGGTGTTGTAGGATGTTGGTCATAGCTGGAGAAGAAATGACTGTAAATCAGATTACAAAAATTTATTTGTATTGATTATCTTACTTTTCCCCATCACATGAAGTGTGAGGAGGTGGTTGTAATCTTTGTTACCTAAAGATCTGAGAACAAAGAAGGAGCACCTCCTTAATAAACTGGAAAGTGGGTGGACTGAATGCACATGTAGTGCTACTGACACCAGTTACATTGTTGAATCCAAACCAGTAGGCACCTGAACAATCAGGGGTTTCCAAAAAAAAAAAAAACAATCTCTTTTTTACTTTTCTTCCTGCAGGATAATTTTAGGGAAAATGTATAACACTAAGAAGCATGAAGAGTGGAAGAAAATTCAGTTATCAACTAACACACTTATTTTTACAGGACGTGTAATGGGCAGCATCTTGTAGGGACACCTGCGAAAACAGACCTTTCATAAAAGCCTTGCAGCCTAAATTTAGGTGAAGGAAAGATGTGATTGATCTCAGGAGCACTAACGAGTAAGACGCATGGTTACTTAGGCAGTGGGCATTAGGAGGGAGAATACTAGGCTGTGCAAAGAAAAATACCAGTAAATAATTCTACATTTGTGAATTACATCAGTCTGAGCATAGTTAGAAATGTGACAGGTTGTACAGCTTGATTTCTGGAGTACTACTCAGTTTTCTGATAGAAGTGCAGCTTCCCTTATTAAGAACAGGTCCTCTGTGACGTGAGGCACAACACGTGCCTGATAGTTTTGTTTTGCAAATTTTTTAATTGGTATTTCAGCTCTCTGTGGACAGATTGTTGAAGGACTTCTGGGCAAGCATTTTGTATTTCCTCTGAAAGTCTGATGATTATATAGTAAGGCATTTTTTAGAAGCCACTCATAAGTCAGAGTCCTACAAAAAAGTGTTTCTAGCTTTTGTCAGGATACCTCAGACTTGAAAGTTGTGGTATTTAGTCCAGACTAAAACCTTCAGTGAAACCTAAACAGAGCTTAGTTCTAGTCACTCGAAGCATAATGATTGTCTTACACGAACAGTTAGTACTATAAAAGCCATTGTTAAGCAAATACATTTTATTTAATTAAAAAAAAGCTATACATATTACATGGTATTTATTATAAGATATGCATGTGTAATAGGTAATATAAAATATGATGTAATATATCAAATATATGGGTTAATGCGGTCAGTTAAAAATCACATCACTGGTGCTCTAATACAAATGACTGACAATTATAAGAAGGGAAAGAAGTGGGCTCTGTCCTTTTGCCCCTAGATACAGACTTGCTGTATTTATTCCCAGTGGGGTGGAGGATGGTGACAGTGAAGCTTGTGGGCGTCCTGCCTCACTTCACAGCACAGATGTGACAGAAGGATAAGCTCTTCCAGAAGTGCGTAGTGTCATGTTTGGAATTACAGCCTTTCCATAAGACAAATACTTAAAAAGTATGTGCAAAGTGCATGCCAGCTTAAAAAAAAAAAAATTTACAGAGAGCATGAAGGTAGGCATGTAGTAGTCTGATCTACCAGAAATCCAAAACTAGGTAAGCTCCCTTGTTTCTGGAAAATACTGTTTCATTCTGATCCTGAGACTACTAGACTATTACTATTAAAATCAGTAGGACTTCTGCCATTTTACTCGAGGTTATGCTTTCACCATAAATCTCACTTTGCTCTGTCAAAGCTTTGCTCAGTCTAATTACCACTTGCCTCAAGATCTCCTATGACAGCAAGATCAAAAGGTTCATTATATGTTCTGAGAAAATCTTTATTCTATCCATATTATGTCTCCATTTTAATGTAATCAAGGAAACACTTCTTTCAGAGAAGGAAAACAATATAAATGTTGTTTGTTACTGTACTTGAGGCGTTATCTATCTTTTTTTTTCTTGAATTGAGTATATTGTCTGTAAATATTTTTTGGAAGTGGAAATTTGTGTTCCTAACTGTATTCTTTTGCTTTCCATGGATTCTTTTGTGTCATAGGTATAGAAAATGAATTGAAGATGTACCTCTATGAAATGGCTATGATTTTAACATGTCGTTTTCAACACATCCCTTTTCCTTATGCAGTTTGATTGTCACAGTCAGATCCTGTACTGCATTGAAAACACAATATATCTGGTTTTCTTCTGTTCTCTTTTCCTAAGAAATTACAGTTAATTCAGAACTCACTCTTGTAAACAAATTCTTCAAAACGTTCTTCCCAGTGTCCGGTTGCTTGTGCTTGTCTCTGCTGATAGCATTTTGTTCCTGGTTTTATGGGCTATTGCACTTTACTGGAAAATAGAAGGGGGAGCATTGAAATGCACTGTGAACGTTGTAATATAATCTGTTGTCTGGACAGAACTGTCAGGTGGTAGGATATAAAGTTGCTCTTCACAGCACAAACTTGGACTCAGATTTGTGGTTCTGCCTGAAGACCAGCCCCAAGCCCAATTTCATATGCAGATGTAGGCTGGGTCGGCTACCTGACACCAATGCAAAGATTCTGGAATGGTCCCCATTTAAAATAGAAGGAGTCTGTGATTTTTCCAAAGCCACTGCATGAATTGCAGATAGCAGCACTTGTGAACCGAAACTGTCTCTTTCCTTACTGTGTTGTACCTACTTCTTCTGGCATACATTCCCTTCAATGACAGAATAGTTTCAAAAATCTTTCAGAGGCACTAATGCCTCTTTGTTTGTCTTTACTTCATTCATTTTGTTGTCTGACGTGTTGAACTGTTCTCCAGTCACCTTGGGGGAAGAGGCTTACTCTAGTGTAGTCAACGAAATGATGAACTGTTTTCATGCTAAATGCTTTTCTGATTTTCGTGATGTTTCCCTGGTGGGCCTCTTGCTGCTCTTGGGGGATAAGCAAACTAACACTGCCTCTTTGACTCTGCTGCCACTGATGCATCTGGCAAAAGCACATTTCTTACTGGTACACGTAAGCTTTAGTGGCGGCATCGCAGAGGCTTATCATCATCAAAGCATATGCTTTGGACTGTGTGAGAAGGAATCACACTTATGATGGAGTTTTGGGAGTGGGTTCGGGCAACTTACTCTCTTCCATGTATAGAGTAACAGCAGAAGAAATAGTTGAGAAATGGGGGTTGAGATAAGGGTAGTAAACAGAGGAAAGTGGGACAAGTCTTGATGTGATCATCTGTAGGCAACTACCTCCCCTGTGCATAGCACTTATACGCTCTGGCACTGAGAAGGAAAACCTTTTACAACGTATTTTCCTTTATTCTTGAAAAATCCAAACTAAGTCCGGTCTGCCCTGTGGGAACTGCTGAGTATCTAACTCCCAGGTGAACAAAGCCAAGGGAATTCTGAAAGCCTGCTAGGGTTTTCTCTATGTCAGACTAATTCAGATTGATATTGAATATTGCAGTGATAAGCAGAGACACAAAACTCATAAACAGCTGAATTAACTATTTAGAAAAAAAAATTCACAAATTATATTTCTGGGTTAAAAAATGAGATTCAAGAAATCTAGGCTCTGTTCTTGAACTTAATGTTGATTTTGTTTATTTAATTACTAAAATAATCACTATTACGAAAGACCAAGTGGTGTAATATTGGTGATGATGGACTGTCACCTTGGTTCATCCATCATTAGTCCTTGGAGTTTGACTTTTAAAAATGAAATGTTGTCAGTGGTTAAGTCTGCATAAATATGGTTTGCTAAAGGTTGTAGTACTAAAAGATCTGAATTAATAAATATAGGAAGGTCGCTTCACTATGGTTGTGAAGGTCAGTCTCATCTTTTTAATTGTATTATCTTTATATCTTTCTATCTGCAACTGTATCTGCTTCATTATTTTATTTTGGCAATGTCAGATCTATAACTCTTCTCATGTACTTTGGATAAATAATTATTATGTTGCAGAATTCAAGAAAAGATCAGGCAGTCCTGAATCTTTGAGCATCCTCTGTCCAAGATGATGCAAATAATTTCCATTCATTGTCATTAACATTAAACTTCTGAATTTCTTCCAGGGCTTCTCAGCCCTTACTCCAGCCATTTGTCAGGAGGAAATAGCAGGAACTTTTGATTAACATTCAGATGACTCCTCTTTTGTTTTATTGATAGTTTCTACGATCATTCACCCTCATCACCTTTGCATAGGCCCAATATCTTGCCCTTCTTTGGAAACTGCAAAATCAATTTGGTTCAAAGTTGTATCTAGTGCTGTGCTGTTCAGAGGTGGAACACTTGTTCGGCATGTAATATGCAGCGAAGAGTTCATCCTCTACAATTTTATATAGAGTTTCTTCTTTTTTTTTCCTTAGGCTCCAGTGTGACTGTGGTATCATGAAGGTTGTAGGGCATGTACTTGAATCCTCAGATAGCCAAGGAACCTCTCTTTCTGTTGGGATTTGAAACTGACTTTTGTTTCCCGGATGAATGACAAAAGTACCACCATCTGGTATGTTCTGGAGCAGGGATTTTTCAGCGCTTTGTGCTGCAGTGGTTTCTTTTTGGATAGAATGGTTAAATGTTCATTGATCCTGAGTGCTGCACAGATGATAATAGGCAAAGTACTTGACTAGGAGTAAGGTAGTTGACTCCCAGACTGGATGTCAGAAGTCTGCAATATATTCTATGCAACCTGCTGCTGCATAGCTCAAAATTATGTAATGATACAATTTCGGGAGGGATCCTAATACCAGTTTTTTGATCATCTTAAGTAACAATTCAGTAAGCACGGATAAGAAGAGATCTTTGAGAGTTTTTAAATAGATTGAGAATGATACTGAAGGTGAGACTGAGAGCCTGTTTGTTTCCACATTTCAGGTAAGTGACAACAAAATGCTGTTGAGCTGCAAGAGGAACGAGAGGAAAACAATTCATAAAAAAAATACTGAAAGAAGAAAAGTCTTCATAACTGTGGCTCTGAAAAATGCTCTTTTCTTTTTTTCTTGTTTTCCTAAATTCTGGTTAGCTAAGTGCCTGCATGCTGGAATAGAAAGTGGTTATTAAGAAGCTTTTATGTAATTTAATAAAAAAAGACAGCAATGTAGTGCTGAAGTAGAAAACGCTTCCAAGGTTTCTTTTTGCTGGAATGTTTGATTACAGCACTGTTGTACAGTATTATCACACTGTAATTACAGGTACATGAAATACCCTGTACGTGATAACACAGTCCTTTCATACAATATAATTTCTGTTCTAAAAAGGTTTCTGTTTTGTAAAGCTCTTAAATACCTATTCTGTTTTCAGACCGGAAGTTTCAAAGGTGGGCTGTTTGACTTATGGCCTAGTTCCCACTAAATTTAGTTGTTTGCAAGACAAATGGTGACATCTAGTCATAAGAACTTAAAATTTATTTTTAATGTTGCTGACAGACGAATGCTGATTAGCTGCGATTGTTAGTTCCTTTCAGTTAGCTATTTCTATACATTTGTGGGATGACTGTTCTGTAAATTGATGACAAGTGTGTCATCACAAGGTTTCTTCACCTAGGCAAGGTTGTGCCAGATGCCTCCAAAATAGTCTTGTGGGGTTTTTTTTTTGCTTTCAGTGTTAAAGTATCACTGTATGGGATGTCAGGGAGTTTTAAAAGGGAGAAGAAAAGGATTGTCTTGGAGGCTAATGTTGAAAGTGTTGAGATTAATCGCTTTAGCTTTGTGCTTTCTGCTCAAATGAAAGAAAGAGGCTCTTCCAGCCCGCGATCTGGGGTGCTCTGAGCTGGTTGCTGAAGGGGCTAATTTATTTGGATTTCACTTCAGATGGCATCTCGAGATATAAACCCTCATATACTAAAAATAAGTTTTTAGATAGCCTCCTAAATCCTTTGGTGTGTCTGTGGTTCATAATCACAAATTTTAAGCTTTTAGCTTTTCCAATTTGATGCTAGGAAAAGGAGACATTGCAAATCTGAGTTAGTGTGCTTTGGAGGGAGGCTTTGTGCCTGATTCGTATGGAGTATGACCATAGCAGAGAGAACCTGTGAGAGATAAGGTAAAGACAAAAATCTACTTTCTGCTGTTCAACAGACCACTTACAACAACATTAATGTATCAGAATCCCAAGACTGAGTGGAAATTGCAACACCAAAGAATAATGTCTGATAGCCTTTGGCAGATCTCCACAACTGCAGGGTTTCTAATGGCAAAAAAAAGCTGTGTCCCCCAGTCATCCTAGTCCTAGATTATTTTTCCTGGGTTATCTACTTACTTGCAAGAGCAGAGAGTCTGTACACATTTTTGTATCTACTTCGGTATTTTTATTTTAATCCCTTTTAATGGTTGTGTGTAAGCCCATATAAGCAGCAGTAAAATCCATAGAAATATTAGGGGAGGGAAATATTCTACAGGTTGAAACACCTCTGAAACTTGGCTTAGGTAATACGCTCCTCAGTGTCTGCTGTACTGTTTGCGTTTGAGTCCTGAAGAATCTAACATAATCGAATGTTAACTAACTGTACATTTTGGTGTACAGAAATTTTATGACTTTAATTCATTAGAATTTTTTATTTAAGGCTGCATGACAGTTTCTTAATTGCTGGAAGAAGAAATGACTGTAATGTGTGAGATCTATTGGGAAAAAAGTGATGGTCCTAAGGCATCAGTTCAGACTTTACATAGGAATTTTGGTATTAAAATATTTATTTGGCTCTAAATTAAAGACTTGATTATGTTGTGTTGTAAGTCTTTAGTTGTGGCTTATAATTCAACTGACAGAAGCCTCCTTAGATCTTTCTTAAGATTTAAAAGGATTTATTGTCTTTGTATTAATCTAACAATTTAACTAATTTGATTATTCGATTCGAATACAATATTGAAGTCAGCTTGCTGGTTTGACCTTGATTTGATTGCTATGCTGCTTTATTCATGGTTTAATTTACAGTTATTGATAGTAGTTCTTGGGGTTTTATTTTTGTTTTGTTTTTTTCCACTTCCTCTACTGATTTTTTAAAAAATAATATTTATAATACTGGGTTATATTTCTTTCAAGTAAAGTGGAATTTCTGGTGACCTGGTTAAAACCCTGAACCAGTTTTGTTTTATCAGACATATGCTTTCTAATACTCAGTAACAAAACCCTGGGACAATTCAGCAGCAATTTTAGACACAGTTCCACTGAGTAGCAAGTACGTCACAGCTTATAAATATTAAAGAATTTACATCCCCTGGTGTTCACTGAGCCTGCAGATGTCAAAAATTCTGCCATTGACTTCATTGTAATGGAAGCTTCATCCACTCATAAGTCAATCCATTTCTATTTAGGTGCTTATTTACTCATACCTATTTGGTGTTTTTTTTTTTTTTTTTTTTTTTTTTTTCATTTTCTTTTTTCTTCAATAGAAAATTACTGTCATATTCATGTATTTATATATGATAATGGTTACCTGTAGCATAGAGGTATATAGAAATTTAATGTCAAAGATAAAGAAACAACTTTAACCATATAAAAAAAATTATATTACAAATATAAACTCATTTTTAATGTTAAAAAAAAAGTTCCATTTGCCCTTCTGGAAAAAAAAAAAGTTTGTGGAGTGCTCTGGTTGCTTCCTTTTAGATCTATTGATTTTCACCAATTGTGATTTAGAGAAATTATACTTTGTGAGCATCCTTCCCTTCTGACCACTTTCATATTTTTTTTTTAATTTATTTTATTTTTCTGTGTTGCAGAAAGTGGAAGTGACTGAAACAACCCACATTTTGCAATTTTAAGCATATATTGCACTTTGCCTTCAGTAAAAATAGTACATTTTCGTATGGTTACCAGGGTGGAAAGAGTGGCTTTTTTTTTTTAATCTAGTTTTTTCTGTCAGAACAAAGCTATAAAGAAGAAGTCCTTCTGGTGACATTTTTTATTTTATTCATTGTAGTTTTATTTATGGTTAGCTTTAAAAAAGTCTCGATTTCAAATTCCACACACCCCAAGTATTTTTCTAGCCTGAATTTGTCCTCAGTATACATTATCATGGCTAAAATTAAAAATTCACATTTCCTTTTTTTTTCCCTTATTCTGACAATCACTAGAAATTTGTTTATTTAACAAATACTGGAGAGTTCTGTATCAGGCTATCTTTGTCTATGTCTAATGGGATCCAGATAATTTTCTCATCCTACAAGACATCGCAGACAGTGTAGCATTGCATCATTGGCATTTTGACTAAGAAGGACTGACAGGGAGGGAATTTACCTGTATCCAAGGAATCTGAGCAACAGAATGGCCTTGGGACTCATGAACTGCTTCAGAAATTAGGATAATGCTTGTTTTACGCTGTCCTTGCTGATAATCTAATGGCTTGTTCATGTGTACTGAGAAATAAAAATGGCTCTTCATTGATGTGTGAAACTTCTGCTTTTTCCAGTGGTTTACTCAGTTACTAAAACGAGTTGCTGAAGGAACCACAAGAAGGATAAAACAAGACAATGTTATAAAGAAATCATGCGTGTGCACTGGTGTCTCCAAAACAATTCCTAGATGGCTTTGTTCTTCCCAAGACTAAACCTAGGATATTGAGGAATATACTAAGCTGGAAGGTTACATCAGCCTCAGTGGGCAAGACATTTAGAATGGAGGATGTGGTGAAATCTCTAAAAATTGAGCACTGCTACACTTAAAAGCTTTTTTTGGGTTTTCCTTTTTTAACCAGGTAGATAAGAACTAGGATGAGATGGAGAAAGAGGTGAAAATTACAGTAGAAACGTTCAGGTTCTCAAAACCTGCAAATGGAAATAACTGGGATGGCTGAAATGTTACAGGTGATGGTTGAGGGAAACTGGGATGGGAACTGCAGATTTGAGGGAGAGGAAGAATTAACTCCCCAGCTGTTGATCACCAGCAGTCTTGAATGTGTCCATGACTCTGGTTTAGGTGATGTATTCAACCTAAGAGGAAAACGTACATTTATTGTTCTTCCTGTTGTACGTGGTTTATATGAGTCGATATGTAAGAATTTGTTTAGAAAGAATATTTACAAGTGGTTTTACTTATCTTTTGAATCACAAGTCATGCAACTGAAAGAGGCAGTAAATGCAAACAAATTTGGGTCTGTTCACCCAACATTGCTTGGGAAGTGCTTTGATGTCTGAATTCCAAATAGTCTTACTGTTTTTAGTCATCTTTGGGACTCTGTTGCTGCACTGCATCTGTGTTCCATGAGGGCAGGACTTTGCTCAAGAAATGTGATTGTGATGCAGTACTGCTCATAAAGGGGGAAAGGAATCTAATAGCCATGAGTCCTATTTCTTACATCATGCTGCTAGTTTTTCCGAGTCTTTTAGTATTCACTGTAACATTGAAAATGGATCAAGAATATTCAGGTTCAGACGAGAAATTTTACAGCCAACTCTGTTCATAGATCTGGAAGAATCTGGCAAGAGAAATAATTTGCTGAACAGTTTTCTGCATTGAGCATTCTGTAATATAAACTTTCTTCCCTCTGACCCGCAGAGGAAGGTTTAGAGGAGTGTGATTCTAGCTGACGTGGCATTATGTCAATGTGACTTCCTTTCTGTTGCTTGTGCAGTGGCACTTAGAAGTTATGTACTGCCCTCACCAGAATGGTCCAGAATAAATAACCAATTCACTGAAGAAAGAACATTGTACAGAGTTGAATATTTGAGCGTACGATGCTAACATCTCGTCAGTGTTTCTTCTTTGAGAGATAATTTTTGGTTACTATTGCTAATGACAGTGAGTTATAAATACTGGATGCTCTATAAATATTGCCAATTCAATCCTAGGCTGGGGGAGTGGTTTTTTTGATGCGTTGAGAGCTTTGTGACTATTAGTTTGAAGGTTGCATGTCCTAACATCAGTGAGAAAACAGACTGTATGGGCATATGGATTGAGAGAATTTCAGAAGGCTCTGATGAAATGTTTTGTTCTCAGATTCTTCAGCCCAGTAGTAATTATTTTCTGAGTGAAACAAGTGTTTATGATTCAGTAGCATTTTATACTACTGTATTTTATTATGTGGCTTCATTGCAAGCAAGGCAGCTGAAAATTGAACTTTTGTTAAATTAAAGCAGAAACATCTGAAAGGTAATGAAGATTTTGTTCCCTTAAAGCTTGTCATTTTTTTTCCCCAGCCAGAACAAAGATGAAACATACTAATGAAACATACTCTTTCTTGGTGTAGAAATTGTTTCTTTTATACTCTTTCACTATTATGTCTCCAGCTATAGGACACTGACTTCAACACAAGAATTAAAATTCTCAAAGAAAGCATAGTGGACCTTCTTTTGCATGGTTAGAATGCTTTAAGATACTAGTCAGTGAAATGCTAATGAATGTTTAATGCAAAAACTTGAAAAGATGCATCTCAAGAGATAGAAGGAGGTCCTTCAGCTGCAGTCTTTGAATTAGTTCCATTGATGTCAATGGTAGTACATTGATTTATGTCAGCTAAGGTTCTTTCTTATATTCAGCACTCAATCTCTAAAACATTAACTGTTGTTTTTCCAAGAAAGTAGGGTACTAGTACTTGAAAGCCAAACCCACACTATGAAACAACAAAGAGAGACAAGTGCTGTTGATCTGTAAGACTTTGGAATTCAGAATCACAGCATTGCTGAGATTGGAAGGCACCTCTGCAGGTGATCTAGTCCGACCACCATTCTCAAAACAGTTTCATCTACAGTAGATTGCTCAGGGCTGTCGACAGTCAGGTTTTGAATATCTCTGAGGATGGAGACTCTACAGCCTGTCTGGGCAACCTGTTCAAGCGTTTGACCATTGTCACAGTAAAAGGCTGTTGATGCTTATGGGTCCCTTCCAACTCGAGATACCCTATGATTCTACGATACCTTTGTGAATCTATGTCAACTGCTCCCAATCATCATCATCTCCTTCATAGTTCTGGAAATGGTTACCAGGATTAGTGGTTCCATCACCTTCTCAGGGATCCAAGGTGAGCTGACTGGCTCATGGTTATCTGTGTCTTCCTTCTTGCCCTTCTTGAAGATGGAAATGGCATTTGCTTTTTTCCAGTTTTCAGGAACCTTCTGCAACTGCCATGACCTTTCACAAGAATGTGAATTTTCTTTAAAATATGTTAAAAAAAAAAAAAAAAAGACATTTCACTTTCTACCTTTTAGAACATGTTTCCTTAAATCAGTTGTTTGTCTCCAAGGTATAGTAGCATATGCAGTATGTATCTAAGAGGTAGCTATAGTAAGGACTATTCAAAAATCGTATAACACGGCAACTAGTTTAAAATGGGTAGGACTGCACACGATGTCTGTGATGGTTGAAGAGGAGTTTAGAAAAATAATTTATAAAGAAAAATAATTGTATTTACCTGTTGTAAAGTAGTACTTCTGTGAGTGGTTGAGTTTTATAATTGGTTTTATTATCTTTTTTTAGCAGAAAAACTACTCTTTGCATTTGCTAACCAGTAGCTAAGTAAAATAATTGATTCAAATTTGTTTTCTAATTAAAGATGATAATCTCTTTTTACCTTATTACTTACTAAAGTCATTTAATATACTGCCTCATAATTTGGTGCTTTAAGCAATTGGGAATGTATTTTTCCTTCAATATTGTTTTCAGACATTTTTAGGGAAGAAATGGAAAAAAATGGGATCAGATGTCTGTGAATTCCCTTGGCAGAGTTTACTTTAGACAGAAAGAAACATTCAATTTGGCAGTGGGCAATATAGTATTTTTCAGTATTAGAGCCAGCTGAAGGAGAAGTTCACCTTCAAGAAGTTTGCTACCAGAACCTTCTTGATTGCACACCCAGTCAGTTCAGCAAATAGCATTCACTGCGATGGAGTTTCTGTAGTACTTTTAGAGGTATGGGCAACCTAGGCAGACAGAGGGGACTAAAAAGTTTGTAAGAGCCATCTCTAGGCAGTAATTGCATTGAGTATCATGGATATAGCCGGGGTTTTCATCCAGGGGTGAAGGGCCACGCTTGCCGTTCTGGTTTTTGTGTTCTGGCCTGTCCACAGAGCTTGGCTTGCACAGGTAGAACCATTGCAGAGGTTTTGTCGGGAGTCGCATGTGTTCACCCTGCCTGGGAAAGAAGATGGCTCTTCTCTGCTGCTCTGTCGAATTGTGCTTGCGGTTGTATTGGGGGTTAGTTCAGACGGTAGGAAGGTCGCCTCGGGAAGTGTTGCTTTTGGTCTTGTTTGCCGATTCAGGGAAGTACAACACCACAAATGTTTGGGTTTTTTTAATTTTATCTTATTTTTCATGCCCAGTCTTATTCCAGAGTACAAGAGATTGAAACAAATTAAAGAAACCCTCAAAAAACAACTCCTGGATAAATAAAGAAAAAAAAAATTAAAAAACATGCTTGGAGCCCATCACTAACAATAAGAAATACAAAACCCATAGAAAAGAGCCGTCTAGTTTATATTTCAGAACATTTTCTTTTCCTGTAGTTTAAATGTTAGAATGCAACACTGATGAGGAGGGAGAACAGGTTTTGAACAACTGGGTGAATGAGTTCTTTATTAACATTAGTGAATTTTACATCATTTAGTAAAATGCTGTGATAAACCCACATTATTAAATATTATGCTACATAAATGCAATGAAAAACTATTCATGTGATTAGCATTTTCTTATTGCATACCGAGTGCTACTTTATTTTACTGAAAAATCTCTACTATTATAGAACAATTTTCATTTTTTAAGAATACATCCATCAGAAGAAAAACGCTATAAAGGTTAGATATGACTAAATGGCTTGAAATTTAGAAGCTCATTATGTACAGAAGAAAGGACAGTGGGAGATAAAAGACAGGAAAGGGCAAAGTGATTTGTATACATGAAGGCCTAAACAAAGTGCTTCTAGAACGCCGGACAGAATGTGAAATACTTAAAAGTCGGCACACCTGCATTTCTCCTCCTAGCCATTTTAAATTTGTTGAAATGATTTCATGAATAAATGCTTCCTTTATTATTTCTCAATTAATTCTGTGGAGCTGTGGTTATTAAAATACTTCATATGAGATTGTTTTAATGCTTTTAGTTGCATCATCAGACTGTTAATGCTGTGTTACATCAGCAGTTAATGCCATATTGAAAGCACAGGCATTAAAGGTTTCTGGGGGGGAAGAAAAACTGTAACAAAGTGCCATTTTTGAAATTGATGAATGAATGTGCCAGTCAGCTTCTGACAATTTCATATCAGGGGAGCCCTGCCTGGTTTGGCAAAAATATACGGATTTATGGGATGTGCATAGAGAGCTAACAGACCGAGTCTTCTAGAAATTCTAGACTCAAACAGAAGGTAAGGAAAATACTGGCATCAAATGCAAATGTAATTACAATTGTGTTTTTTTTTTTTCTGAGATGAAAAATGAGGATGGATTTTCCTGTTGCATGAATTCTGCATCTGCTGAGACAATGCAGGAAATAGGGTAGTAAATACGCATACACACAGAAATTACAGTATAGGACATTGGAGCTATAGGCCACCTGAACTTTTTTATCTTCAGCTCTATCTCAGTGGTTAGGTATTAGTAGAGACAAAGTACAGTTCCTCGTCTCTTCCTCTCCTACTTCCCATACTACCAGGGCTTGGAAAATACCACAATATTTGGGGGAGGAGTGTACACATTACAGATGTTGCTGTGCTTGCAACTGCTGACAGTGGCACCAGTGGCATCTTTGAGTTGCCTCTGCTTTGTTTCGTGCTTCTCACTGGCCGTTGTGCTTCTGCTCAGCCAAGGCACAGCAGTAAGCTGTGTGCCTTTTGTTACTGGAGGCACGGGCATAATCAGCTCTGGAAAAATCCACTAGCTCAAACAGTGTCCTATGTTTATAACTATAGAGTATATATATTTATCTTTTTCTGCCAGTAAAAGTAGACCTGGGTGGAAAATCCATAACTATGCAAAACCGAATTAAAACAAAGTAGATTAAGAGGAATCATAAAATGGGGATACCACTCTATTTTTAATAAGAGTTGCTCTTCATCCTAATTCAGTTTTCTGAAAGCAATGGTGGAACAGCTATCAGGCTGAATGGTGGTTGTTTTAACCCTGGAAAATGACAGCTCCAGTACAGTGGTCCTATCTGTGCGCTGGGGGGACCATTAGTTATTAGGTTATTGGAGTAATCTCCTGTAGGAAGCAATTTGGAATGACTGCAATCTGTCTGCCTGTCTGTTTTAATTTTTAAATAACATTATTTTATGTAAGCTGCATGAAATCATTGCATGCATAGTAAGCTGCTTACTGAAAAAGCCTTATAAAAAATAGATGCTGTGAATTTGCAGTAGGCATGCAAACATTTTCACATTTTTCACTCATTTAAACTCATTTGATAAAAATAATTTGCTTACCAACTGGGAGACCATAGAGAGCAAGTTTCAGTGACACTGATGACTTTTAAATGCTTAAAACCAGGTTAAATTATAAAAATATTGTTCCTGGCTATTTGGGGTCCTCATGGCCCTTGTAGCTTAGTGCCATCATACAGCAGTTCCTTTGCCGTGTCCGTGCAATGAAGCAACAGGATGAAGAACAACTTTACCATGTAACTAGCTTTATGTTTTCATGTAAACTCAACTGTCATATTACTGGATTGCCTTACAACTGTGAGTATTATGGAGGAATTAAAATGCTTTTTCACTTTTAATAACTGAGGAAATGAGTCAGGATTTGAGTGATACATCTGCCATCAGGCAAGACCTCTACATTAGTATAAGAGACTGAACCATGTTTTTTTACATCCCAGACTCGTATGTTTACCTAGGCATAATGCACCCCTTGAATTGACTCACTCTCCTAAACCAGGAACAGCAAAGATGTGGTACATGACTTAATACACCCCACTCTCCCTCCCAACCCTGCTAAGGAACAAATAAACTACAAATGCCAGGTAGACTGTATTGCTTATCTATCCCATATGTCCCTATAGGAAAAAATGTCCAACCAGGATAAAATTCCTGGTTGGCATGCATAGACAGTATGGCTTTACTGTTCTTCTTTCTGATCTTGTCTCAGTGACACATTACCAGCAATGATAAGGCTGTAGAGAACCAAGACTTGAGAAATATTACTTAACTCTTTATGAGGATTGCATTTATCGCAAAGCTGCTTCTGAAAAAGTGTTACGTATCTATAGTACTAGTGGTGCAAAAGTTACTACAGAGAACTGTTTGTCATAGATTTCAAAGGGGTTAAAAAAAAAAAAAAGGGTGGGGGTGCGTGAAGGTAATCAAAGATCAGTTCCCAGAACTATTAGCGTTGGCTCTGACCACAGAGGTCACTGCAATATCAGTTTTCTTTCTTCATCATCTCTGAATCAGGTCTGTATTTACCTTTACAAGAAGAGTGAGTTGTGTAAACCACACTGTAAGATAAGTCTAAAATCTGGAAGCCTTTTAATTTAATGACAGCCTCTTTTTTCCGTTAGGTGACAAGGTTAAAGGGCAGTCTCAAAACTCCAATAATTTACTTCCCTTTCCTTCCTGTTAACTGAAAGGCCATTATTTAGGAATCAAGTGGTTGACCCACATAACAAAGCTTATTAATAACCTTTTTGTGCACAGGACTGTATCATAAGAGTTAAAACATTTTTGCGAGGTATCAGAAATTCATTTGATACTGATTATGTGATTCCAAGGTCATAGTAAAATCTTTTGTTTGTGTATAATTAGCATTTCTTTCTACCGCTAGGGACAAGAAAAAAGATACAGCAAAGCAAGACTTCTACAGCTTGATTTGTATTCACTCCTACCAGCTCTAGCCCTGTTTGATGTTAGCGGAGTTACTGTTGATGAGTAATAGTGTATATTATACATTGCAAAGCTCCTATGAGCAAATTTGTGGCCATTCTAATCCAGCACTTTGCAAACATCTGGACTAAAGGCTCAGGCTTGCAAACTCTTAAGCAGAACTGTAACTTTTCCTGTGAATCACCATATTGGTATTGTGAGCCAATGTAGATGAAACATTACAGCCCTTTCGCAACACTCACGATCATAATACAAGTGCTGTTGGAAAGGACCTTTTTGTTATGGTGGAAGTCTCCAGACACTTCCTCAATGAGGATCACTTGTTGAATATTCTTGGGAGAGGTGGGGCACTATGATCTAAGTTAGCCTCATTCTGTGAAGGTAACAGGGACAGTCCTGGGCTTCCCAGTTACATCGATCTATGGGATTTTCCTCAGGATGGTGGTATCTTTTGGGTGCCTCTACATCCAGCTTTTTGCTTGCACTTTCAAAGAAATGAGTTACCCCATTGCCCCCAGTTACTGTGCTTTAGTTTGCATTCTGGGTTGGTTGCAAACTACATGAAATGGATTCCTTTCAGATGAAGCTTGCTTAGTTGGTGGGATCCAGGAGTACTCCACATGCGCTTCAGTCCCTGAGGGAAGTTCAGTCCATGGGGCCACTCTAGAGCGGGTCTGAAGTAAAAGCCCTGAGATAGAGTTATATGGATGGATGTCAGATCTGCAGCACTCTTCCTATCTCCAGATCAGCTCCTGCTGGACCGCAGCACTTCCTAATATACATACAGCTTTCATCTGTTTTCTTTTCTGCAGAAGAGTAATAAGCTAGTAAGAGAGAGAGATTTCCATTTTTTTCCTTTAGAGAAGCATGGTAGGAGACTTTATGGGAATTTCAGGCTTAGCCTGAAAGCTCTTACACCAGTGGAATGACAATCTTTTAGCTGGGATTTCCTGAACTGATTTTGTGTTATAGCTCAGGACGTTAGCAATGTGCAAAGGATTACACCTTAATTTTGAGTAACCATTATGTGAACAGTCCTTACAAAGAAACATTGAATTTAGTGGTATTACTTGCATGAGGAGGGATTCTTACAATCAAATCTTGTTTGTTGATTATTTTGTGTCCTCAGTTTGAAATTCTTGGGATGCTTAGCGAGTGACCTGATCCAAACTGCCCAGAGGGTTACTTTGAATTACTTTGAATATAGTACTGTTGAATTCAGCTGGCTTTGGATCAGGGCTCTTGTCAGGATTAACAGCCATATCTTGTTTAAAAAGCAAGCAAACAAAACAAGAAATACAGATTTCTAGAAAGGTAACCTTTTTTAATATCTTTTTGGCAGCTCCTGGGTTCTAGGGATTTAACTGAAAGACCTCCCTTCCTTTTTCTTCCTTGCTCTCTTTTCTATTTGTTTTGTGATCATGAGAACATTTTATTCATTCTGTGCCTTTCCAGAAATCGTGAAGACCCTGGGCCATGTGATGATGGTTCATTTGATGTTTTCTTACCACATGAACATGGCTTCTCACTGGTTCTTTTATTAACAGTCCACTTGACTCAGCTTATGTTGCTTCAAGAGATATGCCCTCACCTAACATTTAAAATTTACATTTAAAGTAAAACTTTCATATAAGCCACTGTACTATATCTGATTGTAATACATATTCTGGAGAGGGGCATGCATAGCAAAGATTGTCCAGGGAATTAATTGAAACAGTTGACTGCTCTGTGTTTATCATTGTGATCTAATATTTGCAAGTAGTGTTGGATTAAAAACAATACAGCAAACAAACTCCTCTTTTCGTCACCTCAAAAAAGCTGCACAAACCCAAATTACATTTGTTATTTGATGAAAGACCATTATCAGCCAAAATGGATCAATTTATTTTGGAAAAACAGTATTTTGATCCCTATTTGATGAAAAAGGTATTAAAGATTCTGAAAAGCAGAGTCGTCTTTTCTTCCCTGGATATGTGTTTGTCAGTGCCATATCTATGGAAGAACAGAACACAGTGAATGATACGCTGTTGCAATTGTAAAAATGCTTATTACATGATACTGGCTCTTACAAGTTTTATTGTAGTATGTTCGTTATACCAATAAAGCTATTATAGAATAGAATGTATGAACCAGATGCTAATACAGAATTCAATGGCAACTCTGAAATTAAAATATAATCCAGAACTCCTACATTTTTTTTTTTTTTCCTTTAGAAGATTCACTAGTTTGGTACTGAGGAGTCTAGACTTGATAGATTTGGAGGAACAAAATGTACAGACAGGTGTGCACTTGCTTCATTGAAATTTAAATTAGTTACAAATTTTCAGGAATGAAGTCAGCTTTTTCCATCAGGAGTATCTTGTGGAATTTCATACAGAAATGCAGTTGTAATTGCCTGTGGTTATGTGTGTGTTTGTTTTGTGTTGTGAAAGAACTGAAATCAAATCCTAACACAGTCAGAAGGTTTGCTGTGATGTATATTTAATTGGGATCGTGAACGCCAATTTTCTTTTTATGTATTTGGGGGCATATTTGATGGTTAATTTGTTTCTAAGTGTACAGAAATTCCAAGCGTTGCCTTCCCAGTCCCCACATAAAATCATTGATGAGATGGTGCACAGGGAGCTCCTTAGAGGTCAGGAAGAAATCAGTCTGCCTCCTCTGTGGGCCACTGCCTTGAGTGGCCAGTATTTCATGTTCAGGGCTATTGAAGCCTCCAGGAGCACAATTTCTTCCCAGCCTCTCTGTCAAGGATGTCTAATTCTGGGCAGCCATTCAGCCACATACTGTTATTTTTCATTTCAAAGAGCTTTTCCAACCATCCTGTCTTGCTCTGTTTCACACATTTCTGTAACCTGTACTTGAGATGGAGGATTTTGGCTATAGTTCTTAGACTTTAGCTCTGAGAGAGTAAGACACAAACTTCCATTAGCTTTAAAGGCTTGTTGTCTCTTAAGACATGTTTTTAAAAACTTAAATTCCACCCAGTTTCTGGAGGCTAATCTGTTCCACAGTAGAAAAGGTAGATGCAAACGGGAGACTTCAGCCTATGACTACTTTTCAGTGAAATACTGTCCTTTAGAATTGTGCAAGTTATTTCACCTACCACATTAAACAGAATGGCAGTACAGAATAGCAGTAGAGTGCATTTTAAATGGATTAAGAATTGGCTGATTGACAGGTCTTAAAATGTAGTTGTCAGTGGGAAGTTACAATGTCATGAGGATGGTTTGAATGAGGTTCCCCATGGGTGAGCTGTGGGTCCCATGCTACCTGGTATGTTCATTAGTGAACTCAAAGTAAATCACTGCTGCTAAAATTTGCTGTAAATGATGCTGAGATCCTCATGTGAGTAAAAATAATCTGTACGTCTGTCTGTGTCATATATGGCAACAATATGGACCTATGTGCACTCAAGATGATTTTATATTTCTTCTAAGACAGTAAAATAAATACACTCCCCCTGCCTCCAATACCTGTATTCATAGGAAAGAAATGATTGTGGTACAGTCATACCACTGTTGTGATGCAATTGTATTTTAGAAAGCGGTGACCCTGAGAAAGGTTTAGCTGTCATGATGAGCAAGTACATGTGAGTTCCCAGTGTGATGGTCTGGCAGAAAATGGCTGGGGAAGTGGTACCATCACATAGCTCCTGCAACTGTTAAAGCAGAAGTAGAAGCAGAGAGGTAACTTTTAGCTCAGGATGTGGAACTGGCAGGATCAGTACAGGAACACTGTTTCCAGTTGAGAGGTCCCCAGGTTTGAAAGCATATTGCAGAATTTTAGATGATGAAGGGAGAACCCACACATAGATTTGAAAGACTTGAGAAAATGCCTTTGGGTAGTTACAGTCATAGAGGAAGCTGTGTTTGTGTTGGACAGCTTTTGGTTAAAAAACATAAATGAACCTTTGCTTCAGTCTCTCCTCCAAGGAATCTCACAATCCCAGATGAAAGTCTGAACCACTAAGCTGCAGAACTGTGCCCCTACTAGTCCTGCTCACTTACCTAATGAATTGTCATTTATTTTATATAATTTCAGTAAATAAGGAGGAATGTGCTTCCTAAAAATAATCTAAAACCTGATGCATTGGCAGCATTTTCGAGGGGAGATAGGTGATGGAATGTAAAACCTTTTAAGAGAAGTTTGATTAAAAATGTGTTTTCCATATCCTGGCTGAATATTACTCAGTTACTAGAAGAAAAGTATTTCTACCAAGCTGACTGTGAACAGAAGCTCTCAGTCCAGTTTCTGTCTGTTTTTAAATGCTTGGATTGAGACCCACAGAGGACTTCAGCTGTAGGACAGCTAATTTATTGATCTGGACTGGGGCTTGAATGCAGGTGGGCATCAGGATGCTCAGCTGTGGTTGTGTAATGAATGCACAGAAGCAGGAGTTAAAGCACCTGGAGAAAGGTGACATTAAAAAGTAAAGTTCTTTGCCATTTAGGAGTCCCTGTGTTTAGGCAGTAATTGGGGGGCTTTCAGGATCACAATTTTGGCTTCAGGCTCTCAAGAATTTTATTTGGAAGACTGAAGGCTCAGTGTTTCATTCTGATGGCCCAAAAGAAGTTGACTGTACTCTCCTGATTATTCATCCATATCTGCCACCAAGTGAAGCCTTTTTTATTGCTTTATTGTGTCACATTTTGACAACTGAATGATTCTGAACACTATTCTCCCAGAGAAGTAGAAAAGAAAGTGTCTCAGAATGATTGGCACCTCTCTATCTACTAACTGCAGAGCACGTTAAAATGATACATGACTTTTCCACAAGCTACAGAAGGTGGAATGTTCATTCAGGGAATGTGGCCAGTAGCATAAAGTGGTGAAAGGCCAGGGTCTTATATGTGCTTTACAGCTAGTAAAGCTGTTCAGGAGCACAGCCTAGCCTATGTGATCTGCCATGGACTTTGTGTTCTTGGAAAAAAGACAATAAAAAAGCAAGCACATGTGCATTGTGTTGTCCTTATTATTGTTATAATTCACGTGCTGATTTTTTTTTCAAAATTACTAAAGAAATCATAGTTTAATGCAGGATGTGTAAGTACCAAGGTGCATTTTGCGGTTGCCAGAGTACATCCTATTCATTTTACATGTTTACGGTGCTGCGCTTACACAAGCTTGTGCAGTAAATGTATCATTCTCTGAATGACTGAAGGAGAATGAGGAGGAGAAACTGGTAACCTGACTTTATATTCAGGTTCTTCATATCTGTGAACTTCTTTTTTAAGACAAGGAACAATTGTATTGTTTTTACTTCCTCTGAAATGTGGTGTCATGGTTTAACCTGGCAGGCAGCTAAACACCACACAGCTGTTTGCTCGTTTCCTCCCCTGCAGTGGGATGGGGGACAGAATTGGAAAAAAAAAAGTAAAATTCATGGGTTGAGATAAAGGCAGTTTAATAGGACAGAAAAGGAAGGAATAATAACAGAATTAGAATATACAAAACAAGTGATGCACAATGCAGTTGCTCACCACCTGCAGATCGATACCCAGTCCCTGGCCAGCTTTCCCCCTAATTTGTGTACTGAGCATGACATCACATGGTCTGGAATACCCCTTTGGCCAGTTTGGGTCAGCTGCCCTGGCTGTGTCCCCTCCCAGCTTCTTGTGCCCTGCCCCCCCCCCCCCCCCCCCCCCCCAAATTCTCACTGACAGGGCAGTATGAGAAGCTGGAAAGTCCTTGACTTAGTGTAAACATTGCTTAGCAACAACTAAAGCATCAGTGTGTTATCAACATTATTCTCATCCTAAATCCAAAACATAGCACTATACCAGCTACTAGGAAGACAATTAACTTTATCCCAGCTGAAATCAGGACACTTGGCTACTCTTAGCAATGCTCACAGAAAATTGCAACTTGTGTTTTTGTTACTGAGATATCTGGGTTGTTGAATAGCTGTCAGACTTGCTTTTATCCTATTACATGTTCTCAGGGAGTTGAAGGTGCAGTTTGACATTTAGGGGGAAAAAACTAAAACTTCACTCTCAAGTGTTTCTATCTTTCATGTTCCCAGAATGACTTTTTTTTTATTTTTTTCCTTAAATCGTAACACCCATGTAGAGTGTATTTCTGTTTAGGCTAAATCTCTGTATATTTGTGTGCTAAAGTTTTGCAGTGATAGTAAGCAGCCAGTCTAAAGGTGGCTGTGGACACCAGTCAAATCACAAAAAAAAAGTGTGGTCACTTGTCAGTGAACACACTGGAACTCATGGCTGCTTGGCTGAAAGATTGTGTCATTGCTCCTAATGCTGCTGGGAGAAAGCACCTTTTCATCTTGCATGTTTGCAGCTATGTTGTTCCTCACAGGTCTCTTGGTTTTGTCAATTAACCTTGAGACCTAATGCACTGTCTGAGAGCTGGAAACACAGCATGGATTAGCAATACTCTCTTGAAGACTGAAGGTTTCTAAAGAAATTAGAAAAAAACCCAAACACTTTCATCTGCAGTAGACTCTGGTGTTGTACTGGCATGTGAAAATTTTTCTTCGGACTAACTTTAGTGCTGGACTTTAAAGATGAGAGTGGACATCTTAGCAGAGATCAAGAATTCCCACAGTTGGTATGTTATTTAAAATTTGAATTTGGTTCTAATATCAGTCTGCAATGTATAGAGGCTGAGCTGAAATCTGATTATTGGAAGCTTCCTGGTTGCAAACTTCTCCCTCCTCTGTGGTGTTGCACACTGAAGAGACAGGCTTATATAGGCTTGCCTCTTGGAAGGAAGGAACAATTGTACAAGAAGTACCTGTAAGTATGACTAAGCTGAGACATAAACATGAGAATTCAGCACCACTGCTTATAAAATATTCTGCTCTAAAGAGTGAAATTCACTTTTAGAGGAATTAGGCAGCCAGCAAAAGCACTGCTTAAACTGTATTTAGAAGATGCTTATAAATTCTGCATAGCTTTTCTGCCAGCTCCTAGCACATATGTAAACATCACCTGTATTTCAAAGGAAAGTACTGGCAATTTTTCACCAGGTTCTTTTTTTAAAGTACATCTTGTAGTTTTAATTGATTGATTAAACCCACTCAAACTGCAAGATATATTCTGCTGTGGTTACTGTTTGTATCTTAAAAATAAAAAGCCTATAAATAAAAGGCATATCCAGAGCTAATGTAAATTTGCCTAGTGTCAATTAAGTTAATGATAGCATTATAGTGAATTATATCACTGATCTAATTCTGTAATTTATTTTTATCTTTGTGCCTTTATTTTTAAGTTGGCAGAGGGAGGGATTTTTTTAACTATGATTGGAAAAGTTATTAAATGCCAGTGGAACTAGTAACATCAGATCGTTATCTTAGACTATCATAGACATTTAAATGTGACAAAATTTAGAGCTCTAAACATGCCAATTACAGAAATGTTTGGAAGCAACTACGTTTACACTTACTTTTTTAAAAATCCAGGGTCAAATCAATAACTATATTGAGCTTCAACTTGAATCAGTCTTTGTTGGTTAACTGAAATTACCATAGCATTGAAACCAATTCCAAATGCTGAAAACTCTGTTTTGTTCTTCTGTTGGTTGCTATCACAAGTCCATGTCAATGGCTTCTGTCAGAATTCAAGAGTATCACCACTAGTGATGATAAAGTAGATTTCACTGCCAGTGAGAGACTAAGTGATTAATATTTAGTAGTGAAGCGTGCTCTGATAACTCATGCCTTTTCCCTTCTCAAGCTTGGAATACATCATTTGGGGAGAACTGAAATAGAATGAGGCATAAAATTGTAGGAGAGATACATATTGGGAAGAAAGAAATTTGCCGTACTTTTTTTTGAGCCTCTGGAGCTGATACAGTAAATTATTTATTATTCATGACAATTCTGCAAACAAAGCTGACAGCAGTAAAATATGTGATTAATAGACTGTTCTTTAAGAAGATTACCAAAATGAATAAATAGATAATACCTAGGTAGTATTCCCATTTGCACATAGGTATTAAATATTATTGCAAATTACTTTTTTCTTTGTCTCTGCCTTGATTGCATCACAAATAATAAAACTTAGCCCTCCGCTTGAGCTCCCATCTCAAGTTTTCCTATTTCTATGCGTGCACTTGATCACTGCAATACTATTATTATTGCTTGATACTGAGCTTTGTGTAATTCATCTCAGCCCACTTATTCCTATTGATCAGAGTGAACAGGATTTCAACTGTGTTCAGAATAATTGTATTCCCTCCCAGTTTGGGATTTCATGTATGTTTGAGTGACATAATAACTGCATTATGCAAGCACACTGTAGTTCTGCAGACATTATCATGGATGGATCATAATGGGTTTGCATCTTAGTTTTGTGACATAAAACTAGTAGGGAGAAACATAACAAGAGTAGTCATTGTGAGCAACTGCTGTGCTCTTCTGGAAACAAATAGCAAGAAACACCACGGTTCCTTACTCTTCCATATTACAGCACTGGTATAAATCACTGCAGTGATTGGGATAATCGCTGGTGTGCATGATGGCCCAAACCTACTCCCATTATAAGACCCTGAGATTTCAAGTCTCCCACCGTTTTTTGGAAGATAAAAATAATTCTGCAGATAACTCAGAAAAGGTATTCTTCCCTGCCTGTTCTGGTAGCCGAACCTGCGCATGATAATTATGCTTAAGAATCCATGCATAAAACTATGTTACCTTTTTAATGTCCTAAAATTGTCTGTTTTAATAGCTATAAGCTTGTAACTGATTTTTTACAGCTCTATCACAGCTAGTATGCTGTAGGATACAACAATACTATGTTATCTTCTATAGGAAGATCTTTTTCAGAATGAAAGTTAAAACCTGCTAAATAATAATCTTTGTGAAATAATTGCCTTCCCTGTAGCAAGTCAGAAAGTGGCATATAGAGAGACATTTTTTGAGAAGGAGAGCATCAGTGCTTGCAGACTTTCTCCTTGCAAAGTATAAGAGATAAGCATATATACAGGAGACACAAACGTCATTTCAAATCGTTCTGTGCTCTTCCTCATTATAGTGGGACTGTACTTGGAAATACTGAGTGTTCAGTTCTCACTATCTGTCTACTTAAAGAAATATTCCATCATTTATGGTGACTGTGTATCTAATATACAGATACCAACTTTACTTTTCCATGTTCATGGCCATTTTCATATATTAGAGCTGAAGCTGTGTCTGAAAAGCTTCATCGCTATTCATTCTTCTTTGTTCATACTCAAAAAAAGGTGATGATCACTTCTGGTAGTGGAATTAAGTGATGTACTTTCAGACCGCACAGTCTGAAAGTCCAGGGAAAGAGCCCAGCATACTGTGCAGCTGGCATTTCTGAGAATGCATCATTGCTAGAAACAAAAGTAGCATGAATTATTTACCTAGAAATATTAAACTGGCTTGAGAACATGGCTGGAAATAGAGGAAATTCTGGGTCTTGTGAATCATTCATGAAGCTTTATTTAACACAGACTTCTTTTTGTCTTCACAGACCAGCGAATCATATTGTACAACTTTTAGGATGTTTCTGTGTGTTCCATTCTACTCATAAATAGGTGGGGTTTTTTCAATGCCTTCTAAGGAAGCACTGATCAGTAAAGTTATAATTTTATGTTGACTCCCGAGTACCTGTTTGCTTTTTTCACAAGTGAGCAGGTATTGAAAGAGGTGAAGTGGTGTGGTGAAAGAAAAGGAGGTGTGTTATATTTTCTGTTTAATCGTATACTTTGTCCTATTTTTGTGGATACTGGAAGCTGTGGCGCGCCAGTAACTTAACCTCTGGGTAGTATGGTCTTTAGCTACTTTGAAGATTTGCTCAGCAGCTCCCACAAGTAGGCCATTGTCTTCTCTCCTTCTTTTTCACAATTCTAAAATAAAGTTACTATTTATATGTAAGGATTTTATTAAGCAGCCCATTAAACCCTATCTCATCTCCTTCAGTGACAATGAAAAGCTATTTGGGTCAACAGTCTTTCCTTTATAAGGCCATTCCAGAGGTTATCCCAAACAGGGGTGAGGATCATTGCACACTCAGGACAATAAAGTTTTAGCACTAGTGATACTCTTCTTTTCTTGTAAATAACATGTCTGAGCTACATAAATACTTTCTTAGGACATGTGGTGAAATATCTTATTTTAGTGATCCATGTCTCCAAATGAGAACAAAAAGAGTCTTTCCATTAATTTATAGACAATCCAGATTAAACTTTTAGAGCCACGTTCACACCACAACTGTTATTTATATGTAGACATTAGAACTACCGACAAGAAAAATGTTGCAGGCTAGTCCTCAATCCTTATTACAAAAAAACCCACAAGCCAAACAACCCTGAAGTGCTCTAATGTTTACTTATTTGTCAGGAGATTTTATTAAAAATACTGCTTAATGTGATGTGTGTGAGTGTTTACACTGTTAACATTTGGAGATGCATCAGCTACTGCTGATTTGGTAAATTTCAAATGTGAGCTTCTAATAATCTGCTTGGGACTTTTAAATGTTTAATAATTTCAAAGTCTGAAAGTTACATTGATGTAAGAATGAAAGGAAAAACAATGAGTTGGCTTGGAACCCCCATGCAAACGCTGGGTGTTTGATATGGTATCATTGGGGGCAGTGGGGCTTTTCCTTATAAATCAGTGCTCCCTTCAGGAATCCTGTTTGTTCAGATATGTGCCAGCAGGTATCAAGACTTCATCTTTCCTTACTAAGGAGATGCAAGTGAGGGCCCATGGGACTGAATCAAAGTCCCCTAAGGTTTCTGGAAGTACTTCTGAAGGCTGTGCTTTGGCCCCGTGACTTCCAGAGATAGTGTCAATGCCTGTTTTTATGTGTGTGAGCCTATGAGGCCTGCAGGCTAGGATAATATCCTATCTCATGTTTGTTTGACTGCCATTATGAATCAAAGAAAGATGCTGTTTCATTTACATGAATAGTGGCCCTTTCGTCATACTCTTCTAAAGGAAATGTGGCAATACAAGGAAAAGAAAAAAAGAAGGAATCATTGCTGGATTTGAGGAAAAGAAGATAAATGCTAGAAATATCAAAACCTCTCAATTTTCAGTAGAAGTCCTCCTCTTCTTCCTGATCAAAGAAGAGTTATGACTGCTGTTTACCATGAGAAGCAGAGGTAGTGGAGATCACAATGACATCCTGAGTCCTGCTTGTGGACCTATGGTATATATGAATGTCCTAGTTTCAGCTGGGATAGAGTTAACTGTCTTCCTAGTAGCTGGTACGGTGCTATGTTTTGAGTTCAGTATGAGAAGAATGTTGATAACACTGATGTTTTCAGTCGCTGCTAGTAGTGTTTAGACTAATGTCAAGGATTTTTCAGCTTCTCATGCCCAGCCAGCGAGAAAGCTGGAGGGGCACAAGAAGTTGGCACAGGACACAGCCAGGGCACCTGACCCAAACTGGCCAACAGGGTATTCCAGACCATGGGACGTCCCATCTAGTATCGGAACTGGGGAGTGGGGGCGGGGGATCGCCGCTGGGGGACTAGCTGGGTGTCGATCGGCGGGTGGTGAGCAGTTGCACTGCGCATCGTTTGTACATTCCAATCCTTTCATTATTGCTGTTGTCATTTTATTAGTGTTATCATTATCGTTATTAGTTTCTTCTTTTCTGTTCTATTAAACTGTTCTTATCTCAACCCGTGGGTTTTGCTTCTTTTTCCCGATTTTCTCCCCCATCCCACTGGGTGGGGGGGAGTGAGTGAGCGGCTGCATGGTGCTTAGCTGCTGGCTGGGGTTAAACCACGACAATGAAAAAGCAGCATGCTGAAAAACACTTGAATCTATTTAAAGGCAGTCTAATTTCAGAACAGCTCATCCTGTGAAAGATATACAATCCAGTAGATATGATTACACAATGTTTCTTTACATTGCATTTTCTTATAAAAGCTCTGGGGGTAAGATTTCTGAGGAATATTGCTCTTTTAAAATATACATTTAATAAAAAAACATGCAACAACCAATAACTGTTGGTGGCTTTCAGATGATCTGTTTGTACAGGTCTGATAGTATTTGTAACTAATCTGACTTCTTGGTGCTGGAAATCACACATTTGTAAAGAAAATTTTAACTAATGAATAAGGTGGATTTTTCTGCTGGGTAGGTTTTCTCTACTTTGTGGCCAAGACTTTTCCACTCCATGTCAGGACCAGTCAATCAATTTGGTTTATAGGAAGAGGGGAGTAGAAGAAGTGACCTGTAGTCCCAGCATCCCAGGGAGAGAATGGAGAAAAATCTAAACAGTAATTGATTTCTACTGATAGCCTTAATTTTTTCTACTCCCATGAGGACCCTCCAGAGCAGTGAGAAAAGACTTGCTCTTCTTTCTCTGCTGCTTACACAGTTGTTGTTCCTTAGGCTTGTCAAGGCAAATGTCACTGAAGCAAGAGGCTTTTAATAATCCAAATTAGCAAGGGAGTATAGTCACCTATATGACTCCCTCTAACAGAAACTTGTAAGTCTCAAGTATATATACAATACCATATGTATACATGGTGCCCATGGAAATACACTGGTTTTATCCTAAAGCTGATATTAGATTTCACCATGGGTTTTGTTCTGGTGCCTCTCCAGAGAAGCATATACATTGTATTTTTGCGTTCACTTTAGGTACGGTGTTGCCATCTCTATGAATTAATTGTTCATCTTGAATAAAATTGAGCAAATTAGGGTGAAAAGTATGAGAGCACCTGTATGACTGGACCCTATCTGGAAGTCCTTTCTGGCTCTTCTTTCACAGGACTGATTGATTCAAGGCATAATAGCCGTTCTCAGTTCTTTTTCAAGAGAAATGTGCAGTTAAAGAAAGGTTTGGCGGTTGTGAGTGCTGAAGTGACTGTGTTTTGTCCTTTCTGATACTAATATGAAGGTTGCTCATTTTCAGCTGAAAAACTGACTGCAGTGAATGAATGTTTTGCTATAGCAGCTGAGCTGATGAAAGAGAGGGATGTGTGTGTGTGTGTAAAATGCTCATTGTGGATCAGCTCAAAGATCAAGATGCATAAGGATTTTCATCAAAGGGGAAACTTTATTTGAGGTAAATGAGGCTTTTAGTTATTTTGAGCAAATGTAAAGGTCTGACTGACAAACGGTTTTAGGAGCAATTCGTGAAGCAGGAGAGGAGACACAGTTCTTTTGTATCTTGTCGGGTTTGGGACATTTGTTAGAGATCTGGTAAACATCTTTTAAATCTTTTCAGATCAATCAGTCTGAAGAGTTAGGACCAACCCACTCAAAGATTGAGGGAGGGACAGATTATAGATAAGGTCAGTTGTATCCTACTTTCTACAAATTGACTTAAAGCAATGGCAGTTGACAGTGAGGTTATTTGAACCTGAATTTCATGCTTACTGTTCTACCTGTTATGTCAGAAGGCATAGTATTAAAACGTTTCCAGCTGAAGCAAACAGCTTGAACTCTTTATTTTCAAAAAGCTAATTTAAGTGATGGTTTTTTCCTCTTTCCTGTCTGCAAAATATTTACTCTCCTAATGATCAAACTCTAAACACGGTGCTCCCAGTTCCAGCATGCCTCTAGCTTCTGCCACTGAGATAACTTTTCTTCTCTTTTAGAACGACAAAGTAATCCTTTGGGGAAATTTATGAAGGCTTCTAACTCTGTAAATTTGTGATATACCACGTTCTTTTTTTTTTTTTTCTTCCACCTTGTAGTCACCGTTATACCATTTGCGTGGTTTTTTCAGACTTCTGTCTTCAACCTCTCAGTCAATATTGATAGAAGTTGAAGGTGCAGGAATCTTCAGTCATTACTACATGTCTAGGGAAAAGTCAGGTATCTCCTGTGTCTCAGTAAAAACATCATTAAAAATAGGGCATCATTAAAATAAAGACAGGAGTTTAAAGTACATTATAATGGCGCTGCTTCTGTTATACTCAGTGCTAAGATAGCTGTTTTTCAGACCTGGGGAAAAAGTGATAACAGTATATCTGCTATATATGTCATAAAATACATAACTTCACATTAAAAGAAATACTACAGGCTAGCATGTGAATGATATGCAAATTACAGTATACAATGTGAAGAGAGGTAAACTGATTCTGTGGATCACCGGAAGGTTTCAGATAATGTCCTCAGCATTTCAGAATTCCAAAGCTGAATTGCAAGCTGTAAGCACTTACTTTCTCTCTCTTGGACTACCACTGTTACCTGCAGGCGTTGTTGACATGGGTACTTAGTTAAGCTGGATGTAGTATTTTGTTTCAAAGCAAGTTTAATCTCAATTCCCTGTGCCTTTTACTTAAATAATTATAGGCTGTGCTGCTACCTTACATCAATATTGGGGTAATCTGTGCTAAGAAATACTATGCGCAGTTAAGAACTAGACACCAAGTGATAAAGACATGTATTAAAACCCTCCAAATGTCCTTACTTAATGGGAAGTCTGCCTGGTGATATCATACACCATATTAAGTTGATTAGTATGTAGCTTTAAAAGACAAAAGTACAATGGAGATATTACATGTAGCACTATATAAAGTGCTGTGCACAGAAAATAATGAGGCTGAAGTCGTTGGAAAATTACAAAAAGCCAGTGATGAAAGTCACACAGTTGATGTGTTGCTGCTTCAGCAGGAAATGCACATTTTTATTTTCTAGCCATAGCAGCGCAGAAGTCACCATATTTCCCTTCCTGTCATTTGCCACCATAATTCTATCAAAGTGACTGTTACATGATTCAAGAGAGAACATCACTCCCCCACCATTTATTTATACTCCACGTACAAATGCTGTCCTTGTGCAGACACCCACTGTAATGTGTTTATGACCGAGTCCTTGATTTTGCATGCAGACTCCAACACCTTCATCTTCGCTGAAGGTTTGCTGGGATCTGTTCCAGGATCACTCCTTACGAATGTCTAGGGGAGCCATTCAGATATCTTTTCCATCTATTGAAAAATAGCAGTATGAGGAAGGAAAGGTTTGTCAGCTCATTTTGTCTCCTTTAGATTTGAAGAGACTGTGAAATATTTGCCTGTAAGTATGTATTTGCTTTTGAAATTGAGTGTACTGACTTTTTAGTTTAGTGCCTTCTATTTGCTGTCCATGAATTTCCTCTAACACTCAAACATTACTTGCATGGATCATCCATGAATAGCAATAACTCTTAATGTTGACTGAATGCAAAATTTAAGTGTTACATTTTACAGAAATATTTTGAATTTGTATGTCTCTCTGTGTTACAGGAATCACCAGTTGGTGAACTGAAACAATCTCTTATGTCTTCTGTAATGAGAGGAAAATTCTTTCTTAGTGTTAGTAGGGAAAAGATTTATTTAAGGAATTCACTTGTGAACTTTACAACCAAATGTATGTAAGAATTTTACCATGGTGCTTATATAAGGAAGTAAATACAAAACTTTTATTTTTTGATCTAGATTGTAAATGTCCATTCTAGTTCTATCACAGGCAATGCTAATTATCTTCTGCAACAGAGTCCCCAAATCTTTTCCAGTCTGCATATAAATAAGAGGGTTCATCCATTGCTTCCTGTAGAAGATGTTCCCACCAAGGCGAAGCACATTTGGAAATGCATTTTGTGCACTGAATGTCCTTCACTGTAAGGGCATCTCCTTCTTCTTCTGTTTTATGGTTCTATAACATTACACAGCTACTGAATCTCGACTTTGGATATCATATATCTGACAACTGGTTGTTTTTGGTTTTTTTTTTCCTTCATTTGATTGTAATTTTTTTCCTTCCAGCTATAAGCTTTAGAGAGAAATTAAAAACTTACTCAAATTTTTCCTTTGTTACTATATCTACCAAACCCTGATTAAAATTTTTCCTTATCAGTTCTTGTCTCATCTTTAATGAGTTCATATGATCTTCTCTAAAAAAAATTGAATCTATGAATACCTTCATAGTATTAATGAGGTACTGGGGTATAGAAACATGTCCACCTTTTATTACTCTTAAATATGTTCCTGTAAAGTACTCTCTGCTTTGTGTATGTACGTCTTCTAACTTGTTACTGCCTTTTTAAAAGATTTTCTGGCTTTTTGATAGTTTATTTTATTAATATGCTGTGTAAGAGGTCAGGCTAGGTGACTTTAACATTCCTTTTTGGCATCAGTGTCAGTGTCTCTGGTCTCTGACTGTATGAGTTGCTCTGGAATTTTCTGTTACCCATTTAGCTTCCAGCCTTCAGTTTAGCTGGAAAAAGTTTGATGTAAATAGAACCTAACCTGGTGAAAAAAAGAACAAAATAATAATAAAAAAGAAGTGATCCAAGGGTTAGACTAATAGTAAATGCTTTAACTTTCTGCTTCGTGAAACCTAGGGCTATTGGTAAGAGCATCTCTTACAGCAAAAACGTCTGCAGAAGGAAAACTGGCAAGATGTTTTCCTATGCAGTCTTCTAGACTTCACAACAATTTCTCCCATGAAATGCAATGCAGAATCCCTCTTCTAGTGGCCTTTTCCTGGGAAGGAATGACTCCCTCAGCTGGCTATCTGAGCTCAAGTATTTTGCGTGTATCAGTTCAATCTTTGTTACAGTCTATTACCAACATAAGGATGCAGAGGCATAAGTAAACCCGTCATAATAACTGAATTAGAAATATTGGTCATCTTATTTGCTGTCTGTATGAAAAATATGACTTGTTTTAATCCTTCTGGCCACCAGGATTTTTGCTACCATCTAATGAAGATGTCAGAGAGCACTTCTATCACTGCCAATGGCACCACGAGCAATTGTAAAGTACTATGTAGAGAACTCTGTTTCTGTACCCAAGTTGTTGAGGGAAATTTTTTCTAACTCAAAGGATGCAAAGCTAGGCAGGGTGCTTTTATAGCTGAAATTGCTCTGGGTGACAGGCAAAATACTCTGGATGTGAGTGCAGTGTAAGTGATGTAGAAAGCACTGCCCTTGTCTGTGTTGGCATTTACTCTTAGTGTTTTGCTTCTATGACTTATCAGTCAGAAGTTGCCCCGATATATTAAGCTTTTAAATATTTCAACATTTCCTCTAAGCCCACATATTATTGAAATGATTCATTTAACATTTACAAAAAAAATCATTAAAATATAATTATAAAAGAAAAACCTATTTATAGGAAAAAACCCACTATTTTTGCACTTTCTGAAACATTATATTATATTCAATTATATTGATTAATTTTAGATTACCTTGGCCAGCATCTCTAGTGCACAAGTAAATCCATCTGAATTCATGATCTAGATTAAGTGACCTGTGCTGCACCAGCTGAGTGTAGGTTCAGGATCTGGTCTGAGAGATGAGCCCTTCCCGGACACACGTGCCTGGGCCACTGCGACTGCTGTCCTTCTCCTCCCTCCCTGCGAGCCCGTGCTCGTGCCTCTGCTTGGCCAGCCATCTCAGCGGCTGCTTAGTCTTGTAACGGTTAATACTGCCCTGGCTTCTTTTGCATAAGAATCATGATTTTAGTAGGCATTACATTTTTAAATTGCTACTTAGAAGAGAATCATTCACTTGACGTTATGTTATGTGAACTGTGGGGTTTTTTTAAATAACCCATATATGAAGTTGTGGAATTGATATTATTTTATTGGTATGTGATCTATATTCACATTATTATATGATGTGATTGATGTTAATTGGACATACTGAATAGCTAAGTGTATGGGTACTATCTTATCAGGCAGACAGTACAACATCTTCACAACAGGATAAGTATCCTCTTAAAGAGGATGAGTATTATATTACCTCTTCTACAGGGATATAAGAAATCCTGATGTGGTCTATACAATGTAGCTAATATTTACCATTTGGTAGTTACTTGTAGAACTTTTTATTTGAATTTTTAATAGTGTATGTAAATTGTCTGATCAAATATGTAAAAATAAATATTGTATAGTGTTAGATGCCACATCACTTTAACTGTTAGGATGTGCTAGCATTGTACTGTTTATCCCCCCCTCAAGTATATATATATATAACCAGCCCTCTATTTTACAAGCAAAAAATAAATGCAATGGAATCTCAGATACTAATTAGAAGTAGTACCTAGAAACACAGTACTTGGAAACAATTCTGTGCTGAAAGACTTCAAAGGCTTTTTGTCTTAAAAAGCTGTCATGTTAGAAAAAACAAAATACAGGTTATTTATTACATCACAATTTTTTCCATTGCCTTGTGGTATTTCAGAAGAAGAGTGTTTAATGGGCTTTAAGCCTGCAGAAGCATGGATGAGAGCTTTTTGCCTGTTTTTTCATAGCTAAAAATAAAATTATGTTTTATAGATACTCCTTTAATTATTGCTTATTTAGTGAAAATAATTAATATATTTTTCTTTGCATTATTTGGTGTATACCCCCAATATTTTTCCTAGAGATAGGAAGAACAGTGATTAAGTCCTGCAGTAAGAGCCAGAGCCAAGCTATGCCAAACTTTGTCAGTGATGAGTTTCAAATATTTTGAAAGTTACAGTTTTCTCCCAGCTGCTTTCCTTGCTGTACGGAATAAGTAACCTGCTCTTGCCAAGAGCTAGCTACTTTCTTTTTTTTCTTCTTTTTTTTTTTTTTGTTTAGTTTTTAAGTGAGAATTAAGGCACTTCTCTCTCCTCTCCTCTCCACCAAAACAAGCCTGCCAAGCTCGTCCTCATCACTGAGTACAGACTCATAGTGATGATATTTCACTCCAGGGAGCTTGGAAGCTTTCTTCTTCTGCCCTTCTGCTGAGTAGGAAATGTGAAAAGTCTTTCTTAGAGTCATTGGTATTAGGCCAAGGGTTCTTGGCCCAAATTAGGCATCTGCTTGGAACAAGACATCCATCCTCAAATGTAGTAGCTATTTTCTTCCTAGGAAGTAGTTTCCTTCCTAGGAAACTCCATTTTGGGGTTCTTTTCTTGGAGGAAGAAAAGTGGAATACCTCTGTTGCCAGTGCAGGGCTGTGCCTTTAAAGCTGATCCAATGCTTTTTTTCTTTAAGCTGAAAATAAGTGTTACAGTAACAGTAATGATGTCACTGTTTATTGGGTGTCATATTTAGGGAAGATGCCACTGCAGAAAAAGGAATGTTTGCTCTCTGTGCAGATGGAATATGTGTGAGCTTGTATGGGGCATAGGAATTTCTATGCACATCTTAATTAAATTAAGTAATAGAAATTGGGTGATCGGTCTTTAGATTCATCATTGTATCACATTACCTGTGACTTCCAGTGGCCCAAGTACAAAATGTATTTTCAGAGTCAAAATGAACCATCTCTAAGTATTCAGAATATGTTTAGCCCTGAAAACTTCAATAGTGTCACTAAATGGAGCCTTGCTAATAGGTACTGCTCCTGAAAATGTGTGGGGCTGAAAAAGGATGCTGGGAAACTGGATGTGAGTTTACAACTTATGCTGCCCTTTTTGTCTCTCTACATAGAGAAAATTTTCCAGTATGTTATGAAAACTTGTTTTTGGTATTGTGCATGTCTATGCCTTTGGCACGGGTCCATTTTAAAAAGTGTAGTGTGATAGTTTTAGTATAGAATACAAAGGATTCTTGAAGTCCGACCTACAGTGGTGGAGGAGGCCTCTGCATTGTTCCTGTAGGCTGTTTTGATGGGAGACATGAGGCAATAGGGAAGCGCTGGACATTTTTATTTATAAGATTCCTTTTTTTGTAGGCAATTGATGTTCTTACGCCGTCCCTTGCAGCCTCCCTGGGTCTGTGCTGTCAGCAGTACGTGCTGTACAGCTGTGAGATGCAGCCCGTCCCTACAGGTGGTTACAGCCCTGTTAGCTGGATCTGTATTTAGTGGCAGTTGTGAGTGCAAAACCCTCCCACAGCTCTGAGCAGGGCAGCAATAGCTGAACATGTAAGCCTCTGTTGTCATTGCTGTATAGGGATTTTTAAGGAAAACCTGCTTCCATAATTTTTTAAGCTGTATTTCTCTAAGCTCTTTACTGTTTTGGACAGCACAGATCCTGATGGATTTGCAAATATAACCATTTGCTTCTTCATATGTGTAATACATAACACAAATACGTTTCCTCTGTGCAAAGCTATAATAATCAAAGGGCAGTATTTGAGGCTGTTTCCTATAATGGATGAGGAGGAGATAGTTGAAGTGGTTGTGCTATGACCTTGAATGGCAAAGTGCTGAAGCAACGGTGTAGGGCCAGTCCCCACAGGTATGTTTGCAGTATGCTGTGTAAGTTTAGATATAATCTTGTATTTTTACCCTAATAGTGAATTGTTTCAGTGACACAAACTGGATTCAGACAGCACAAGTGGTGCGCTCCACAGAACAGAGCAGAACAGGCTCTAAGTTCTGGCATTTGCTTAGTGTGTTTCACGTTACACTGTAAAATTAAATGGATTTCTTTTATTGATAGTTCCCACAGGCATTATTATAGTGAAAGGTCTTTCTTCAGGTAAGGTGTTAATGGCATCATGGTAGGATTTGTTTTTCTCCTTTGTCAGCTCATATTATAATATCAAGAGATACAGTGGTTTCTGCATTAAAGTGTTTAAAGCAAGTCTGCATGCTTTTTATAAAAGAAAACCCAACAGGAAATTACAGGCCTGGTGCCAGAATTGCAGGTCAAAATCCTGTAATCTGTGCTCTGAAAGAATTTAAGATAGAAGGCCATGATGGGCCCTTTTGGCCTTGAAATCTCTGAATCTACTGTGTATAATGAATGCAGTTTATTCTATTTACATCAATTCTGACTGTCCGGCCTTTATGTAGTTGGAATATGTAATTTGGAAGATAAAATCCACTTCATGTACTGCAGATGAGTAGTGGAACTGCTAAGTAGCTTCCCTGCAGTGACTTCAATTTCAACCTGTAAACTAGAATAAAGTTTGTGTTTAGAACTAATAAAAGTGACTGGCATTTGGAAAAAATTGGAACATCTCTGTCTATGTTCTAGTTTGGTGCATGAAGTTTTTTTTTTAATTGCACGGAAAATGAAAATAATAGAACAAAATCTGCTTGATGAATTCAGCGTCAGGAAAATGTTTAATAAAGATGATAAAAATGAATAAATGTAAACAAATTTAAGATCTCTCATTTTGCAAGGTATTTAATAGTCTTCCAAAACAATATATTTAGGTTTGAAAACATGGATGTTCTGCCAAAGGCACAGTTACACCAAACCAAATTTCATTTCTGTTAATATTTATGGATCAGCCCTTCTTGCATGCTCTGTAATACATCCTTGGTAATGGAGTAGAGGAGAAAAAGGAAGAATGTTTCTGTTCAGGGTTTCCTCATGACATAATGATGCTTATTCTGGATCCAATTATTTTAATAATTATAGATTTTGAGCACTGGGTATATATTTTTCACCTTTTATCCTCTAGCTTATTCAATCCTTCCAGTTATTTTCCTGGGTTTTTTTTGATGCAAAAATAAAAAATCTTAGAATAATTTCTAAGTTTCTAAAGCAGTTATTGAGCAAGTATAGACATACTAATGAAGTTAGCATTTCAATGAAAAAATGACACTTTTACTTAAGGAAAACCAGAAACTAATAAAATCAATAACAATGTTAATCTGAAAGGGCAGCATAATTCAAATGGAAAATAAAAGGTGAATTGCTTGAATTATCTGATCCGAAGCAGTTAAGCACTGTAGTTCCCTGGAATAATGAGTAGGATAAATTTGGAACCATAATTTAAATATTTATTCTTTGAAACTAATGTATGACTAAAGTGTGGAGAAAAGTTCTATTATTTCACTTGCACATCACACCTGGAGCAGATCTGTGCTCCTCCTTTTGTGGGTAACATGCGGTCAAATCACCACTAGATGTTCATGCTGCTAAAGAACAGTTGTTGGCTTGCCAAGAGTGCCCTTGTGCAACCTTTCCTTGATTTTCTTCTTGTTGTAATATTACCATTCAGCTACATTTTATTTTAAATTAATTGCATAGATGGGCTGCACAAAATGTCCCTAGCTGTCGCCTTTGTAATTTTGAAAGAAGTAAAATAAAGCACATGAAGATAATGTTAAGATAGAAACTTAATTGCTTGTGTCTCTTTCGCTTTAGAACTAAGACTTCATCTTTGAGCCAAATAAAATCTGTTGCTAGTGCTCCAAAATACAATCAGAATCCTTTCCAGGCCAGTATGAGGGGCTTTAGTTGATCTGTTTCTATCAATCAGAAGGGTTGTTTGTATGACTTCAGGCTTACATCTGAGTTTTCTGTTTGCATCCTGAGGATAAGACTGTTCCCTAGGTCATTTAATCCTCCAGACCCTCTTCCTGCTCTTACGGAGCTTGCACTGAGTGTGCCATGTGGGACAGAACCCGCTGGATCAGGATAAGCACCGTCCTGGTGTTCCTGCACAGTCAGTGGCACTGCCTGTCTAATTCCCTGTGTTTCAGCAGACCAGTGGAATTACATGTACAGACTAGACAATGATATCCAAAATAAATTAATGCCAAAGGAAATTCTGCCAGTGTTTTCAAACGTTGGTGCCAAGTCTGTGTTTCCATATCTATGTTGATTAGAGACCTACACACTCACCATTTAATTTTCAAATTATCTAGCATGGGTATTTCCCAAGAACTCCACTAGTATGGTAGGTAGTGAACACATACGAAAACAAGACCTCTTAAGTGCTTTCATTTCATAAGGTAAATTTAGATACATAGGATTCAATACTTCTGGGCAAAAATTTTAATGGCACGTCTGACTTTTGAGTGTCTAATTCTATTCAAAATCCAGATGACTGATTAGTAGAAATAATTTAATATAGACTGGTATTTTAGGTTCATAAAAAGATACAAATAAAAACACAAAACAGTGCCTTGATGTGGTTTATGTATTACTGGTTGCATGGTAATTCTCAAGAGGTAATCATCTTCATTTAATCAACATGTTTTTCTCGTAAATCGGAATGAGACACCTGCTATTTTGGAAAGAGCAGGTTAAATAATTAAATGTGAACAGAAAACTGCCTACCTTTGTTTATTTTCATAATAACTTAGAATATTTTGTTTATCCTTTGGTAGTATAAAATGTAAAAACCAAGTCCTGTCAATCGTGTTTCTGTGACATTTAGCTACACCTGCTAAATTGTGGGTCCACTGCACTGTGAAGCAAAACTCTCATTAACTCCAGTACAGTCAGGATTTTAACAAAGATGTCTAAATTCTAGCAAAGCTGTTGGATTCAGTGCAATGAAATTGAAGCACATGGTAAATATCTTGCTGAAAAGGGCTGAGAGTAAATGGACTAGTGGCTTACTGAATTTTTTGTACCTACTGCCATAATGATGAGTATTTATTACAATAAGCATTTCTATTGCACACAGATACTTTAAGTTATTATTCAGCATCATATTTTTAAATTTAATTTCATTCTCAGTGGCAGAAAATTGATAGCTGCGAAATATGTCTTACTGTTATCTATAAGTCAGAATTTCAGAGTAAATTTAAACTATATATCTAAGATCACAAACTTTTACCTTTTGCTACTCAATAGTTAGCAGATACTCTCAGACCTACGCACAAAGTAATAAATAATAAAGAGGATTGGTTTTCACAGACAATTAGCAATCCTTTCTACCGCATGTTCCACATCTCAAATGGTGTACATTATCAACATCCAGTTGATGATGACATAACTGTTTCTAGAGGTAGAGGCTCAGACTTTGAGCTGTGGAGATACCTTGTTCACTCCTAGCCAAAATAGCAGCTGTGTTGGCAAGCGTTTAAACAAAGTGGCAGTGTCTTTGTGGCACTGGAGGGCGCTTGCATCCACATCTGCAGAGCGTCAAGGAAGAGACCGTGTGTACATAAAGGAACCATCTCTATTTGAGTTACTAATATTTTTTCATATTAGTAAATAAATCCAAAGCATTTTTTGTCTTTTGAGTGATTTCCTGGTTTTGATGAGGACTGAAGATTCAGTACCATTTGTGAATGGGGATGCACTCTGTGGTGTACTACTCATGGGAAAGGCAGTAGAGAGCCATTCAGATTAGGCTGCATAGAATTAAATGTTTTCCTGGTCGTTGAATATTATGGCATACTCCAAATAATCAACATTATTTTCACTCTTAGATTATTCTCTCCCTGTACTGACTATGGGCCAAGGTTCAAGACAGTCAATCCATTCATTACAGAGGAGAGTTTTTGTAACGGCTAATGAGGTAATTTTTCTGTGTGTGTGATGCAGTCTTATAATAGCAGTGCCAGCCGTGGTAAATTTGGTGATTGTTGTTTTCATTACAGTAGAAAGCTTATTCTGAAGAAGTGAATAGTCATTAAAAATTAAGGAAAATGGAGCAATGAATGGGAATGTTATTTGCCACTGTCATACTCTGAAAATTGTTATTTAATGGGATCGATATGCATATTTTCTTTGGGGACATAATATGTTGTCCTCTGATTTCATTGACTGAAGCTGGAGAGTTAGGATACATTTGTAGAAGGTGGTCCCATCCTGACTGAAACATATGATAAGATCTGGGTAAAACTAATCTGATAGTATACATATATTTATTTCACCTTTCAAGTGCCTGTGAATATTTATTTTCCACAAAACAATCTGCAAGTTTTTTCAGTAGCAAATAATCTGACTCCAGACTATCCTTGCTCTCACTTGGGGTTTAGATGTTACATTGCATAATCACGTGCTCTGTATCCTCTATTTTGATTATAATTTCTTCAAGATGAAGTTTACTAGAGCCTATACTGGATTTAGCACAATTTCCACGTACTACAGAAATTAGCTGGAAAGTGGTAAATAATAAGCATCAACATTGTCAGTGTAAACCTGGAAATCCTATGCCGTGACCTCGTTTGCCTTTGATGTGCTCTGCTGGGAGTGCCAGATTCTCAAGAGCTACATTACACAGCTTGTTAAGGACAGCCCTGAGGCCACTTCGATATTGTACTTGCAGTCGTTTCACTGCAAGCCCACAGCCTGAGCCTGATGGTAGGTATTGAGCCATCAGCTCTGGCTGAACCAGCTTGCTGAGACACCTTCATGTGGACAAAAGGGGGTGAGCAAACTGCAGCCCTATGGCTGCTCCAGAGACTGCTCTTTTACTGTGATATGTACATAGCCATTGAATTTTAATTTTCTCACTTGTTGGGCTTGTCTGTGAATGCCAGTTGCATGTAGAGCACCACAGAAGTAGGAGCGGTGGTGGGCTCTCAGGAGTGTTTGAAAGGCACAGGAAGCTCACGTTTCTATTGCAGGTTGAAATACCCAGGTTTTTTTGAGAATTGTAATTATATAAGTGTAGAGAAGCATATAAATCTTCCTTCCTTGAAATCACTGCATCTTTTCTAAGTGTAGCCTTGCCAATTCAGTATCTGTGTGAAATCCAGCCTGGGCCACGCTGCCCACTCCAGAGCAGAGCTGTGCGTGTCCTGTCTGCCTAGTCGTCTTGACAGTCTCAGCAGAAAGGTCAACTCCCGAGGCCGTCGGAGAAGTGCTGCTCTATTGAGATACCTTATTATCTCTCTGGGGAAGAGGCTGGGGTAGGATGTGAGACTGAGACTGATAATTTGTTCCCTAATTTTCTCAATAGTCCAGGGACATGTACATTATTTGGGCAACAGCTGGCTGAGTCCATTGCTAAGCTGGCTCAGTAATGGTCCTTGGTGCAATGCAAGAAAGCAAGCAGAGATTATTTTTTTTATTCCTAACCAAAAATGATTCCATGTAGTTGGGAAAGCTGAACAGTTTTTGGGGAAATTTAGGAAAAGGTGGAATGTTCTGGGCTGGCAAAATTACATCTACAACAATGTGTGATGTTTCACCATCACTGCGCAATGGGGAGTGAGAAAACCAAAGTGCTGGTATAACTTTCCCTACTCTTCTTCTTTAAATTTTTTAGCACCTTAAGTACAGTACGTCTTCTAATGTGAAGTCCCTATATATATATATATTTTTTTTTGTTTTACAGAGAGGACAGCTAGGTAAAAGTATAGGTACCAGAAGGTACCCAGGAGTAATAATCTGGTGGACCTTACTAGAGCTGCATGGCACATGAAAAGTGATGTAGCCTATTAGGAAGGCTCCCTGTCTGCTGTGAATACTGCCCCTTCCCCTCCTCTTTCTCTTCGTGCTGATTTACTGTTAATTGCATTTCAAACAAATTGGAATGGACTAATAGACTCAAGTCTATTATCCTAGCTTTTAACACCATGAAATCATGTTTAGTGCTTTGCTCTAGAGGGGGAAATTAATATCCCTAACATTTCCTCCTAGTAATGACAGAAATACAGATGGAGATTTCTGCATTAAAAAAAGTGGAATGGGGAAAGTGTGAGGAGGAATGGCAGAAATAGTAAAATCTTCTGCTTTAGTCCATCAACTGATTGCTCTTTGGGTTAGAGAACTGCCTCCCGTTTATGCTAGTACACACTTAGATCTTCGCATTTTCATTTATTTTTATTCATTTGCTTTGTAGTGCTTTGTCCAGTTGTGTTCTAAAAGTGAAGGAGACTTACTACTTCTGATAGGAGAGTAATTATGGCATAACTCCTATTTTCTTTCAACTTTTTGTAATTGTTAGACAAGACAGCTTCTTAAACGATGTAAGTTACCATCTTGCTGTCACATGGTGTATTGACCATTTCAGAAAGCTGTAGCTCAGCTGTAGCTGTGTTGTTCTGAGTCTTCTCTTTAAACGGAGAAAATGAGACAGACCCTGCTGGGGTAGCCTTGATTTGGGAAGTCTGAGTGAGCAGATCTATGTAGAGGTTCTATGCTCACTCCCAAGCAGAGTTCCAGGGGAGTAGAAGAGAACTGCAGGAAAATTTCTCCATCCAGGAAGACTGGAGAAGAAATAGCTCCAGCAAGCTATTTCTGCTGTCTGCCACGGATGGCAGGACCAAAGCCCTCAAGGGGTTGCAGTTTAAGTTACCAGTTAATAAACTGGTAAAACCGAGGGAAAAACTTGGAAATTTCTAAATTAGAACAGCTTTGTGTTATCATGGCAGTCATAAAAGAGGAATGTATCTTTCAAAACCTGGGTGTGATGGTTTAGTTTTGCTGTGAAAACTAAGCTGACAGTGCACCTGGATTCCATAGCATGTCTGGATAGAGCCCCAGTGCAGTCATGGGAACTTTATTCAGCTACATTCCCTGTGATGACATGCATTTCAATCTATGTAGCTATATCTTTGTTGTCTTTATGAAGTAATTCAGCTCCTTCCCTCGTGTTTACATCTTTTCAACATGTACAGAAGTGACTTGCTTGGGCAGCAGACAGTCATGTTCTTCCAGCTGAGCTTGTCACAGGCATCACTACCTGTGGCTGATGGTCACTGTCCACCTTACTGTCTCCCACAGCTCTGCAGTGAATATTTCCTCACCTGCTTCAGTTCAAACTCAAGAAGGCTTGGTTTAACTGCACTGTATATTTCACTATTGTATTTTTTTTCTTGTAAATCAACCCCCCAGTGGATTTGTTAATATTCAAGAGCTGTCTACTTCCTCTGTCCAGTCTGAAGTGCTGGCATGGGGATATCAGCAGTTGTAATAATGACGCACGATCCTGTGCAATTGCATGATAGGGATGAAATCTGCGTTTTTATAAATGACTAGTGACTGTTGAGAAGAGTTGAAGATTTTCATACACTGATACACTAAAGTAATCGGGACCACTGAAAATCGGCACGAGTTGAGCATGACTTGATCTGATACCCAACAACAAGATTAGAAAGAGAGAAAGATACATTGATTATGGATGGAGATTTGAATTTTCCAGGCCAATCCAGTGTGCCTGGTCACTTTATTCTGGAATTGAAGAAAGTAGGATAGGTTCTGTGCAAATGCCTGCATTCACGGTTTGTGCTACTTACCCCTTTCTGCACAAATATGCAAAATGCAATAAACATAATTAAAAAAAAAAATCCAGGTTGTTCTTGATTAGGCTGATCAATCCATCAATATCAGCATAACAGTCGAGATCTGCTCTCTGAGGCTCTATCTTCACATTAATATAGCTCTGTGTAATAACTGAGAAATCTACCTTCTCAGCAGAGCAAATTTGCTTGTGTCTGGCGGGATGCCTCTCTGACTATGCTGCTTCCATTTCTGTTGCTACTCTGCCATAAGATCTCCACCTGGTTTTTTGTTAGTTTGTGTTGGGCATAGAAGGGAAAGGGAAGTAGAAGAACTGTAGAAGTCAGAAAGTACAGGAATTACCTGTGTCTACAACTTTGCAAGCTGTTTTGAATAGGGAATCTTCTACAGAATGAAGGATTATCTGGAAGAGTCACAGTTTTACATTGCACTGTGCAATGCAATTCTGCAACTAGCGCAGAATAAATGTTTCCTTGACAGCACTACTAAGAAGAGCCTAAACTTTTAGAAGAGCAGTGGAAATCTTGCTCAGCTGACACGTGACTTATCTGGCATATTGAAATTTGGTCTGTATCTGTAATATCTTTGTAAATGACTTTTATTTAATCAGCAAACACTTAATTAGACAAAGATTTGTCTAGCACCTCCTGTTCATTAAATCAGAAAGCATTCTCTATTTTAATTAGCATGACATTTTCTATAATCAATTTAATGAAATGCCATCTGCAGGTCTAATAATACTGTGTACAGCAGAGGCTGATTGACATATGTGTTGACAGCAAGGTATCAACCTTCTTTTGTGTTTGTTTTTTTAAAAAAATGTAAAATATAAGGAAAAGGAGGACCCTGACTTACCAATGCTGCTGTTTGTGGGGCAAAGCAGAATTTTATTTAAACAACCCCAAACTTAGTAAATATTTTCAATGGGGAAACAAGCATTTACAGTCTTCAGGTTAACACTATCAATAATTTCAGAAGACTGCCCTGAGGCCTCCTATTTCTAGATATTGTGGAGCAGATTTTCAGCATTGCTTGGATGTCTCTCCTCTTTCCTTCACTTTTTAGATGCTAGTTACGCTCTCAAGACTGTTTGATAGATTGCCTTAATATCAGGTGGTTTCTAACTGCCTGAGTACTGATGCTGTTGTATCGCCAGCAAATTCCTTGCACCCTGCCCTCGAGCAGGAGCCCCAGGGCTCATCAGCTGGGCCACCTCCCGCTGAGCGAAAGGCACACTCTGGTAGAGGGATGGGAGGTTGTATGTGTTCCTCTTGCTATGGTACTCACTGGATAGGGAAAAGCCCCAGATTTGGGTCCCTGTTCTGTATTATCATGAGAACAGAGAAAACAAAGTGGACAAAAGCCCATCAGATTTCTGTAACGCTCATCATTTGTAAGTGAGGGGAGGTTAGGATGTGAATACTTAAAGAATGTTAGTGCCTAGTACTTCTGGACTTCTTTAGGCAACTAGGCTAGGCTAAGATTTACAGTGCTATGTACAAATTAGCCAGCAATTAGCTGTCTATGCTCTGTGTACCTTCTTTATAAATCATTTTTTTCTTCAAACTATTCAATATCAGTATTAGTAAATTCTAAAACAGTATTGAGCCAGGGCCTAGCAAGTTGGACTTGGCTTGTCTCCATTGAAATTGATGGATCCACACAAGTTTATCTCAGGAGTTACCATGAAATAAACCTTATTATCAACAAATAATCCAAATCTAACAAATATTCTACCAAAGTACTTTTGTTTGCCAAACAAAATTTACATTAACAGTACTGTGAATTTAGTAGGATTTTTTTTTTTCCCCAAAGGAGTACTATTGATTCTGTTAATCCTTGTCGCTATTAGCATCTGCAGAGATTATTCAATTTAATCTTAGTGAACATGGTGGCCATGTTGATTTACAAGCTAGGCAGCTTTTAGTTTTATAATAAGCTTGGATTGCTATGATGATTGTTAAAGGCTAGAGGAGAAACACAATGTCTATTCACAGGTTAAAATTCACAGCTTAAAAACTCTATAAATAGAATAGAATAATATTCAATAAAATAAACCCACTGGTAGCAACACAACTCTTGCATGACTAAGATGAAGCATGCACAGAATTTTGGAGGCTCAGACTGAGAAATCTCTTAACTCCTGTGGCTTTAGTGAGCCTAAACTGTCTCTATAAGTTTTCATAAATTCTCAGAGTCCATGAAGGGCAGGGTTCCTGCTTTTATGCTTTATCAGGGAAACCTCACCTGTTCCTGAAGCTGTTGGATCTTTCCAAGTACAACGCTGATGACTCTTAGTACTTAGTTGACTGGTCATGTCTCATATCTCTATTGTTCTGTGATCTCTTGTAATATATACCAGATTTAGAGACCTACAGAAATGGCAAAACATTTCACATCACCCTTGTTCATTACACATAGGACATGACTAGTTTTCTCTTGACTCTTACAGCTGAAATAGGCAGTTAATAAGTGTGTCAACAGTTTAAGGCACACAGGGAGTCTCTTGGAGTGACTCTGTGGGAGAAAAAAATAATTATGTGATAAGTAGCTTGGAGTTTTTTTGTGTCACGTACAGGTCTGAATATGCAGATACCCCCAACAAAAGAAGAAAATTTCCAAGTACTAAAAAGTTGGATCAATACTGAGGTGAAAGTGAATAGGGCACTGGATTAAAAATCAAGAGACTTAAGTTCCTCAGTGTGCTATTGATGGGCTGTGTGACCTGCAGCAAATCACTTCAGCTCTTTGTGTATCTCTTTATCTATTACCTTTTGTATTGTCTATTCTAATTCTTTGGAGCAGGAAACTGATGATGTGTAATAAAGTTTCTAACACAACAGACTTGTGCATCTGTAAACAAGGAAAAGGTTGATTTCTGAGGAAATAGTTGCCGTACTTAATATTAATTGTATCCTTGTGAAGTAAGGTGCAATGGCTCTCTGTAAGTAAATCTTGTTTTTCAAGTTGGTGAAAGAACAATTAATGTTCATTTGGGGAACACTAGTGAAAGAGAATAAAGAAACAGCTCAGTGGACTAACGTTGTACCACAGTTGTTTGAAATAATTAGATGATTTATTTGGCAACGGAATTGCAGTCTAGATACCACTTCCCATAGCATTGCTTACAAGTACAGTAATTTTGAGTGAAGATAATACTGGCTCTAAACAATAGCAAGTTTTTAAGTGTTTGGGATGTGGAAGTTTAGTCACAATTTAGGTTTGCTTCAAAGTATATAGTAATTTGCCCTTTCAACCCAGTCTGTGTAATTTAAGTTACAGAATGAGTTGCTTAATTTCAGTGACATGTGAAATCAGAGTTTATACTCATCAAATAAACTAACATTCACTGTCCTGCTTTCAGGAAGCTAAATCGTTAAAGGCCATATAGACCCTGGGCCAAATTCTTACACTGGCAGAATTCAGGGCTTGATTTTCAGTGATGGTGATGTAATTAAGGATGGGAGTTAGTCCATTTTTTCCCCCAAATAATACATAATTTTTCATTAGAATTTAAAAGGGCCTGAATTTTTTAGATAATGTGACCATGTATGATGCCATGTGAAGCTACTTGGAACACTGAGTGCTGCAAATGAATTCTATAGCATTTAGGATATGGGAGAGTGTTGTCAATTCAATAAATGAGGGCAAATCCAATAAATGAGGGTAAAGAAGTTACTGCAGAATTGATGGGGGTCAAGCTTCTTGTCAAATACGAAAAGTTTTGCATCGATTTCTTTGCATTTTATGATATTTTGCCTGTAGTTTGACATTCCCTGGAACAATATATATCTTAGGCCAGGCACAGTATAGAGCTGCATCTCCTGCCAACAACACATATCCTGATCTTGAGCAGAACCTTTACCAGTGTTGAACCTAAACCAGGAACAATAGTCTTAGTGAAATTATTTATATGAAATGCTGCTTTCATTTTAAAAACACCTGAGATTATGATGATGCCATACTTACGTAATAGTTGCATCACTGAGGGTTATATTTATGATTGATATATACATCCAAAGTATGATTTAAATTGTATGGATTAATCATTTCAGCTGAACATGTGTTCCACATTCTTTGCCTAGAGATAAAGCACATGATGAAAAGATTTACTTTTAAAAACATATAATAGCATAAGAATTTGGACACTTAGCCTCATAATGATAAATTATTGTTGGTTCTACAGCTAATATAATTCTGTGAGAGATTGTAATATTTATGTTGCTGACTCAGGTGAAGTTATCATGCTGTGATAATCACAGAATAATTTTGTTTTTAGAGTTTGTTTTCATGTAACATTTTATTTGATGTTGTGTTCTTTCTGGAAGCCAAATAAGTTGTAGAGAACCTGTTCAGCAGCAGGTTTGGTTTACAGAGCTGTATGTCCACTATGCAGCGTCCCTCAGAGTCGTCTTTAGAAATAAGCTCAAAATCAACATGGAATAAATTCTTCCCAAAGATAGTTATCTACAATAACAGCTGAGCCTACAATACCTTTTTCTGTCTATCATCAGAGTGACTGCTGAATCACCAATTTTGTTAACTTATTCAGACAGACATTAAGTTTGTCTTCTAATAAACCCAATGAATTTAATTAAACTAGTGTCATGGTTTAACTCCAGCCAGCAGCTAAGCACCACGCAGCTGGTCACTCACTTCCCCCCTACCCAGTGTCATGGGGGAGACAATCGGAAAAAAAAAAAGGTAAAACTTGTGGGTTGAGATAAGAACAGTTTAATGGAACAGAAAGGGAGAAACTAATAATGATAATAATAATAAAATGACAATAATAATAAAAGGATGGGAATATACAAAACAAGTGATGCACAATGCAATTGCTTACCACTTGCTGACCAATGCCCAGTTAGTTCCCGAGCAGTGATCCCTCCATCCCCAGCCAACTGCCCCCAGTTTATATACTGGGCATGACGTCACATAGTATGGAATATCCCTTTGGCCAGTTTGGGTCACTGTGTCCCCTGCCAACTTCTTGTGCCCCTCCAGCCTTCTTGCTGGCTGAGCATGAGAAGCTGAAAAATCCTTGACTTAGTCTAAACGCTACTTAGCAACAACTAAAAACATCAGTGTGTTATCAACATTACTCTCACACTAAATCCAAAACACAACATTATACCAACTACTAGAAAGAAAATTAACTCTATCCCAGCTAAAACCAGGACAACTAGACACTGCAGTTCTGATGAGAAACCTTAAATATGCAAGACAGAGAACAAGAAAGATATTTATGGCACTCTTTGTTCAACCCCCTGCAATTGAGCAATCAATTTGGTAAGCCGTACCAGAACCATCTCAGCAGGTGAACTAAACCACCTGCTGCAGGGTAAGGCAGGGCAGGGAAGAAAGAGTCGTAGTCCATTTTGTCCACCTGGGAAATATTTGTCTTCTGAGATTTGTGGAATTTGCATGCTGTGCCTTTGAGCATCATAGCAGGCATACACCCCAACTGATTCTCTATATGAGGCTGCAGCACTAGCCAACCCCAGTATCCCATCTGCAGCTGAGATCAATATTTGATCATTTGTAGGAAAGTGGAGTACAAGGCAGAAACAGGACACAAATTATGCATCAGAAGGAAAAAAAAATATCCCTTGATCCCACAGGGAGTCAACTAAAGAAACCCAAACTTTGAGATTTTTATTAAAATTGTCTTAGCACAGAGCTACAAACTTGAGTTATATTGTGCAGACAGTCCTGTATTCCCAAAGATTCATTGCAGAAGGGGATGAGAAAATCAACAGAGGGAGTTAAATCCACAGATTCCAGGCCAGAAGAGATCGCAACAGCCATCCAAACTCAACCCTTTATATTTTTACCCACATTCAGACTAAACTAATTCTTGACTTAAAGATCTAAAGCATATCGTTAAGAAAAACTGTCCCAGGGTGCTGATTCTGTCATCTCCTTTGCTGACCTCTTCCATACATCCCAACCTCCATACCTGTCCTCAACTTTTCCCTAACTATGTATACATGACCTAGATGTCTCTGAACTTTCTCTTTGTTAACCTGAATAAGTTTAGCCATTTCAACCTTGCATTTTTATGTTTGTCTTCTGATCCAGAGTTACACTGACAATTTCTTAGCATTCCTCTTTACTCATTTCCCATTCTCACAGCGTGCATTCCAGGAACTGGACATTTTACAGTAGTGTCAATCTCACCAGTGGAGTGAGCAGAGGCAAGTTCACCCTAGGACTTTTACTTGTGATCCCCTTATGCTGAAGAATTGCATCAACTCTTTTTGCCATGGTATTGCATTGAGAACACATAGTACAGTATTTATCTGTATAAGCCCATAAGCTTTTCTTTCCATCACTGCTCTTCAATTCCAGTCTCCCATCAACAATAATGACCAGTTAACCAGGTGAGACAGATCACTTGGTAGGAGTACCCTGTCTTCCTCTGTTATTTTTCTTAGTGATACTATTTTTAATCCTCCTGGTGTGTTTCCCGTTAATTCTGTATAATGTAAGCTTTGGAATCATGATGTCATAAAATAAATCAAATACCTTGAAGGAAACCCAATATACAGTTTCAGCATAGTTGCCTCTATCAAACATAACCCTGTCAAACTTTGTTTAACATCTATGTTCCGTAAAATGCTATCAGATATTAATTATATTGCTAGCCAGTATTTTGTAGGAAGAATCTGGATTTATTGTGCCACTATTTTATTTGGGACTGATGTCAGGATAACTTATGTACGGACCCTTGGTTGTCTGTCTTCACCTTTTAGTAGCACAGAATAAACTTAGCAGTCATCCAATGCTCTGGAGTTTCCAGAGTTTTCAGAAATTTGAGAACTATTATAAGTAGGAAATTTCCAATGAGTTGTTTTAAAGACTGTTTTGTGTACATCATCCAGGGCTGGTGTCTTGATAACACATGTTCTTTATAGAGGCTTCCTCACATTCTCCTTTGCTCAAGACAGAATGCTTTCTACTTTAGTGATGTCCTTGGATAATGTGGCCCTTCAGTGCTGCGATTTGTGACTAGCCAAGAGGTTTTTACATGATACTACTCTTTGTTTTAGATTAAATGAGAATTTCTTTGAAGTAGGAACTGTACTTCTCTGAAGAGCTTTGTGAAGTGTCAGGGATCCCTGAACTTCTTTGTGGTGAAGACACTGAGATAATAAACAAAATGAATCAATCAGTTGTGTAAATGGACAATGTTAAGGACTAGGTATTATTTTCTTTTGTAGACTTTTTGACTCTAGTTAACAAAAATTTCAAAACAAATGTACGTTTATGGCTCTTATTTACATTAGAGCTATCAATGAAAAAAATCATCATTATATTGTGTGACCATCAACTGCCACATTATCCAGCCTGACAAGCTATTGATTGGAATGAGACATCCTCATAAATTAATATGATTACTTTTGAAGACTGTATTTATGCTCAGCGCTATTTGGTATTTTGATACAATCTTTTATCTGAGAATCTCTATGCATTTTGCAAGCGTTCATTTAATTTATGCACTTCAGGAGTTAACTACTGAATCCAATATAGAGATGAAAGCCCAAGTTCAGTCAGAGGTATAATTACTGTCCAGTAAATTCTGCCTTTTGAAGAAGTCTGACTCTCAGTTTTCCATTCTGATCATTTAAATAAATTTTCTTCTACCTTGAGAACAAAGGCTTTAATTTATGTCATTCACAGTATTTGCTATTCCAGATGCTTTTTCACACCACGTATGTGACTTGCAAGAAGAGCCCTAGGACTGCATATTTTACTTGTGGTCCTGTTAGCAATTTTAAGGGAAAGTTCTTTGTTTGGGTGAAATGTTCTTGGTAGGATTAATGAGGCATGATGCTATAAATCCTGTTGGCCAAATGTACATGGCATGTAGAAAAGTAGATAACTGAGAAGGAGTTACATTCTGATACTGTTGTTTGGATTTGGGTGGCATATTAGTCTCACCTATGGACCAAAAGTGCATTGTTCAGAGCATTGCTCAAGCAGGGGGTATGAACGTGGGTAGTTGTTGACAGCTGTTCAATGTCTCTGGGTTATATGAGCCACTTCTGATGTTATGGTTCACTCATAATTGGGGACAGCTCTTTGGCCAGACAACTTTATTTTTTCTATAATACTGCTTAGCACCATGGTACAACATCATTGGGGATTTTCAGTGCTAGGGTACCTAAAAGAATACATGCAAAAAACCCTAAAAGAAGTTGCAAAAACTTTAATGTTCTGTAGTATCCGGTAACCTGAAACCAAAATAGTTTTCTACAAAGTGTTACTTTTTTAAATTCAAAATTAATATTGAAATCTTTTTCTTTATAAGAAGTTGCTATTAATTCCACACTTCACAATCTAATTTTCCTTCCTAAACAACAGCTCTGATAATACTGTCCTAAACTCCATCAATCTCACCCCACTTCCCAGCCATGATCCTGAAATAGCTTTGTAAGCTCTTCAAATGAGGCTTCATTAATTTTACAGAACATACCAGAGGACATTCACTAGTGCTGTATATCTAGAGTTTCTGTGGAGTCAATTAAAATACAGCTACATTTTTCTGAATAAGTGAAGCATATTTTTTATGATGGCATAACCTTTTTCTCCAGTCATGTTTACTTCCCAATTCATAAAATTTGGGGATCTGTAATGAATTTCTCAGACATTACTGAGGATTACTAAAGTTCTCTTGTTTTTTTTAGGCTTAATTTAGAACTTTTCTTATGCTTTCTACATTTTTATAAAAAATAGTTTCATTTTATTAAATATAAATCTCTTACATGGATTTTAAATAACATGAAAGAATCAGCACTCAACCTATTCAATCTCTTATTAGAAATAGTGGGAAATTTGAAATTAATCTTTTTTTTTTTAAATCAAGGCTTATGTAGTTATTGTGTATTTCTTGCTAATTTTGCAGGTATTGATACAAACAGATACAAAGCCTTATAAATCAAGTAAGTGGTAGAAGGAAGAAATTACAACAGTTCATTCCACAGTGTTTTAAATCTTCAAAGGGACATATTTAGCTTTAACCCTCCTTGCTAACATTCAGCTTATGTGACAATCTGGTGTTCTGTGGCACAGCACTAATCATACAGGACGTGGGCAGTCTTAAAGATATAGTACATATCATTGTCATTTGAGTTACCAGAGATACAGAATAGTACAAAAGTTTTGTTAGAATCACTTCTGAGGAGATATATGAATATGCTGTCCAACAAAAGCTTTTTTCTTTGCAAAACTTGACTTTGGTATATATGGCCCTTTTCATAGTGAATATGGTTGGACCTTAAAGTGTCAGAGTGACAGTGATACCTAGGTGAGAGCAGTTTTACGTTCAAGATGTCACTTTGTTCGCAGCAATTCCATTGTATATGTTTCTGCCACAGAAAATATTTCCATTTAAATTGAAGTGAACATGCTATAGGGCATAAACTGGTATTTTTGAAGCTCATGAGGCAAATCAACAAAACTAGATATTATGAGTGCAATTGCTCTCTTAATCTTGTTTGCATATTGTAATAAAGATATTCTAATGACTTTAATACGCTGGTTTCCTCTACAGATGTTGTATTAAATACTCAATGTGTTTGCTAACTGTTAATGCCTTTGTTGTTGCAGATACAGCAGTGGTATATAAAAATAGGAATGGACATGTTGTTGAACTGAATGTAGAAACAAATACAACTACATTATTGTTGGAAAATACAACTTTTGTAAGTAATACATATTATTTACTTATTTCTTAGTGGAAGTCTGCTAACATTTTTTCCTGCAATAGGAGTGAGAGATTTCTGGCTGAAGTTATTTGTTGTTTTAGTCAACCTATGTGTAAATAACCAAGATGTTGGAGGATAATGTCGTTGGCTGTAGTCCATGCTTTGTTCAGGCCATTTGAAGGATCATGCCTGGCATATGTGCTGGTGAATCTGCCTGATGTCTATTATAATAAAAGATTTCATAAAATGGGGGAATGCTACTCAAAATGTTGAGAGCTTTTCACTAGTAGAAAAGAGGAAAAGTGTTCAAAAATCATATGAGGGTTTTCCTTTAAGCAATTAAATATGCAAAGAAAAATGTATTTCCTGCTCTGTTAATCTCTGGTTTACTTGTTCCTTGTGCTTTAATGGCAAACTAGATGATTGGGGATTATTCCTCTTGACCAGTAAATAATATCTACATGAGTGGTTTGCATATGTTTCTGACTAGCAGTAATTGCTAAGAAATGCTTTAATGCCTTAGTCTACATTTTCTTTTGCTTTGCTCGGTGCTGTTATTCTCAGTGATACTACTTATGTCCTACCCTGTAGTTCTTGTTTATCAGGGTTTTGCAGCATAAACGCATGGTTTGTCAATCTTTCCTCATAAATACTCCATACAGACCACTGGCTGTTATTGTTAATCCCTGTATTTTTAATTTGGTAAAATCTTTTGCACCTGCAGACCCAAAAGGATGACTCATTTTCATCAGCCGTCTTTGGCAAAGGCTGATTTTATTCCTGGTCTATTCCTGGCCTTTGCTGATACAGATTCCTCCTTTCAAAGCATAAAGCCTCTGGTGACCTTTTCTTCTAACTCCTCGAACTAGAAAGAGGAGAGTAGAAGTTCAGGGAAAAGAACTTGACGCTGCCTTCCTAGGTCAATGTAAGGATGAAGGAGAAGGGAGGAGAGAATCCTATTTTAATGGCATGTGTGTGAGGCTCCCTTTCTGTAAGCTGCACCCTTCCATATGCTGGGATGTACCTGAGGGTACCTCTTAGCCCCAGAAAGGCTGGCAGACACAATTAAATGTGGGTGAAAAGGTGAACTTCTGTAAAGTACAAACTACAAAGTATTGCAGAAGCATGTTCCCTCTTACCTGTGTACATGTGTGCGAGTGCTTGCCTCGCTAAGTAGAGGATTAACTGTGTCAGGCCTATGTATTGCCTTTGGTGTATAACTTGAATGCAAGCAGCTGCTTGGGCATCCCTGGCTATAAAACTTGACTTTAATGACAGGACTTGAGTTTCCTCACAGATGAATTCATACCCTTTTGGCTGCAAGTATTTGGCTCATCTCGTTAAGTGTAATGCCAGCCTGACAAACTATTCAGGCCATTATGCTAAACCAGTCTTGCCAAGTAATGATGGATCAGTATGGACAGGCTGCTTCGCACTGCGAGCGTTGCCTCTTTTCACAGAGTTGCTCTTCTCTGGGCTTTTTATGGAACTGATTTATCCTTAAGTCACACAGACTGAGAGAGCTCTAGACACTAGATATCTACTCTTAATTAGAAATGTGGGAAAGTGATTGAAAATGGATAATATTCAAGCAAGCATTTAACAAGTATGTATGGAACAGAGACAAATAAAAACATAAGTGTGTTTTTTCCTGCAAAGCTCCTCTCTGTACACAGCCAAAAGCTAAGAGTGTTAGAGGTAAATAAAGTGAATTCCAGCAATGATTATTCATATGGAAGTAGAATAAAAAGCTGAAAACAGAGCAAAAGACTCAGTAAGTTTCTTGGGGTATGTTTGGCAGAGAGCAATGGGAAATGTTGCTGTGCCGAGTTAGCTGTTGACAAGGTGGCCAGCGATCCTAACAGGAGATCATAACATTACAGTGGCTGACTGTATGGCTGAAATCAAAAGCTGTCCTGTTTTAAGCTCCGCTGTCCACAGATTCACACTGCTAAATGTATTTTTCTAAAGTTAGACACCTGGATCGTTAATCAAACATTTTCCTCGCTCAATGTCACATCTGCTTAATCACTGGTGAATAATTAGAATGGTGCTGGTTTAATGACTCTGCAGAGATGTCTTATATTAATAAAAAATACAGCACAGATCCAACATAGGCAGTGGCAATGCAAGTTCCCTCATTCTTCCCTATCAAAGGGTTTTAGTCATGGAAGAGTCACCTTTCGATGGGAGTTATTAGTCTGCTTTCAGTCTGCGTTCCCTCTCCTGTTTGCCTCTCTCCTCAAGAAGCCCACAGAAGTGGCAGGTTTTTCTTAGTAATGTTGATAATTGTCCATTGAAAATTGAACTGCCATGATAAGCTCATTGCGCAGAGGCAAGGGGCTAGTAATGACTCTTTGTCACTACTGATTGGGTTGTATTTGAACCAGCAGCTCAGAAGAGATTTTCTTTTTTCCTCATTACTAATCCCCGAAGCAGTCTTCCACTGTGTACAGGTCACTGGCTCTCCTTTTGCATCTTAAAGACTGCCATTTTCGTGCAATGTACATTTCTTCTATCCTTCTTCATGTTGCCTATTGTCTAAAAGTCAAATAGCCCTACTGAAGAGCTGCTATGCTGACTATGCATGTGTATCAGCAAAAAAGCAGACCGCATATTTTTAAAAACATATGTTACATGCATAAAAGATTAAAAAAAAAACAACTTAAAAAATACCTTTTAAAATAGCCATGCACCTGGAAAGAAGAAAGGCTAGTGTTTTGTCATTCTAAGATGCCCGTTTCTCCTCCATAGGGAAGTATCTAGCCAAAGTTCCTGAATTAAAGTATTTTTTTTCCAGTTTCATTAGGTTTTATTCAGAAGTAGAAGAAATTACTGCACTTCATTTGTTCTTTTCAAATGGAATCCTTTTCTATAATCAATCTATTAGTAAAAGAATCTGGCCTTTATATAATTAAACTATCAGCAAAGCAGTATTATGGATAACAAATACAGTGACATAAGTGAAAAGAGTAGCTTGTAAAGCACAAAGAATATCTATTAGCATCTCTGGGTATCGTAATTTAAAGACGTTTTCTAATACGTATTTGTCCTCTGAGTGTATTAGTGTAGTGCACCCTGTTTAAGCTGTCTAATAAACAGTTAATATTCTGAGCCAGCGGCATATAAATGTTAACAGCTGGAGGCTGGGCAAGTCTTCTATTAAATGGAGCCAAAAAAAGCCCTCGACATTAATCACTGTGTGGCATCCTGATGTTTGCGATGCTGCCTCGATATGTGATTACAATATGTTCTCTGTCATCTATCTGAGGTGCCTATCACCATGATCGTTAAGTGACATGCTTACCAGTTTTTCAGCATTTAGCGATACTTTATTATACATTACAGTTCAAAAATAAGTAATATTATGCCACATTTATCTAAGCAATTTCAGTGTTAGCAAGCATTTTATTTATTCCTTTTGCCGTCAACTATTACATGAAGTCATTAGGAGCTGGTTACCAGTTCACACACAACCCAGCCACAAGATCTGTGAGAGAGGAGAGCATGGAGGACCACATGGATTCTTTTGCTCAGGGGAGGTTGTCCATCTGGTCCTTTATCACTCTTCTAGCTCAGCCTCTCTAGTCTGTTTTACAAGCCTTAAACCCAAACCAAAATGAAAAAAGCAAACACAGAGATGAGAGAAAACACGTGTAGGGACTGTGTGTTCTGTTACGGTAATTTCCAAATGTATTGAATCCTCTGAAAGAAACCTTTGCCTTCATTTCTCCCTCTTAAAAAAAAAGCTGCAATAATTATGAAAGTAGCAAGACTGTTATTTGTTAGCCCTCAGTTCCACTGCTTTTGTGGTGGATGTATGCAAAATTATTTGGATACCATGCATACACCTGAACAAATACTCAGTCCAGGATCCTGGGTCAGAAGTTACTCTAGAGTGACTCCTTAAGCCTTTTGAGTGTAGATGATGGGATATATTTTGAATCATCAAATAAGAGGCTGTTGGTTTGTTTGCAATGCCCAGCGATACACGTATAATTGTTTTCAGTGTGGAAACTCTAGAATAGGGTCTTGTAATTACAACAGCTTCTCCCCAGCTGTATGCTTCGGACTCTTCTAAAACCCAGCAGTTCCTGACTTGCTCTCCCCCTTGATTTTGGTGCCTTTCCACAACTCTTTTCAAGCTCAAGGTGAAACTGCATCCTGGTGCACAGCAAAAAAATATTACCGAGTTGCAAACCAGTTTCCAGGGGCTTGCCGGGAGTATACCCTAGAGTATGTTGTATTGTCGTATTACTGTGGACCGTCTTTTACACAGGGATGGAGAGAGAAGGATTACTTCCTGCTGCCTGCTAATTAGGGGATGGCATCAGAAGGGTGAGCAGAGCAGGAGTAGTCTTGGTTCATGAATCATGAGTAGGCAGTGGCAGCCCAGCTGTGAAAACCCTGTGGAGGCCTTGCAGCCAAAAGCAGAGAATGAGAGTTTTAGTCCGAGCAGAGCTTTTGGCAGGGACTGTTTTGTGGTGTTTTACAGAGCGTTGTTCATAAACAGCCCCTCTTGTTGATAGTTCTCTTCTTTTTGATTTTTTTTTTTTTTTTTTTTTTTTTTTTTTTGGTTTGTGTTCCCCACCACCACACCCCCTTCCTCTTTTGACAGGAAACTCAGGAAGACTCAGCATCTTAATGCAATTACAGTGCCTTTGTTGATTAATGTAGATTTAATTGCAAGAGAAGTTTACATGCTTATATTTTAAGAGCCTTCTGTAAGAGATTAATGAGAGGGTGAATAATGGTAAATACATTAAACAACATTGTATAACCACATAAATATTAGTAATTGTTGCAACAGTGGACATTTTAATGACCCACACATGCTGTAAATAGGTGGTTATGAACATTGTAACATTATCTCTGTTCTCCCATGCTCCTCTAAATGTTAAATAACCCCCTCAGCAAAACCTTTTCAGTAGAGGGGTTTTTATGAGTTAGGGTTTATTGTTGCAGTGCACCACTGTGCATAGAGATGGGAAGCCTGACAGATGGAAGGGTTTGTAGTCACTGTGGTTTGGTGGTGGCCATCGGTTTTTATCCAAGTGAAGGAGGTTTCAACTTACAAAGTGCAGGGGGGACAGTACTCCAAACTGTCAGGTTAGGGTAGCTCTGTGTGGGATCTCTCTAAATAATAGTTGTGATGAGATCAGTCCTTGATATAGAAAATAGTTAAGGGTTAACTATATCAAAGAGGAGGAATGAAAGGGAGAAAATTCTGTGATTTACTGGTTAGAAGTTATTTTCTACTAAGGAGGCAATGGTGTGAGCCTCCTGTGAGCTGCACAGGTCTGCTCATGTCTTTTTTATGCCCTACAATCACCTCCTCCTGTGTGTGAAAGTATCTTGGAACTACATGAAGAGTTTCAGGTGGGTTTGGGGCATTTGGTTTGTGTTTTTGAGAACCACCAGTCCAGAATGGCCTCCATCCATAGGATAGAGTTCAGGCTTAGATCATGTTTTAAGGCACATTCTTTTTTACACAGGATAGGAAGCCTGAGTGTTAACAGTTACAACACATAGCTTTGCAGCATTTTTGGATCTAGATTAAATGCTCAGGTGACACAAGAAATAGTGCATTATGAAATATAACCTTGGAAAACCAAGTTTTTCAACATTCTAATTATCATGCATTTTCCTAATTATAACCTCTCTTCTCAGAGGTGCGCTGTTTTTACTGCTGCTAGGCATGCCCTTCTGCTAGGCTCCACTCTCAGCTACTCTTTCATCTAACCTCCCCATGGTCCATCTTCTCCTTTCAGTTGCAGCAGTGGTAATGGAAGGAAAATCCTGTTGTTCCCTTGATTGCTGGTACCACCCAAGGAAACTGCTACATGCCAAATGCCTTCTCATTTTGCAGCTAGTGTAATTCTGTCCCATCTGATTCATCTTATGCATTGCCATTTGGTCAATGCCTGTCTGATAAGTTGAGCTGAATACCTATGAATGCTAATGAACTCCCATACATCGATATTCAGTTATACCATTAAGTTAAAATTCTGATACACATGTAGGTATGTGATAGAGAGATGTCTAATTTCGTATGCAGTAGTATTGCCACAAGGCTTTAAAGTAACATTCTAGAGGTCTTGAAATATTTTATCTTGGATGAATAACGAAAATTTTTAAAGCCTAAATGTGTGTAAAGTGAGCACTAAACAACAATTGGAGGAGGATAATAATAGGAGTGTGGAAGATGTAAGTTTCTGGCAAAAGTAGAAGTATGAGAAACTGAAACAGAAGGAAGAGCAAAACTAAAGGAAAAAACCCAACAACAACAACAAAGTAAACACAAAAGTGAAAATTTCCTCTAATCGGTTTTAACTGTGATGTATTATTTCACTTAAAACTATCCAACTGAAACTATGAAAAAAGAGTACTGTAAAGTGTTTGACAGATGTTAAGAATACATTCTTACAGCTCTGGGCTAGACTATGTTATAGGTAACTTCCATCTGTCTGCTCTATAGCATATTTTTGATGAATATGAATAAGGCACTGATTTAAATGTTATAGTAGTTAAAATCCACAAAAATAGTAAAATCAACATTTTACAGTAGTTGAAAGAATAGAGCAAAGATGAAGGGAGTAGCCAGTACATCAATAACTCAGAACCAGGCTTTAAGAAAACAGAATAAATAAAAGGGAGCATGTTACTGAGGGGCCTTTGCTGAGGATGCACAACCTAAGCCCAGCCTAAAACTTCTCTTAAACACAGTCATAACAAGCATTTCTATTCACAGCAAAACACACATAAAATGCAAAATGAAAAAAAAAATCATCAATGCAAAACATTGATATTGGAAATCAAACTTGATCATACATTGTTCATCGGAATTTTGTTTTCCATTTTAATCATCCATATGGAAAGGTGGAAGAAAAGCCAATTATGTGTGTGTAGCAGGGGGTTGTTCCTTACATTTATTTGTTGCAGAATTGTTTTTCCTTTTGCTTTCACTTTTACAGTCTCAAGCTGTTCTCATCTTCTTTTTTTTCCATGCAAAACTATGTTTAGCAAGACATATTTGGAATGTGGATGAGAGAAGGAAGCTGGAAAGCTGAAGGGCAAAAGACTGTTTAAATGCACTGTGTCCTTTTGCCTCCATTTGACTTTTACCCTTGCAGTCTATGGTGACAGTGAGACTAGCAGTCATTGCTTTTCCGTGGGATCGTCACATTATGCATCACTGTCAGGAGAAGAATTAAAACTCTTATCTCATGCGGTATTTCAGTGCAATGTTTAATATGGTTAGGCCTAATTATACAGTCAGTGGAGGTTTTGGTAGGGTGAGGAATGCAAGATCAGATATAGGATCATTCTTTCACGTCTGAAGTGAAATTATGTCAAATTCAGCAATATAGGAAAAACGGATGACAGATTTGTGAGTTAAGAAGTGAAGACAGTGTACAGGTGTTTAAAACCAATTTTTGGCTCAGAATTATGCAACAGTGTGAAATGTAACTAATTTAGGGATTCCAGCAATTTATCTAGTTAAAGTGTTTTCTAGTTGCATACAGCTGATGGTTTCTGTAGGGATTTTAAGTCTTGAAGTGGCTAGGTAGAACTGACAAATATTAGGGACATAAGGAAATTACCTTCCCTTTTTCCTTCTCTTCTGCCTTTCCTCTGTTGGGGTTTGGAAAGGGGATAGGGGTATATATGGAGTGCACAGTGCAGCACTGCGTTGAATTACCCCCAGTCTCCTAACTAGCTGATACTGTGCAGTGATGCAAGGGAAACTAGCCCTGCTTCTGCATCCAGGGACCGTGCCTAATTAGCCAGCTATATTTCTCCCTGTTTCAGAGCTTATTTGTCCAGAGCTACATTTCCTGGAGATCAAGCAGAGCTAAACCATAGAGGGATAGTCATAAGGGGCAGCATTTAGGTCTGTCTTCCTGAACGAAGGCAAAAGAGCTCCTGACAAAGCAAGAAGCTTGAAAAGTTGCAGATATGCAGACATGATAGTGGAACAAGCATCCTCCAGATTTTTGATAACAAGACACCCGAGGTTTTTTAATTCCCAATGTTTCCAATATGGTATTTTTCAACCACTTTCTTTAAAACTCAAAAATATATTCTCCTGAGAAGAGAACAAACCCTTGGGGTCAGAGTCTTCACAAACTTCTTTTTAATGAATAAATGTATCTAATCCCTGTAGTGAATGTCCCAATAGACAATCTCCCAAAGGCTTGATTGGCATACATCTCACCTCCTACAGCAGGGTCTCAAACTTCCTTTTAAGCCTATCACCAGCTGATCTTATCTCCTTAGTCATGAAGTCAGGTATCTGTTGGTTGATAAAATACCTTAGACATGTTTATGGGGAAAAACCCCAATCTGTCTTCTCTTTCAGTGAACTCACAGATTGTGAGCTTACTTGCCAGGTAAGGCAGGAGGAATGAGTCAGGTGATTTTTTTTTTTTTTTTTCCTGTTGTTAATCTAGGAGGGCTTCTTCTGTGCATACAAGTAGACAGTTTCTGAATTTAGTGCCGAAATTGTGCTTGTCTGTAACAAAAAAAACCAAAAGAGAACTCTAAGGAAATCTAAATCACTTTAAGTGACTGTAAGTCACTTCAATCTCTCTGAAATTCTATTGGAATTAAACATATATTTTCTTAAAGGCTTGATTGTAAATCCAACTTAATAAAAATGGGCTAATTATGTTTTTATGATAATTTAAAGAAATCGGCATTGCTATCATCTTTGGCAATGAACACATGATTTCTGCTGGTCTAATTTTTATTTTCTGGTTTCTTAAGTGAAACATTAAAAAGTATGAAACAGCTTTATGCTCCTTTTAACAAGAATAATGCCATTATACCAACAAAAAGAAAACTATTTTGCCAAAACCATTACTTGCAATCAAGACATTCTAGCTTATTGGCATTGCATATACACCATGTGTCTGAGACATTTCTGGAGGCAAACAGAATTTTGCAGGTGAGTGCAAGGTGAATGAACAAGGTCATCTTCAGTAGGATTCAAATGATTTTAAATCCCAAATCCACAAGACTCTATACTTGGATATAGAATATGTGAGTACCTTTTGCTGGTGTTGCCTCAGACTGCCAATAGTTTGCAGCTGAGCTACTCAGGTGTTTGCATTAAGTGTATCATTACTTTTGTGGTGGCATAATCAGTGACTGAAGATTCTTACTAAATGCCTGAAATGGTAAGTACCACACTCCCTGAGAATAAATTTGGAAAGCTGCCTGGGTTGTATATTGCTGAAGACTGAGGTAGTGGGGCAATAATTAATAAACTGCTAGAAAGCAGAGAAATTTCACATCTAAAAATGTTTACAGTGATGTGCCAAAAAAAGTGAATGTTACTCATAGATTAACATAGTCTCTGCTTAGGATGGTTAACTCATAAAAGCTAGTTTGAGCATAGTAGAAATCTGTTCTGAATGCTTTGTAGGATACAAAAGGATACTTTTACTTTTTCTTTTTTTTCCTCTTCTTTCCTCAAGGCTGCAGATTTATCCTTGAACTGTTGATACTGTCATGCTCTTTCATAAAACTAATATGCAGTTTATCTTCAAAACTAATTTTTTCTCTTTGATTTCTTTGGGTAGCTTGATTCTAATTATATTAACTAGGAACCTGAGTTTAATCTGTATATCAAAACACAGCATCTTCTTAGTTTAATGGAAGATTAGCTTTTTTTTTTTTTTTTTTTTTTTTTTTTAGGAATAACTTCTTAGCTACTCTGAATGTATTAGTTTGTGACTTCTGGTTTGTGTAGCTTAAACTCCTGTTGAATTCATTAGTTAGCAGTGGGATTAGGCTAACCAGAACAGGATGCTTAAGAAGTAAAAGAAGGGAAAGCCTTCCTTTGAATAGTGGATAGATCTTGTTCTGCATAGGTATTCGTTTATTTTCTTTCATCTTCTACCATTGTGGTTCCATTATTTTTTCTATCCTACATTTTCTATTCTTATCTTCATTTTTCACTTCTTCTCACTTTTCCTTTCATTCTGCAAATAGATGTCTTGAGATTCATTTAAATTATTTCCTTCAGTGCCCTTTAAAGCATGTTCTTATCTTACTCATACATTAGATGCATTAAATTCTTTCTGACATCAACATTACCCCTTGATTAAATTACAGCCCTGAATTCAATTGGGTGTCATGTAGTCTTGGATAGATGTAAAGCAATATTAGTTTTATACTGCTACCTTATGTTTCACTTTGCTCCCCACTAAGTATTTTCTTTCTTGTAAGAAAGAGTTTTTCTTTAGTGCAAGTTGTCTAGCAAAATGTTTATGTATGTGGTGTTAAAAGAAAAGCAATAGAGACATAGTGCACGCCTATTCTTTTTCTTGTATGTTATCTTTAAGCCTAACCTAGTGATGAATCTCCCTTATAATCATTCCTGAAGTACACACCAACCAAAGTGTCTTCCTTCATCCTCTGTAAGTGAATTGGTTATAGTTGTTATCCATAAGCTTAGTGCTTGCAATCATGATAAAAATCTCATCAGCTTCTTAACTGGTATTTAGTGTTGAAGACAGATTCATCTGTTGCCATTGTACTGATACCAGCAAATTAGACTAAGAATTATTTGATTCCTTCTTTTGTGAAAATTACATAAGTGTCCTAAACCAGATTTGTCTTACGAATGGGAAGTTCTTAAATTAGCTGTAAGAAAATTTTGAAAAAATGATCCTTCTTATTGCAAACTCACTTTTATTATTACTTCATTTTAGGTAACGTTCAAAGCATCAAGATACTCTGTTTCACCAGACTTAAGATTTGTTCTTCTTGCATATGATGTTAAACAGGTAAGCCATTCATAATCAAAGAGCCTCTGAACTAAAACTCTGACACCCTTGTTGTTTTGTATAGTTCATCTGTGACTCCACATAATATAATTTGATTCATTCACTTGATTTCTCTTGCCAAAACCTTCTGATGCAGTGATGGTGAAGTATGTATTTAAGTGTGTACAGGCATACTGCAAGGTTCTCAGTTGAGGTAAACTGCCATGGCTCGTCTGGAGTGTCATGCCGGTTTTGTGGTAGAGGTTTCATAACCCTTAAACTGTTCTGTTACTAGGTGATTATGTGAAAGCCTATCTTTTGATATTCCTTCTGTTTTAAGCAGCTGAACATGTCATTTATGGGCTATACTAAAAAAAAAAAAAAAATCTAGGCTGATTCATGTCATGGAAGTTTTATTGTTGGCTTCAGTAGTCTGAAACCTGATAGTCTGAAAGTCTCTTGGACTAGATAATGGAGTGTATTCTTTGTTTCTCATAGTATTTAGCGATTTTGTAGGCTATTATGTTGTCAAAAGAGTTTCAGTCAATAATGCCGTAGAGAGTTTTCTAAAATAAATCTTTGAACACAAACAAAAATGAAAATGGTCTTATGAATTTCCTCTATGCATATTAGTGTTTGCATAAAAAGTACTATTAAAGTATGAACTGCTTTTCATTACAGAATAGCTCTGGATTGATAGACTTAGTGGTTATTCAAGCAAGTTTGGGTTGTGGGTTTTTTGTTTTGTTTTTTTTTTTTTTTATTTTGAAACAGTAAAATTTAGAAATACCTGTTAATACCTGTGACCTTAATATCAGAAGTCAATGTTCAGGAATGACAAAAGATTACTATTGTTTATCACATTATACTACAGTACAGTAGTTTATTTATTTTGTGTTGGGAACTGATAATACAATAGCTGTGTGTTGTGGACTGAAATTCTTAGAACAATAAAATATTCATTTCCAGGTCAGTATACAAACCTTTCCAGCCTTCTGGTAACATTGTTGTATTGATCTGTATACCCGCAGCTTTAATTACATCTGCAAACTGTAAAATGTGCTGAAAGCTGATCTGAAATATTCTAAAGGTGTTGATATAAAATGATTCATTTACTTGGTACTAGATCCAAGTAGGGTTTTCTTCTACCAATTCTAGTGGCTTCTGGATCAAGCTCTTTTTATGATACTCATGTATGAATAAACTACAAAAGAGCTGTTGTTCAGTTCGCTATTTTTGTTGTGAAGGGTTCCAGTTTGATTCCTGTCTGAAAAATACTTGCTCCTTGCTGTTTCCCTTCTTGATTGCTTCTTACTGTGTGAAAGAGTTTAATAATCCTTCATACTGACTTGATTTCCTCATATGATCTATTGAAATTTTCGTTTTGGATGGGTTGGTTCGTTTGGGATTTTCTTAGTAATAGCATATATAGCTGCTGTAGAAAAATAAGGAAAACGTGATAGTATCCATCACACTTTATTACATCTAAATGTAGTAACATCAGGGATGAATGCCTGCCCCACAATAAAGATGGTCCATTGACATGCAAATTGCTCTCAATGCATGCTGAATATATCCCTTTGCAGTAGAACTCCCTTTCTGTATTTCATTCTTGGTTTTGTTGCAAAAAGAAGCTTTGCCTTCATTTTACAGTCCAGTTGCTGGAAGTTACTTAGAGGGATGAGGTTTGCAGCATTTAGATTTTGCATCTAGCCATTTCCTTTGCTCAAGTATATTGACAAGAAGTAATTAAAATGAGAAATGAACAGGATTTAGCAAGCAATTTGTGGTGGTAGTCCTGGATGGCTTTGGATGAGGCTTGTGATACTTACTCTCAATGTGCTCCAGCTAGGCTCATGGCTTTCAAACCAGAAACATACTGTGATTGTTGTGTCCTCTAGAAGTGGTGGTGACGGTGCTAAAATTGGTTAATAACTGGATGTTGTCAGTCAGATGTAAATAATAAAAATGCCATTGAAGTCTGTTAACCTCCTGAGAAGAATCTGTTGCTTTGGGTGGAAGGGAAAATAACCAAAAAGAGGCTAAGCCAATTCTTTTAGAAGTTACAGAAAAATATTATTGTGAATATGTGCTAAAAAGCCTTTTTTCCTCCAAATCTTTTGATTCTCGGGACATTTGTTAGGCTGGTGAGACACTTCTGTTTTCTCAAATCTGTTGGGGAAAAGGTGTGCAATGCCTTGGAAAGCCTCTTTATTTCTGCGTAACTAATGCTTCCGAATAACACAAAGGGTTAAGTTAGTGTTCATTCTTCTTGGGCCTTCTCTTTTTTTTTTTTTTCTTCTTTTTTTTTCTCAGTCAGAGCCAGACTTATTGGGTCTGGATGAGAGGAAATCTGCCTGTCTACCTTACTCCTTCCCCTGGCTGTTAACTATAAATTATTAAATTTATTGCCTATAAAATTAAATTAAAATTAAACGGTATAACTTAATTAGAGATTTTCAAATTAGTTTCCGTAGAATCAGGCCAGATTCTTTCTTCATATCTCATGTGAATGTAACTTTTTACAAAACTGAGGATTTGCTTATTGTAATTTGTTACAACACATGGTTGAGTCTTTAATAATACCCAGTTCAAGGACCTGCAAGTAACTTATTGTAAGTATTTAGTTGATCTCACCATCTGCTACAAATTACCACAGACCCCTGGATGTTACTACCTATGTTTGCCCCTTATTTTTCCTTCTTTGTTAAGATTTAGGTGTATAATTACACTGTAATGTATTTGATGGGATTTCTGCTTCTGCAGACTGTCAAGACTTTGGGTTTTTAAAATTATAATGGTTGTTTACATACATTAATCTGTGTTCTTTGTAACATACAGTAATACAGCTGGAACAGATTTATTAATCAACAGTTTTATAAATAAGCTAGTGTGTTTCAGCTGAACAGATTGGAGAAAAATAGAGACAAATGTTTCTTCAAGACATTTTGTCATGAAATTGTAATTAGAAACAAGGTTATTTTGATGTTTGGATTAAAAATAAATGTTGAGTTAAATTAAATAGTTGAATATTTAGTTTACTGTTGTCAGCATTTTCTTTAATCTATTTTATGCTTGGAATGGCAAACTTTAATTAAATTTGCAGTTGTTTCAGCACAATTAAGAATGTCCTCTATGCATAACGGGACATAAATCTGCATGAAAATAAGCCATCTTTGAATACAAAAGTAATAATTGAATGAATCATTTAAATCATGCTTAATAGAAGGAACAAAACTATTTCATGTGGCATAGCAGTTGTTTTGGTATAGCTCTAAAAAATTCATATGGAAGAAAATTCCTTTGCTAAGCAATTCAAAGTGTTGTAAATTGATTTCTGGACATCAAATTCCCTCCATCTATATCATAGCAGGTCACAGAATGTAAGCCAGTATTACTGGCATAAGCACTGTGGCTGTCTGGCTTTTCTTTTTTAACAGAAGGCTGTGGCAATTTTAGAGGTGCTTTCTGTGTGTTCTTTGCTGCAGTACTCCATAGTTCTTCATGCTTTGGAAATGCTTTCATCAATTCTCCAAGTTTTTTGACTTTGCCAAAACTTGCATGGATCAACTGTATGTAGGTCAGACTTTCTTTCTGTCACTCATGGTAATTTGGTCGGCACCACTGAAAAAGTCTCACTTTGCAAGGCGACAGATCAGTAAGTAGGAACTAATTTGAGAAATGAACACATACATTTTTGCTGAATGTCCTGCCATCCTGATTCTTCTGGGACAGTGTGAACGCCGCAGCAGGGAAACCATTGTACGTATTGTATGCAGAGAGGGGACAGTTTTGCAGTGCTGTATCTTTTTGATTTTCCTTTGAAGATTGTCAAGGGATGAGCAAAGAATGTGATGCTCTGCGAGGCAGAGCATCTAAGGCAGTTGAGATTTCCAGAGGAAAGGTTATTTCGCTATTGCTTTCAATAAGGACTGTGTTAAAATGACATTTAAAATTTTTCTTACTCTGCTTGTGGTGTTATTCACAACTACCAAAACCTGATTTATAGTTTTGATTAGGAAATGGAAATCAGACGCTCTGTTCTTGCATTAATGATAAAGATTGGGGCAGTAAATTTGCAATTTGCAGTGCAGTGAGCATTGAGGTCCTAAGAAGTTCTTTTGCCATTGGGGAATTTTGGTGTCCCTCAGCAGAAGATGAGTTGTCCCTGGAGTCCACGTGAAATGAAAATAAGCTTTATTCTGGATATTAGTGGGTTTTTTGCTCAGACATCATAGGCATGTTCTCCCCATGCTCTTGCTGGAATATAATATGCCACAGAAGAGCAAGTGAAGAAGTAAATGAGATCAGTTCCTCTTTTTCTTTGCAAGTCCCCTTTTTTTCCTCACTTGATTTAATAAACCCTTGCTTGTGATTTTGGTTTTTTTCCTACAAACTGTCCTTTCCTTCTCCCTGCTTTCAAATCACTTTTGAATACCAACTTTAAGTATTTTTTCCTACTTTATTCTCTTTACTATTACTAATGCGTCACTTTCTGCTTTCAATGCAAAATGAATTATGCGCAGGGTTTTTTAGCTCTTGGTTCAGAAATGTGTTTAAAAAAGAGATTAAAGTTCAGCTCTAGTTTAGAAGCATAAGCATTTATACACTCTCTAAAAAAGGAAATGTTTTCCTGAATTAGGGTTTCAAACCGTAATGTTTTTTAGCTAGAGAATTTTAATCAAACAATGTATTTATCTTAAAACACCGTGAAAATAGCTTCTAATAATTCTTATGGTAAGATCAGGATGAAGAATAATCCAATCCTCTTCAGAAAGGTAGGAGAAAAATAGTTTTAGATCTAAAAGTCACTCATGGAATGGGTGGAATGAAAAATATTTCAAAAGTGTTTCTGAATATTTGTAGTTTAATGTATTGAAGTAAAGATGAGAGTCCAATACAGTGTCTGAAGCAAAGAAACCCCAAGAGAAAGAAGTAACTTCATCTGCCGTGTGCTGATGCCTGTCATACCTTTGCTGCTATAATACCTATTTTTAGAGGATAATGATAGGGACTACTGACCACCATCTATAGCGAATGGAGGGTGAACAGCAACAAGTGACATGCTCATCAAACTCTTAGATTGCCTCTGATACTGGCTTACTCGAGTGTACTGAAAGGATCTTCAGGAGTTTGTCTGCAGATTAGAAGAATCCATGAGGGGAAAAATTCAATTAAGTCTTAAATTATGATTATCTATTCTGCATTAGGAGATTATCTTTCTACCAAGTAGGGGGAAACTAAATGTTCAATTCTCAGTAATCTTCTTGTTCAGTGAAATTAATTATTGCTTTTTTTTCTGCAAAAATTCAAGGATAAAGAAATCACCTCGCATTATGTCTTATTTTTAATCAAGACACTGTTTGGTGTTAACATCTGCAGGTGTTTTCAACAAGATAGTTTATACAGTGCTTATGAAAATCTGACTTTGATGAGAATTATCTGGAGTACCAGCTAATGGTTGGAAACACACGCAACAAGGATGAAATGAAATCTGTCTTCTAACACGTGGAAACAATGTTTTCTCAACAAGATTGTTCCATACAAAAGAATAACAAAAGACTTCCTAAACAAGCAGTGATCTGGACAATGACATTTTATGTAGAGCTGTCTATGAAGTAAAGATCTGATATAAAATTCATACTATCAACTTTTTTCTCCAGAAATGCATGCTTCTTTAGATAAACCTGTTTTTCATGTGTATTTATTTAGGTTCTGAGGGTGATCTTTCATCTTTCATTTGTTCATTTTGAGATAAGTCCAGAAGCAAATCATGCATGTGCATACTCCTGAACTTAGGAGATCATAAATAAAAGTCTGATCCAGACATGACTTTCCCATTCATCTTTATCTGTCGTCAAGAACATGAAAGACCAATTTTTATCAGCTTAGGGCAGTGAGAAAAAAAAAAAGAAGGAAATTTTAAGTAAGATCCTTCCCCAAAATTTGAAGTTATTTCTTGCAAATATTTTTGTGATATATTTTATTCCTCTCTTAGGTAGAACAAGATTAGGTGTTTAAAAGGTCAGATATTGAGCAATTAATGGAAGAGGGCTCCTCAAATTTTCCCCTTTTAAAGGCTGTTGTTTTACTTTGAGTCAAAGTTTTAGCTGGATAGATTAGAATTAGTTAACATAATAGCTAGGCTGTAGGTGATCCTGGCATACTACTCATCTATTACATATATCTGACTTTATTTTATATAGCTCCACAGATATGAAAGGCATTTTAAAGATATAAAAAGACAAGGTCTTTGCCTGAGATGATGTGCTTTGTAGTAAAACATGGCAAAATGAATTTAGTGACACTGTGCTATTGTGAATTATCCCATAGGAGTGAGTATTCATATGAATACATAGTGTCCCACTTCTATCCAGGGTTTTGTCTAAATTATGTGGCAAAACATAATAACCACCAGTCCCCATAAATAGAAGATGAGGAAGAATAGAAAGAGTGCATTTTATGTTGAGAATCTTGGGCATTGATGTTTGTTTAGTATTCGTCTGATAAACAGCCTCTTCACATTTCATCCATGTTTAATTGCAGTCCTGTTAAGTACTTGCATTCAATTCATCAGACAGCTTACTAGCTCACTACTTATTAGAAGTAGCAGAGTTATACCTGGAGTATCTGCATATCTTTTGTATTATTTGTCTTTGCATATGCATTATTATAGTTACATTATTGGCATATTTGTGATGGGATGATGGGGCTGCTCTCTGCCAGGGCGTTACAATGATCATCTGCAGAACGGGGTGAATTGTCACAATCTTTTCCTTTCAAAAAATTTGGAACTAAAAAGGTAGGGAAACAGGGGTACTATTTGGATGCTTCCACTGTTTTTTAGAATCTAATGTGAAAGCTATCATGTCCAATATATGTCCATATGCATCCATTTACTTATTTTTCAGAAGGGGATTTTAATTTCTTCTAGAAAGTGCTTGCTTTCATCAGCTGAAGTGTTCATATACGCAGATTCAGCCTTGTGTAACAGTTAAAAAAAATAGAACACCCTTCACTTTTCATAGGAAACGACGTGAGACAAGGTATTGCTGTTTTTCAAATAACTTACTGGGTCTCTCTGTTCCATTTATACTTACAGGGTTGCTGTTCAACCTCAAGTTTTATAAGTAAACAAAATAAATAATTCTAATTTAGGTAGAAGATGGCTCTTTTTTCTCATTCAGAATTGCCAGAGTTGAAAAATCAGAATTCATGTTTTCAACTTATTGTTCAAAGACTGTATTGAAAAAAGAACATTGTGCTTTGCTATTGTTCAGTAAAAATTGATTCTAGGGCATTGAGCTTTTCAAACAAAATGTTTATTGACAGAGAAAGTATTTATTTTCAATAATATTGTAATTCTTATAAAGTATGAATACTGTTATTTCAGGAAGACTTAGGTAGGGTCCAGTTCAGTTACCAAGACCCAGCAGTTTAGAAACAGTCTTAACAAAACTCTGATTTTCACGTGGTCATATTCCTACATCACATAATAATCCAGGAGGACTGGAATCCCTGTGGGCTAATGCTATATAAATAAGCAATATTACACTATTTAAGTCAGCAGCTCCCTTTAACAACTTATTTTATACAGCATAAGGTCTAGCTTCTGCTGTGAAACTGCCAACCCTATCACATCCTCCCCATTTCTCTTCTGTGCATTGATAATATGCAGAAATGTCCCAGAAATGTCCATTGTAAGTGAAGGGTTTGTCCATCACAGCCTATAGACAAAAAACCACTGTGTTTAAAAGGTGGGGTTTTTAAAATTCCACTTATTTCTTGCTACTATCTGTTTTGCATACTAATGATGTTACCAGAAATAGTGTAGAATTGAAAGTTAGTTTTACAATTCTGTTGTCATGTATTTTTTTAGAAGATGAGGTACTAGTGACATTTTTATCAAGTATCTGTGAGAATAAGTCTTCCTCAGCAATACTGAATGGAAAAATAAGTTTGGGGGTTTTTTTTGGTTTTGTTTTGTTGTTGTTGTTTTGTTTTTTTTTTTAAATAAAAATACTGCAAGGACAGCCTGAATAAATAACAGGGCAAGGACTCTTAGGAGTCCTAATTGGAGACTGTATTAGTAACTGTTAGAGTCTGGAAAAGCTGAACAGAGCTTTAATTTGGATTAAGATCTGCCAGAGTTCACCACAAGCAATTAGAATCAACTGATACACCCATCTGTTTTTAAAAATTGTTTCTTCCATGCTCCCAAGAAATAATGATTCCCTTCCTTGTTACCAAAAGAATATGGACTAAAAGAATATTTTACACACATCTCAGTTTTGACAGGTTTTACCCTGAGCGTGAATCATTGTTAGTTCAACTGCTACACTTATTGATTTCTCAAATACAAGAGCTGGCTCACATCTTCAAATACAGTGAATAAATGACTTCTGAGGAGCAAAATCACTTCATGGATCTGACTGACCCATATGTTAAAACATTTTACTGAAAATGCCATGTATGTTTTTTATGATATAGGCATCAGCATGTTCCATAATGACTCATATCAGATCTAACTTAAAAGACACATTCTTTCTATATGTACTGAAAATAAACAAGATTGAATTACTTAAAGAATAGCCCTCTTAACAAATGCCTACAGTCAGTTCATATGTTCAATACACTTAGAAAATCAGTTTTAAACAATGGGGTTTTTTTGCTTTTGTTTCATTTTTCATAATAGCCTCTATCTGAAATTCAATAATAATGTATCTTACTGAGAAATGTGATATGCATTATAGCTTTCTCATTAAACTTTTAAATAAAATACCATTAGTATTGATGAATGTAATCCCAAATGGTCACTTAATCTTAAAATAGTCATTGATCACGCATTCAGAATTTTAGTCTTGCAGCCAAACTAGTATATGTTGTTAGTGGTCATGAATTTTATACCAAAAGGAATTAACATCTTTCTCTGGCTGCAGTGTTATGAATTAGATTTACAAAGTAGGGATGACTTAGTGAGTTTCTGTTTTTTTCTAAATGCAACATTTGATAAAAAAATCTTTTCAGATACATGTGATATCTGAAATAGAAAGCTTAAGCACAGTCCAGAAGGCCAAAGTTTTCATCTTTTGAAATACTTTGATTGTTAAAAATCATGTTTAAAATAGAAATTAAGAGGCAGAGTTATTCCACAGTATTGATTGATCTGCTAGCATGTGGTTGAAGTCACATTAATAGCAGAGGTACTAGGCGTTTTTTTTAATATCTTTAGGAAAGCTAAACCAAATCTCTGTAGAGGAGCCCTGCTGTTTTTCACATTTTAAATGTATATAAGGATGCATTTAAATATGTGTATATATAAATATATGTATATATTTAAATAAATATGGATTGAAATATTTATTTTAAAATAACCTAGAATTTAAATAACAATACGGACAAAGTAGAAGCATATACAAAACAAAAAAGTTAATACTTCTCTAGTTTCATCAGTGTTGCCATACACCTTTTGACTGAGTTCTGTCAGTGACGCTATCTTGGAATCAAAACCCCCAAGCATTATATGCATATCCTATTTAATTTGTTAAATGCAATCTTCGTTTGTTAAATGCAATCAAGCTTAATTTAACTTTGCCCAGAGGGGCTGTGCACTTTCAGGACCCGTCTGGACCAAGCCCTGTGCCACCTGGTCTGGATTCAGTGTTGGTCGTGCTTTGTGCAGAAAGTTGGACTAATGACTTCCTAAGATCCTTTCAGTCTGGGTGAGTCTGTGAGTCAGTATTGTCCTGTCAGCAGTATTCCCCCTTTAGATGAAGATTCCCAAGGTTAAAAAAAAAAAAAAATTCTATTTTTTGGAACAGTTCCCAAGAAAGAAAACAAATGTCAAATGTCTACCTACATGTCCAGTTTCATAAAGTGCCAAATGGTACATAAATATTCCTTAAACCATTCTCAGTAGTTTTATTCATCCTTTTCTTTTATGTTCACTTAGGTTCTTAATGTCCAAATGTTTCCATACCTTTGTGTATATGAGAAATCTCATCCTCTGCCCTCCAGATACATGAACAGATATAATTCTCACTGCAGCAATCAGATTTGGGGTGGAAGAAGTTCTGAAATGTTTGTGGTCTGCAAAACAAGGAAAATCAGATGAAGGAAAAACCTAAGCTCAGACTGAAGGTTCACAATTACTTCTTATTATGATTAAATAGTCAAACAGGCTGGCCAGATCGGGAAAGCAATTATTCTAAAATGTGAGAGGGAAAAAAAAGAAATCTGCTTTTTCAGTTATTCTGCATAATTCTGTCTCTATCAGCAGCGCGCATTGAATAATAATTAAATTTTGCTTAAAATAGACAAGTTGGAAAAAAAATTAGTGACTTAAACCAAAAGAAAATTCACAGCAGCGGGTAAGGCTTGCAACTGCCTTTTAATTCCAAATTGCAAGTTCCTGGTCAGAAGAATCTAATGCACAAACTAAAAGTGTAACTGTAACATTCTTAATCAATACATGTTTTTAGTCTTGAAGGAGAGACTTTCCGTATTGTGCATTCACTCAAATTGCTGGGGGGGGGTGGGGTGGCTTTTTTTGTTTGCTTGTTTTCATAACGAGAAATAAACCAAGTAGGTTGAAATCTTAAAATCCTGGCACCTTTTTGGAAGAAATCAGTCACTCCAAAGACAAGTTCAAGTGTCAGTACCTGTGGTAGGGACAACCTGTAGCAATGGCAAATGGCCTGGAACACGAGCAAACATGTTTAAAAGCTGTCCCATAGAGAATATTTGCTCTTCCCAAATGCCTATACAAAAATGATCTTGAAGCTGGAGGGTGTTGTGTGCCACAGGAGCTCCAAAACTGCTTGTCACGTTTCAGAGAACCAGTGTAAATGCATCAGAATTTAATTTTCTTCCACAGTCTTTCACTGTGCAGGCCATATCATTAACTTTAAGTAGCAACCTGTATTTAGCAGGCACCAAAACTTCTTACCACTTCTGAACTTGATGAAAATGCCATTAAAGTCAGTGGAACTTTTTCCATTGACTTTAAAATGGACTTTTGGATCAGCTCTTGTCTACCTATCACACAAACGTAATAAAGTCATCTCCATAATGTGACACCATGAGCCAGGTGGACAATGAATAAGGCACAGTGTGCCGCTAGGATTTTCAGCAGGATCTTGTAGAGGATAGATTTATCAATGTTTTCAGAGGCTCATTGTGCCGTAAGTCAGCCTTTACGTCTGTGGGTTGTTTGCACCTTTTTGAACATTAGTCATCTTGCTTCCCGTGGTGTTCCCTCTCCTTAGGGACAGCCATGACAGAGACTTTTGACAGCTCGCTATCATCATTGTCATTTTCTGTAGTATTTTGGGTGCAAGTCACTTGGTCCTGATGCAATGTCAGCTTGTAGTGGTTCTAATTGCTGTCTTCAGTGTCATTATCTTAAAGATATTTTAAGACTACATTTTCCTCCAGTGGAAAGCTTCCTGAATGTGACTGTCAGCTGCTTCTTGTAGATGTTGAGACGAGAATTGATTCAAGTTCTTGTCATGGTCAACTTCATCTGTCCATGGTTTCTTTTAAGACCCTTCCTTCATTGTACTGACACGTATATGAACATACTGTGTTTAATGTGTTTAAAACTAAGAGGCTGCGTAGGGGAGTGAGAGCAAGTTTAGTCTTCTGCTTCTCCTTCTCCCTTATGGGGAGTTGGGATTGGATTGGTACCATTCCTACTCGCATCAGCTGTTCTCTCTTTGGGATTTTGATCAAGGAGTAATTAGAAGATGAACAGGGCCTTTGCATCCCTCCCTGGTCTTCACCGGCCATGCTGGACAGATTCGCAGAGTACAGCAAATAAGTTACCGATCCTCTGTGCTGAGCGCATCTGAATCTCGGTGTTCCCTGTGATAATTCCTTGTCTCTGTACTGTCCCCTGAGGATGGCTGTGTCTGTGATCTAACAAATTCTGCTCAACGGCTTGAACTCCCATTCAAGTTCTGATGGAGGATTTATGACTTTATATAGTTTATTCCTGCAAAAATTCACCTTTTCCTAAACTTAGCTTGGAGGAGGGTTAGTAGGAAGAGGCTATACCTATTATTAGATCAGCTGAGAAAAGATTCTGGTTTTCATGCTGTATCATTTAGTAACATAAGCTGTTATACAAGTTGATTGTTTATTTGTTTATACATTTAGATAATTTGCACTGCAATCGACCTACTAGCTCTAGTCCTTACTGATACCGTGTAATACTCATGTGTTCTAAAGATGCATCTGGCTTTCTCAGTTTCCTTTAAAACTTTGATTTTCAGTCCTCAGTAAGATACAGAAGATCAAGCTGGCAGAAGTAACTTTGTGTCTCTCTTTAGCACATGATGCTAGTGCTACTTTATTTTTTGTCTCAAGTGCCTTCTTGAGTCAGCAACACTAACAGTAATGGAAGTTTTGGTACAGAGGTATAATGAAGATCTTAAAGGACATGGTGTTAAATGTGCTTTTAGCTCATCAAAATGTCCTTGAGGTTAAGGGCAGATCATTGGTACTAATGTAACCTTTTTTTGGAGGCTTCTTTCAGATAGTGGATTGCGTAAATAGTTTAATTTGCTGTATAGGCCTTTACACTTTGTTGCGAGGTTTATATTTGTCATGTAATGATGTCTGTGAATGTTGGTCAAAGCTGAAGAGTCTCTTCTCAAAAAATGTGCTATCTGAACCTGGCATTGTACCAGGAAGTCTCAGGTTACCATAGTGGTTGAAGAACTTACTTGAAATAGTATAAATATACTGTAGTTAGACTTAAATTAGCAAATTGAAGTGCTACTTATCATTTTAGTAGGGAGTGTACGGCTATTTCTTTGTTAATTTTTCTGTAACCTGATCTCATATCTTTTAAGTTAAATAAGACTTTTGTATGAATGTTAGAGAACTTCAATCACCTCAAAAATAAGACTGATCTTTCTTTTTTCCATGTGCCTCAGTCTCAACCTACATGTGATCCCATAATGCTGTGCTTGAGGTTCTGGAGTCTCAATGACGTGAAAAAAAGATGTTACTCTGATCATAGAAATACTCTGCATGGTAGCTTTCGTTGAGAGATCCCCAAGTGACGTGAAAGCATTCATGAGTCATACCTCTCAAGAGTCCTACAAAGGTGGTTTTAAATTTGAATATATTATATATTTATAAACTTAATTTTTTTAATATTTTAAATGATACAGGAAAGTTGTTCTCTACTAGCAATATAACCATATTTTATTAAAAAAATTTGAATATTAAAAAAAGCTCAGTTGGATGCTTTCATGAAAAAGTTCTGAGCTATTTCATCATGTACTGTTAGGCCTAATTATTCAGTTCGTTAAAAGATTAGGAGCGTTTGAAGTGGACAGTTGGTAAGACTTCAACATAGGAAGCTTAAAAACAATTAAGCTAATATATATAAACATAAAAGAAAAATATAGCAATTCAATTCAAAGTCTGGTTTGCAACACCTTGAGACACTTAAAAACCAGTCCTCCCCAAAAGGGCAGACTGTCAAATTGAGAAAGGAAACTTCTATATTAATAGTACTTCTCATCAGCAGAATTTCACTGTGACTCTCAGCTGTCGTATTCATTACAGCAGCCATCTGCTTTGGCAGTGCCGTAATTTCTTTTTTCAGTATCTCAGATGAAATTAAAATCATCATACAGTGAACACTGCTAGGAAACTAAAAAATCTGAATATAATCTTGGTATTAAAGTTATTGTAGATCATTGCAATTTATGTTCTATTTGTATAGTATTCCAAGAATAGAACAACAACATTAACTGTTTTGAATATTCAGGGGAAGGCTGTCTATTTCGGTGTTTTTGCTTTTATTAGTGTTCCAGTAATTTTTTGCAACCTTACAGTGAAATAGGATTGTAGAACTTGTTGTAAATGTGACAAGCAAGTGAATGGGGAGAAATCTGCCAGGGTCACAGTGAGGAACAGATTGCTCTTCTCTCCCACTCTCTTCCCTATTACTGACATCCAATCTTATGTCATTCTTAACTCTTTTTTTACTACATAGCTTACTAGTCTTAAGCTTCCAGGTATTTGCATTTATCCTAGTAATTTGTTGTTATGCTCTCCCAGGGAGGATTCCCAAATGCTTGCTGTGTTTTCTGTCTATGCTTCCATAATCAGAACCAGAACCGTTTAATACCAAGCTATCTCACCCCTCCTTTTTTTCCTTTTCTACTTCTCTGGCTTTTCTCTTCTTGCCTCTCTTTCCTCTAGCTTGTTTAGTGTTCATGAGACTTTAACTTTTTGTTTCTTAATCCCATCCCCTCCCAGACACAGTTATGCACTCTCTTACTCCCTTCTCCTTCTTCATTCTCCTTTTCTTTCTGCCTTTCCCTAAGAGAAAGTTCCCTTTTCAAATATATTTCTTGATCTCAAAAAATCCTCACTTAATCCATATTCTGTCTACTCTATTATTTTACCTCTTCTCACAATTAGTAATATCTACTTTCCTTGTTACTTGTCTTATATTTGATACTTTTATAGATAAATCAGTCATAACAATCTTAGGAAATGTGAGGTAAGTATGTTCCAGCAAAAAATGGGAATTCAGAGCACACAGTCTCTCTGCAATTTCTTATGATTTGGCTACACTGTGAGACTGGAGCATGCTTAGGAAGTGATTAAATGTAAGAGAATACCTGATTCCAGAACTTCTTCGCTCATTTTGCTGGTTGTATCTTAGGCTCAGAGGTGTTACATGACCGAGACTGGATCTGTCTTCTGATGAAGTGAGCAGATGGTCTTGTTCATGCCAAGTGCAGCTAGATAGCCTGAACTAGAAGGGTCGCCCAGTTCATTCAATTTCCTATACAGTGCTTACCATTGTAACGGTTTATCAAAAAAGTCTGAGACTACAAAAAGTTCCCATGTATAGAAATAAGTTTAAATAAGATGCAAAGCAAAAAATGAATACAGTAGATGATAAATGCTGGCACCTAAATTTGGTCCTCATTTCTACTTTTTTATATCAGATAAAGTACTCCAAATGGATAATTATTACCAATAGTGGCTAGCATATCTATCAATCAATACATTTACCTATCTTAAATAATGGAAATGAAAGTAAATTCATGAGCTATATCTCTTTCAGAAATGTTTGAGACTTTTTTTTTTTCCTTTTTAACCTTGAGATGATATGTATGGTAGTATATTAAATTAGCATAAAATGTTATGATCATTGAGAGTGATATATGGTCATGTGTTCTCTTACAATGCATCAAGAATAACGAGTGGTAATTGGTTCAGGACTTTGATTAAAGAGCTATTGAGTAAATTGGAGATGTAGTTTACTACACAAATGGCATATCAAGTTTCATCTCTGTTGTACTTGCTACTTTATTACTCTAAACTGAAAATATTTCATGAAAGTATGGCTGGACATACATATAGCACTTTATATAGTTATTCAGTCAAACTGTGGAAAAAATCCTTTGTTCAGAGGGATTGTTTAAAGGGATTATTCTAACATCTCCAGAAGAATTGTCTATGGATGATTTTAGTGAAACTAGATCTTTAGCTGTCATGTCTTTAATTGTGGAGGGTCGTGGAGAGCACATACTAGTCACAGAAAGCCTTAATGAACAGAATTCATTAAGCTTACCTATTTGGTGTTAAGACATTACCACCAAAATGAGGCTAAAATAAAGGAAAATTGGAAATGTCACACTAGTCCTTTGTAAGTTTTAAAATAGTTTGGAAATAATGACATTGTTGTTAGCTGACAAAAATATATAGAACACACTGTACATGAACAGACTCTCAGAAATTTGTTTTTCTGACAAGTTTCTCATTTACACAGTCTTTTTTTTTCCTGTGTTATCCCTACAAGGTATAAATTCCAATATGCCAAAGGAAAAACATAATTCACTGAGAAACTTTTATCTTGGAAATGTTCTCACATGTTAGAAAATGATATCTTCAACTTAATAATTTAAATTTTTGGAATAAAATGCTTTGCCAGCTAGCCTTCTGCATATATAAGAACAACACAGTTGTCTTGAATAACATTTCCCTTGCATTGTTTTTGAGCAGCATATTAAATGACACTACTGTATTAGAGGGGGTTTGCTCTAAAAACTATCATGGAAAAAGGAGAAATCATTCTTTATCCATACTTACTAGAAAATTACATGAACGTATCTTAAGGAAGGTGGAAAAAGATGGATTACCCTAAACTCTTTGCACACGTCTGCACTAAATCGATATGGCACGGGGATCCGCAAGTCAGTTGATGTGACCTTGCGCAGCAGGGTGCAGAAGTAGTAGTCAAGATCCTGAAAGAAAGGGATAGTTGTGTCAATGTGTCTTTCTCCTGACAGTTAGTCTGCATTGGATATTTTACACTTTTCATGACTTCTTTAAAATTTTCTGAGCAATTTTGCTCACCTTTGCTCAAGACATGTAAAGGAAGACCCTGAAAAGATCCAGGGAGATTGATATGCTATCTCGTAAGAAGAGCTAAAAATGCTTGATTTGTTTTATAAAAGGATGGGGTAAGAAAGTGCTTTATATGCTAAAGGACAGTGCTGCCATGAGATCAAATAAATGAATGTAAGCTACAGAGTAGAAGAATAAGTAAAAAGTGTTGACCTCTAGAGCAGCGGGGTCTTGGGCCCATCTTCCAATAGTAGAGTGGAGGCAAAAGCCTACTCAGTTTGAGGGGGAAGTTTGATCAGTCTGTGCGTGAGATTCTGGGAGAGTGTTGATATGTTGTGTATGATAGCCATGGGATACATTTGATAGAGGAGAAGTCTCTTAAAATTTTCTTACTCAGTAGTTATGGTGCAGTTTACAAGCAGTGGTTCCAGTGATCAAAAAAAAAAAACAAAAACAAACAACTTTGTAGAATTTTTAAAAATTGGAGAAGTTGATCATTAAATACTTTCAGAACCAAAGTGAACATAATTCAAAGGAAAAAAAAAAACCATAATGGAAGTAGAAAAATTCTATACTATGAAGTAGGTGGACTGGGTGATATATGAGAAGATTTCCATGTCTAATTGCATTTGATCCCTTTGATCTTCAAACTGTGATGTATTTCTCCCTGATGATTTCCTGCTTTCAACTGACTTGCATTAATTTATTTCCAGTCCTACACAAAACACTCTTGCCCACCTCTGCACCGTTCATCTATAATCTATTTAACTTTCCTTTTTCCTTTTTTTTTTTCCTTTTTTTTTCCTTAAAACATTTACTGTAAAAGATTTATCACCCAGAACCATTCACCATCAAAGTGAGTTAACACGGAAATGTTTGTGAGCAAACTTTTCTGATAGTGGAATAAATTTTCTGGAGCTCTCTGGTGTAGTGAATTCCTGCCCTATCCCACTGTTATGACTGACATAGAGGATAACCTCTCACTTCCAGGGAATTGCAGACAAAAAAAATTCTCCAGTTCTTTTCAACTTGACTGTGTTAGTCAAGACAGTTAGTCTCTTAAATGAGACAAAAATAACAAATAGTACTGTGAAGTCTGTACTAAGGATTTTTTTCCTCCATCTCAGGTTTTGGCAGTGGATGAAGTAGACTATGTAAGAGTGAGTTGAATCCTGTCAATAGATTCAAAATACATGAAGATACCTAAGCAGGTTAAGTTTGAAATCAAAGCTGACTCAGTAACAAACTTCAGTGTAGACAGTGAAATGCCATATCTGTAAGAAGACACTGAAAACTGCTACTTAGATCTTATCTTGGATAAGAAAAGACATTCATCTACAGATAGGAGTAGAATTAGGAGGAGTCTCCTCTCATTCTAAATATTTAATCACTTGTAAAGATTGCATTTGCTATAGTGTCTTCCAATCATGAATGTCAAAGCATTTTAAGAATATACAGAAGTGTATATATGTCAAGGTTTTGGTGTACTGTTTTTGTTCTCTCTGAGAACTATTTCTCTGATATCCTACTTTCTCATGCTAGTTTGTACCCAGTCACTGCTTTGGCATAAAGTGAGAAAAATCAGTTGCTGGGAAAGGGTAGTCATGAGTGCAGGATAGTGCATGTCATGGTCCTTACATTTAGTGTGGATGTGACCAGTGAAAACTTACTTGACAAGCAGTGAATGTTGTTGTGACCCCTTTGCATTACTACTAGATTTTTAGCTCTCTTTGGTCAAGTTAAGGGTGACCTGTAAAATTTCTGCTTCTCTAGCAGCTACCGTTATTCTGTTGAGGCGTGTGATTAGCTGCGCTTCTGCAACATGGGCCGCGACTTCTTGTGCAAAGGCGTGCTGGGCAGAGACCCTTGACTAAGCACTGGAAGCAGTAGGGAGGTTCAATGTCATGGCCAAACTGTTTCACGGTATGAAGAGGCAGGGATTAACCGCTTGGGTCAGTGTGCATCTTGCACAGGTGGGCTGTCTTGAAGGCTGTCTCCACAAGGGCTGCACTGCATTGTGCTCCTGCCCGATTCCCCTGCTCCTCTCTCATACATTATTAGGTATTATTGCGGGCTCCATTAAGTGTTATTGCAAAGTGCTGTAGGTCTTTGGATTGATCTGGGTATTTTTTAACACCCCCCCCTTCAGTTCCTGCTTATTGCTTAAATGTGGTATCTCTAGTTCCATACATGGCAACTAAAACTTGTAGTGGCACAGTAATTTTAACAATATAAGAGCTTCTTAATGCACTGCTGCACAGTATCTGTTTTGCCTTTTGTTCACTTGCTTTGGAGTAGCAAATATAATATTCTAGAGGACAATATTTTGTATTGATTTTACTTACAAAATCAATAAATAAAAATAACTTGGCACAAGAGGGAATTCTATTCTTCTTCATGGAAATTGTTGGAAGACATAGTAGAACCTTAAAATGAAGTAATATGTATAAGTAATCAAACAGTGTTTACTACCTCTTTATGAATGACAAGCTTGTGATATAAAGTACTTTCTCAGTACCAAAGGTCTATTTTTATTTGTGACTCTCTTCCTATTCTCATGGGCATAGGACATAAAAATGATCTATATTGTTTAGAGAAGTGTCAGAAAGGCAGAATCTCTCAGGGAAGTCCTAAAATATGCTCTTCATTTCTCTTCTGCTTAGTCTTCTAGTCATTGTACTTCCCAGCTCTTACTGATTCAGTGGATGCAGTAAAAACTATTGTACTGAGCTAATTGATAGTGGGTTTTGCTAGAGGTGTTCTGTGGTATTTGGTTCAAGTGAAGCCACTATTAAATAAGTTGAAACAGCTACTATGCATAGTACTGGCAAAAATTAAGATCTACAGATCTAGACTAGCATAAGTGAAGGCAGGATTAGGTAAAGAAGACTACAGCTGCAACAGCTGACTCACTGTGAAGCCATTGTGGGGCCCTTTTAGCCAATGTAGTAGTAGACTAGAAATCAGGAAATCGCCTGCAGAATTTTTGTCCATTTTTACCCTTTTTTTTTTTTTTACCTCACCCCTTAGTTATTACTTATTACATGTTTATTATAGCTGCTTACATAAAGAGGAAAACACATTTCTCAGTTCCATATTACAGATGAAACAAAAAGATCATGTTACTTTTGAATGTTCTCCTGTCTCTGAAAGTGTGGAGGATCAATAAACATGTGTAAAGGTTGGAAGAATTGAAGAACAGAATATAAAGAGTTATACTCTCCGTTGTGTATCTGTGGAACATGCTCCCTAAATTTTTTCTATAAGACTAAAATTGCATGTCTCTTATTTAACTATTTTAAAGGACAAGTCGGTTAATACATTACATAAATCAGGAATTTACATTTGATTGAAGATTATATGGTATACTGAAGTTTCCAGCTTAAGATCTTTATGATTTTGCAATCAGGCTTCCTGAGAACTCCTTTATACTGAAAGAGAAATATTATTATGTAGTGACAGCCAAAGAAGTTCATGTAGGTAGCACCAGTTTATTGTTGACCTCATTTATTTCTGGTTTTCCTGAAGGTCAGCATCACTTATGATGCACAGAGCTAAAACAAAACCCTTTCAAAACTGGGTTTTGAATAAGGTTTGAGGATGGAAGACTTTACCTGCTTTTGAACAGCTCTCCCTGCTACTCCAAAGGGTCAGTTCGGAGTGAATCATGGAGTGAATAAATGAGAAACCTATAAGCATATTTTTGGGGCTTATTGCTGTTGTTTTACTACAAAGCAGGAGAAGCTAGCAAGACCCTTCCTCTCATTGACAACTTGATTTATCTTTCTTTTATCTCTAACAAGCATATATGGCCCCTGATATTTGAAACGTGCTTATTGGTTACATCAGGAGTGCATTTTTTCCCTTCCCTTCCTTATGTAAGTTATTAGATTGATGCATATTTAAAGAAAATGTTTTATGTAGGCTCTTATTTTATTCCTGATTGAGGAATAATTTATTGTGTCCCTGCACATAATAATTTCCCCTTTGGGAATCCAGCCATTTTGACAGGAAGGAAGAAAGGGGGAAAAGATATCTGAAGAGTGGACATATTGCAGCTTCTGTCACTGGATCCAGACATCCAGTTTTACAGTGGTTTACTATCTGGATCAAAAGAACAGGGACAGGGGTGTGGAAACAGGCAAATAAGGGATGAAAACATAAAGAACAATTAAATGATTCAGCATTATAGTTTTTGCAATATTAGGCACTGTGTTGCATGCTCTACACAGCAAACACAGTAATTAGATCCACAGAGATCTTAACCGCAACTATACTGAACGTGTAAAGCTGTCAGAGAGCATAGTCATTCAAGCACACACTGCTAATGCTTACTCAGTCAGAAAATAATGCAAAACGTAAGAAGAAATGCCAAGAGTCGCGAATTAAAAACCAAGACAAGAGAGTATGAAGTTCTCTTATGTTACAATCTTTCACTTAAAGTCTTGTCCTAATGGTTTAAATGTACATTTAATGAGAACAAGAGCATTTTTAAAAGGAACCTGTTAATAAAATGTAAGTTGGATTTAATATAATGAATTTTATTTTTCCTTTTCTCTAAATAAAAAAGCAAAGCACCTAAAAGGTTAAATCTATGTCTGATCTGGCATATCAACTGATGACCTTATCCTCTGAAATTTGATTTGTGATCTGCAGATTGAGGTAGTCAAGCTGAGTGTGTGGATTGAAAACATCTTCCTCTTTATTTGGAAATTGTAACATACTAGTCCTTAAATTAGTTGTTGGTTGAGGATTGTGGTTATGAAAGAAAGCATAGGATTCCCAAATGTACATGAAACTTAAAGCTTCTAATTATTCCTGAATAGGAATAGATGGAAGCATTTGTAATAAACCCATGTTTGCAGGGTTTTTCTCACTTCTTACAGAGTCTCCCACATACGACGTTACCCTTGCATCCTATTACAGTTGTCCTCTTTCAGTTTTGGCTTAAATAATGTATTTGTTAGGTTCTTAATATCTTACCTTTTAGTAAAAAAAAAAGTTATTTTGAGAATTGTACTAATTTCTTATCAACCCCTTCAAGAGTGAAATTCACATAAAAAAGGAGTCTTTAAAAACTCTTCTCAGTTGTACTGCGTAAACCAAATGGGTCTGACTGAACAACTGAAATCAGCTAACCATGCTTACATAACCAAAGTCAGGTAATTGAAGTGAAGCACCAACATTTTTTTTATTTTATTGTTCTTTAACTTAGAAATGGATGGGTAAAAACTACCTCTAGTGGATTGATATAAATTACCATCGTAGTGACATTTGAAAAAAAATTGTGTTGCTAGTTCAAACAGAAAGCAGTTGTGAGGACAGATAAACTTTTCAGTAAACTGTTAATTCTTTGGGTTAATTGTATGCCTGTAAGTAAATTAGAGAATCTTTAGAAACATCCAAATTCTGGACAGTAGATACGGTAAAGTTACATATTTTTGTATGCATTTACATAAAATTTTAATAAAGTGAAACCATGCAAATGTATGCATAACTTGTGTTCAAAAATCTGGATAGCCTTTTGAGGAAAAAAGTGCTGAAATTGTGAAGTTCTTATGCGATCAGGAAACTGTATTTCTAATCTACTGCTTTTTTTTTAGGTTATCTACCATGCCAGAAAGACTTTTGTTTGCTTTAATTACAACTGAAATCACGCTATCTCTGCTGGCTGCAGAGCTTTCAGGAACTGTCACTCTCATTTTCCAATTTATAGATGTGCCAAGAAAGTATCTCCATTTCCCTCCTCTCTCTAAATTCAGAGCATTATCAGACTTTCATGCAGAGAGTACTTTGCTTTTGAACACGGCTGTTCTCCATGATCGCACGTTCTTTTTCAGAGTGCACTTCCACATAGCTCTGCAAGAAAATTATATTAATTAGAAGTAAACCTCAGGAAGATTCAGAGTTTAGTTCCAAGGTACATTTGAGCCTTCTTTCGTCTATGGAATAGGTAGGAGCTTTCAGATGACCAAGGTTTATTTGGTTGTTTTTTAAATATTTTGCACCTTCTTTCCCATTTTACCACTGCTTGCAAAGTCATAAGAATTTTCAAGCATCACAAAATGCTTTTCCGTTTTCAAGAGTGAGGAGGTGGTGCTTTTATTCTGTGTCTTTTTTTATTAATCCAAATCATATATTTAGAAATAAACCTGTAGTCCTCATGTGCTTGTCACGAAATGAGCTGTGATGCTGACAAGCAGAGGAGAATTAGTAGTGGTGAAAATTGGAAGAATTAAGCTGCACAGAAGTGGAAAGAGGGGCCATTACAGCTGTGATAGTTTTGCAGTTTTGAGAGCTGCAGTTGTCAGATTTCTTTTTCCTTGATTGAAAATTAAAAAAAAAAAAAAAAAAAAAGAAAACATTGATTTCTGGCTAAGACATTCAAACTCCAAAGCATTCCAGTTTCAAGGTAGCTCCAGCCATGTAATACGTCTGTAAAGGCATGCAGTGGAGCTTTTTTGGTTTTGTTGTTCTGGTAATAGACATGAGTACATATTCAAGGGTGGAGAGGCCTTATCGAGGGGGCTAATGCGGGAAGCTGGGAGCCCTGAGCACAGTCAGCTCTCGCAGTATGAGACTGAAATGAAAATCTGTTGCAGCTCTCCAGCCTTGTTGTGTTTTACTGGTAGACACTGAATGAAAATGTGGGTTGAAGGAATATTCAAAATGGGGTTTTGGTGGCTTTCATGTTTCCTTTGACTACTAAACCAAGCCATGACTCCATCATGTGTGCGTACCACGTAAGGATGCTGTCAGTTCATGGGAGCACAGCAAACCGTTGTCTCAAGTCCTCTGCTTCTCTCCCCTCCCCAACTCCAGAGAAACGTGTACTGCAGAGAAAGGAGTTCATAATAAAGAAACTAGTGCTAAAACGTGTTTGATAAACATCAGAATTAGAAAAAAAAAGAGTACGCAATAAAATGTATTGATTTGTTTTTAAAGCAATGTAAACCAGCATAGGCTAATTACACCCTTATGTCTGTGGTACTTACACAGATATTTGTTCAACAGAATACATGTGTTGTTGCTATGGCAATCATTTTGTTTGTCAAATGTTAAGTAAACTTCAAAAAAAAAAAAAAAAGCCTTGAAATGTTTTTTTCTGTTGTGACTAGTATCTCCAACCCACACACAGCTGTTCTAAAATAGCTAATAGTCTCCTAGTATACAGGATTCATACTCTGAAGTGGCAGTAGCATCACTGCTGTCAGAGGTGATCTCTGCATTGCTAGGTATCTGTACGCTTGTCTGCAAGCATGAAGCAGACAGAACACCTTCCTCCGCCCACGCTGTTTTGTCGCGTGCTAGGCACTGGTTGCTCGCGCTGCGTGGTACTTACCTGCCTGGTTTCCGAGGGCAGAGCCCGTCTTCCCCACGTGCCTAAGATCCCTTTAAGAGCCCTGTGGGATAATTCACTTTTCCTTATGGCCTCAATGAAAAGGATGTTCTAGCCTGTCATCATACACGGCTACAGAAAAAGCACAGTTTTGTGAATTTATGGTTCAGGGATGAAAGTGTAGTTTCTTTGGAGAAGCTCCTATTGTCTGGCTCCGCTGTTTACATGGTAGGGAGGGTGTTCAGGTTGATGTATTGCCTACGTTCCCCTCCAGGAGTAGAGAAACCCTGAAAAGATCCAGAAGTGCTGTTCACCCATAGCCATTACTGACATCATCTCTCCTCAGAGAGCTACTGCAGTGGGAAAGGATGAAAACTAATGCTTTGCTCTTTGCCTGATATTTTCTCAGAATCTGTGAATACTAGTGGTATGGATTTTTTTCCGCTGCTGTCCAGGGCAATGGTTTGCAAGGACATACCTGACAAATGCTGTCCATAGAAAGGACCTTCTTTTTCAAAGAAAATGTTACAACTCCATTTTTATGAGTGCTCTCTTAAATTTTCATCTGTGAACAACATGCTTTTATAACCTGTGACAACACATTGAGAGAAAGACACACTTTGACTATTTATAAGAACTTCTGGTGGATGTATAATGACAGCACAGTTAACTATTTGCCTTTTTCAAATTCATGCATTTGAATACAATTCTTTTTTTCTTCTGCATCACAGCCATTTTGAGATGTGTGAGTGTGATGGTATTTTAAGAAGGAAGAAGTAGGAAGCTGCAGCATAAATCCCTTAAAGGGATTCTGCCCTTAATGGATCATATCCAGAATCCTCCTTAATTTGCTGACTACCCAGAAAACACTCCAGTACTTTCGCTCCTTTTAAAATAATAGGAACTATGTCAGCACTTACTTGGTTGCAGCATCATTTTTGACACTTCCATCTCAATGGCTGTCCCCATAATTTCACAACTTAGTTCTGAATTCTTTGGGAGGTGAAAGCTTTGTCTCATATGGAGGAAAGATCCTGCCAAGAAGTGGCTCAACTGCAAAAAGAGGAGTTCATATGTCTTACTTGGGCATAACTTGGACACCTGCCCCTCTCTGCTCCTGAAGATTGCAGTCCTTGCTCCAGACTGCCAGAACTGTGCAGAGAGCAGCTCTTGCCTGGATCTTGCATCTCTGAGAAATACCATCTTTGTCGGGGTTCCTGCAAGCCCTGGGAGCACAGCCTGAAGCAAAAAGGGACGATGCTCATGGCTGGGAATAGCTGCTGAGGAAAATGAGGGTTAAGTGCAAAGACAGATACTGTTCTTGAGCTGGAGGAAGACTAAAGAGGAGGTAGGTAGAAAGGCAGGGAGATGGAAAAAAAGAAGAGTAGAAAATTGTCTGTGTTTGACTTCTGCAACTCCCAATTTATGTTGTAACCTCACTGCATGGAGGTGAATAGTGATTGAGGTGGGCACAAACCCAGAACAGGAACAGACCAGCCAGCTTTGACAAAAATGATGTATGTTTTGTATGTGGGTGGTAAGGTTGTATGGGCAAGAATTCATATTAAGATATCTTGAAGTTTAGGCATATTATAAGGATTGCTTTAAGCTGTAATTTTAAGAGGAAGATATCTTGGGATAAGAAAGGTTGCTCTGGAGGAGACTTAATTGATGTGTTGGTTAAAAAGAAAAGTTAAACACATTTATATAGTGTACATGAGAAGCAAACAAAATTGTATTGCTCAAAAAAAGACATAAATGATCACTGTTTTCTTGCATCTTCCCTTAATTGAACTGCTCCGGAAGCTGAATTTAGAAAAGCACATTTTGCATTGTGCTCTAAAAAAGAAATGTACATAGTTTGATTGGGCAAGGAAACCTTGTAAAATTTATATATGGTGAGAATTAGCAAACTCTCAGCCTTATAATCTCCATTAACATCAGTATTGTCTGTGAAGTCAAAGAGAAAACAGAAGAGGCGAGAGCTTTGCTTTAGCTAGGCTTAGCTAGCCTTTGGCCTATGCCTACTGAAATCTTGATCCTGCTCAAGCAAAATGCCATACAATTCAGCAAGGTGATCATTTTACTTTTAAAGCTTTGAATATGAAGGCAGGTCTAATGCGTGCTTACAATTTGTGGAGGGGAAAAAAAACCAAACCCACAAACCACCCTGACTATCAGGCCCTCTCTGATTCGTTTTACCAAGGAGATCATGCTGGATGGAATTTCAGCAGAGATTGTTACCTAGCTTTCATGGTCACACACGAGTACAGCCTATTTCTGTTGTCAGCCTTGACCTGACATGTTTACATTTGAGAGGGAAGCGGTTGTTGGCTGGTTGCTGCCCAGGGCAGTAGAAGAACCTTTCTGGTGGCTGATTTTTAAGGGTTCTGATTCAGGCTTCAATAAGATTAACAGAAAAATTCCTTCAGCACCAAAGCAGGCGTGATTCAAGGATTTGATGGTGTTAGGCAGGGCACTGAAGAGACCTTAGTGTTTTTACCAGAATGGAATTTTTAAATTTGTATGCTAATAATAGTAGTTTTCTCTATAGTGTCTTTCATTTTTAGACATTTCAGATGTTTGGACTTTTTTCCTCCTAACTGCTGTGATTTTGTTGCTGGTCAGATAGTTGCGGTTCTGAGACGCTCTAGGTAGTCGTATCACACTTGCAAATCCAATGAGAAGCAGGAATAGTCAGTAGCAGATTACCCGCAGCTTCTGGGCTTTGGAGAGACGAAATTAGTACGGAGGAACTTTCCTATTCCTCATATCAGCTGAGTTGCCCAGGGGAACTGCAGACATCCCCAGCTTACAGGTCAAATCTCTGTGTCTGCTGCAGTTTGAAGGCTGTTGCCCTTCATCTTCCTTTCTCTTGTCTCCCCCTTCATTCCAAGAAATTCTGCTAGGAAGACTATACAATATGTTGGCAGTAAAGATTTGAATTAAATGTGGTATTTCTCTGATCCATTAGTCATTCAGTCTACTTTATAAGTATCATTTTAATTTGGGAGCCTGAAGATTTTCTAAACAACACCTGAAATCCTCTTTTACAGGACAGGGAATAAGAACAACAAAAAAAAGTTTTCATAGGTTTAGTGTTGCTTAATGTTAGTATGATAGTATGTGTTTTTCTTTTACTGAATTTTATTGTTTTTAATTGGTAGCTCTGGTTTTGGTGCATGTTTAGTGAAACGCATTGTTCCTAGGTTTTATTAAAAAAAAAAATTAAAAAATCAGGAGCACACTGTAATTATAAGAACTGCCCCTTTCTTCGTTCAAAGCACTCCCTCTGCCTCTAAACTCTGAGTGAACACGGTGGTTGAACTTCAAAGAGAAATACTGCGTCCCTCCATCCAGGCCAACTGCTGCCTTTAGCCACTCTAGAAAATATTGGAGTGACTTTCAATTTTCATTACTTAAAATGCTGAACTGGAATTGCTTCTGATTAGTTCACAATTTAAATATAACTTTTTTTTCTTCTTTTTTTTTTTACTTTTTTGAGCTAAGACTTCAGAATCATTTCTAAAGCACAGTTATATGCAAGCAAGGCAGACCTGTTGAGGAAAAAAAAGAGTCATTGGGAAATGTGGCTTGACAGTTTACTTCTTGCTGAAACCTCAAATATTTATGATAAACATGTTTTCAGTACTGGTAAATAAATTTTGCACTTTTTTTTTTTTTTAGTGAATTTTTTCATCCAGCCCATTTATGTCTGTCTATGCTATGATATATGTAAGGGAAATGGACTGATGACACATGACCTGCATTTAATCTGAACGTGCAACAGCAATAAGACTGTGACAGCATGTATTTACTCTGAATCATAGAGCAGGCAGCAGATACAACCGAATGACGGAGACCGCATATGGGCTTTTCTCTTCCCTGTTAAATTTAAACCAACAGCATTATTAAATTCACTTGGGGGGTTGTTATTCTCCGATCTCCTTGTTCTGTTTTTGTTTCGCAGTAACGTTGCAGGTTTTTTGGGTACTTAACATAACTGGCAAAATTTCAAATGTCATACAGGAGGCTTTATCAGACAAGCTATTAGCTGTGAAGTTGAAGACTTTGAATGCACTTATGTGCACAAATAAATGGAGACTAAAACAAGAAAGATGTCCGTATAAAAAGATGGGTGCGGTGTGTTTCAGCTGTTTATGTGCGAATACAGCTTGCACTTGGTAAAGATTTCAAGTTGGCAAAGCTTTTATTTCTTTCACTACTATTTCCAATTAAGATCATCAGCCGCAATACAGCACTGCAGGAAAGCTTTTTACATTTATCTTCTGAACTAACTAACTCATGGACACTTACAGCCTGTTTATATGTGGTATTCATTCTTATGCATAATATCTGCAGGTGTGGTGGGTGCATTGTAACATGAAACACTATTCCATATTGCTCAATTGTTGCTTACAAAGTACCTTTGAAGAGGGTAGACTGAGCGTAGACCACAGGACTGGGTAAAGTTCTTGCACAACATGTTACGTATTTTACCACATAATTAGTGCATTAATCTTTTAAAGCTTGTAACTTGTTTCAAAGCTCTCAGTTGGAGGAAACCAGTGTATACTGGGAAATGAGCTCGAAGTAACACAAAGAGAATCGATTCTGCATTTCAGTGAGCTAGTTGTCAGTTGTCTGTGTTTCTTTAATGGTCGTCTAGTCAGGTTTTCTTTTTTGGCATCAAAAATTGCTATTCATCTGGTATTTCTTTTTTAAATTAGTGCCTGCATAATCTGCTGTGGATAGTGGATTCTGGCTTTCAGGCTAAAATATAACGTAAATATCCTTGACTTGAGCAGAGATTATTCTTCTCAGTACCTCATCCAGTTCCACACTGTGATGATGTCCTTGAAATCTGGGATTGTTTCAGTGCTTGACTTTTAGCTTCTAAGCTCTTAAGAAATAATGTGATTAAGAGCTGACTCCTGATTCCATTGTCTTCATTGACTTGATTCAGTGGTGATGGATCAAGCTTTTCACATACAACATACAAGAGTGAAATAAAGACTTTAAAACCATTATTTCTACTCAGTTAATGGGGATCATTCTGAGACTAAATTTTCTTGAGGGGAAGCTTGATGGACAAGAATTTGAAGAAAGCTAAATAGGAATAGCTAACAAACCTGCTAATATAGCAGGTTTGAATATGTCAGTAATACTCTAGTCTGCTATGAAAACCTTTTGGAGCCAGCTTGCAGGTTATAAATTACTATGTGAGGTGAAAGTAATTTATTTTAAATGGCAATGGCACTGTTTATAATCTGTCTTCTCCCAGTGTGATAGCAAATATTGGAGAGCTGTTGGATTCCAAAATTCCAGCGAACTGACACCATCCATGGTCTTCTACTCCGCAGAAGGCCTGGCGAGAGCAGAAGCTGCAAGTGTTGCCCTCTAGAGGATTTGGGAATCCACATTTCCCACGCGCTGTAGGGTTGTGTAATGCAACACTGAGTTATTCTAAGGGCTGAACATAGTGGAGCTTGTGTACTAGAATAACGTGTAGTTGTAGGGGAAATTTTTCTATTAAATGTTTTTCATCAGACGATTGTTCACGGGACACTTGTTGCTTTCATTTCCAGGGTACTAGAATCTTATTACAGAACAAAGAATCTTAAATGAAATCTTAATTTGAAAACCCTTGGCTTATCAACCAGTAATAAGTGCAGGTCCTCAGAGTTAAAATTTTAGAGATATTTTGCCAGAACTGGAAACTAAAAAATGATACTACATACAATTCTTTTAAGCTAACTATGCAACAGAAACACCATGTAGTGCTCAATATGTAAGAATTTAAAACACGGTAAGGTTTTGTAATGGAAAGCTTGTGTCAGTGTGATTCGTCAGGTTCCTTGAGGGATCTGTCCTGACTCCCAAAAGCAGGTGTTGACAAAATGGAATAAATAAATACAATTAATCAAGACACCTAGGTGGTAGTCTTCATTTTGATTAACAGTGGTCTTTGGCATAAATAAATTTTGATGATGATTTACTTTAAAATTATATAGTTTGTAACTGAACAAAACCAAAATATCTAAGGTGGGTAAAGTGTAAATGATTATAAATCTTAGGACAGATATCTAAGGTGGGTAAAGTGTAAATGATTATAAATCTTACTGGACAGAACTTCACCCATGGTTTTGTTAAATATGCATAAGCAGTTCAGATAAATTGGTCTTGGTGAAGGCTTCTAAGTATTTTGAATCCTACTTTGTAACCTGGACAGGTAAAGTCCTTGCTGCAGGGCTGCTCTGAAGAAGAAGGTAGAGGTTCATCTGCCTTATGTCTTGCATCTTTCTCCCTTCTGAGAAGTCTGAACACTCAGTCTTCCCTTCTTTTAGTGAAGTTTTCCAGACTGTCAGTTCCATGGGATTTGAGGGTTTTCATGAAGGAAAAGTGTTTTATAGATTATAAGGCTGAACGTCTAAAAAGGCGAAACAAAAAGCTGTCCCTTTCTGTCCCTAAAAATGTTCAAGGAAACAAATCACACTCATCAGTGGAAATGAGCAGAACAAGAGCAAGACCTATCAGCAGAGACATGGAAAGGATCCTAATCCACAGTTTATATGTGTAAATTATGAGATTTACCTCTCTGGTGTCTCACTATTTTCCATGGAGAAAGAAGAACTTCTCCAGGGGTGATTCAGAGCAGAACCTTAGCTTAGAATGGTAGGCTAGTAAAGTTAACTTTGTGATATTTCCAGTTACTGATTAAATACTGATTTTTAAAAAGATTTTGTAATTATAAATGCTTAAAGAGATCCTTCCAGTTTTGTCAAACTTCACTAGAGAAAATTAAGAATGTTGATTATTAACTGCTTTCTGTGAGAATAGCAGAATGCAAATGTCAGGTGTGGGTTTTTTACTTGGAAACTTCTTGGGTTTTGGGTTGGTTTTTGTTTGTTTTAATGTCATGTTAAACAGCATGATGTAAAGGACTGTAGAACATTTTCAGGTTTCATTCAGTTTGAAAATTCAGATTCAAATGCTTGAAGGTCTTTATAGAACAGGAAGTGTCTGGTTTTTAAGAACTTTACCATATCTCCTGCTGCATTAGATATCTTGCAACATTGTAGCTGTAAATGCCCCTTTGTAGTAATTAAAGCTGAATATGAATCTGGTTACCTGGGCTATTCTGTAAATTCTCCAGGGGAGGCTGCTTATCTTTTTCATGCAATGACTTAGTAATTCTGTACAACTCCATCAAAACTTGAAATAGTACACCTGAGAAATATTTATAGCTCTTATTTTTTTGGTAATAGCTTGTAATCATATGGCAGTCGTCTTTTTTCCCTGACATCTTTTTTTTTGTATTTCTGTGGTACTGTGCTCTGATTGTTGTTTCTTTCCTTCCTTCCCTCCTTCCCTCCTTTTTTTCTGATGTAGTGCTACTAAAACCAATTGCAATATTCAAGAAATGTTTTATAGTCATTTCACCTGTTTTATTTTTCCTGCTGAAATTCAAGAGCTTATCAAAGTGGTCAACATTTCAGTTTTTTAGACTGGTTTCTTAAAATAATCATGTTTCTGGGAGTTGACCATGAGTTATTCCTCCTCCTCCTCTCCCATCTCTCATCAAAACTTTAGCATTCCTTATCCAGCATATATGAAATAAATTAGGAGGAGTAGAAGTGTCAAGGTTACAAACATTCCTCAAGTTTTCCTCTACTTATCTTCTCATTTTTACCAAGGAATCTAAATTAATGAGTGATAGAAACTCTTTCCTTAAAGAAATTAGGAAAAAAAATTGTATGAGAGGTTAAATCAAAATTTAAAAATGGTTAATCTCTTTTAATTCTGGGGGATCCCGAGCTGACTCCTCTTCTATATTTGACTTTCTTTGCATTCCTAATCCTCAAGAGTTTGCAGGATTCATATCATTCCCGTTGTCTGTGCTTGGAACGTCCGCTCCACCCTCTCACCTTCTCCCACTGTTTTCAGGATGCACTTCAGTTTTTGTATGGCATTAGCAAGCTACCATTACTGAGTGTAATGGGTTCACAAATACTGTCATCCAGACAGGATGAGAGGCCATTAGATAGTTACAGGTTATACATTCAATGCACTTGCCAATTCAGCCTCTTGTGTTCTTACCTCTTTCACACAGGGTCTCTTTTCAAGCACTGTTTTATATCGATTGTTCTCAGCTTTCTCACCAGCTGTTGCCAAATCAATTTTCCTGTTTCTTTGTGTGTAGTATCTATTCTTTCTTTTACTTTAGCACCTTACCTGTGTTTTGTTCACCTGCCATCTTGATCAATGTATTTGAATTGTATGTGTGTATTTCTTAGGAACCCGTATGTGCTGAAGGCAGATGTTACTTAGTGGTGCAGGATTGAATCAGTATAAGACAATGGAGGTGGGGTTTATTTAACCAGTCTATTTAACATTATATCTCTGGTACGAATTGCAGCATTGACAAGTTAGAGAACATCATGTTATCCCACAGTGGGCAGAAGGGGCGATTTTTTTCATTGTTTCTTTAGTTAATGAAACTTAATCTGGCTTAGAGTGAGTTAGTCTTAGAAACCTGAAGATCTGCCTTGCCTTTGCAGTCCAGAATGTAAAAAAGACAAAATCTCCCTGATGGAATCACTGTTTAGAAAAGTTATTTATTTGACCTAACACCTTGACTGTATCCTGTTAAGCCAGGGAACCAATTTATTTATTTTTCCTAGGTTATGGGAGGTTTTAACTGGCTCTTTGCAGTTTCCTGAACACCTATGCTTTTTTCATGCATACATTTTATAGTTCATTGAACTAGCCCTACAAGTTCATCATCTTTGGTGCTACTGTAGTATTCTCTGAATGTTCTTGTGTATGTCAAGCAGTCAGTGTTGCTTTGATGTGGTTAGAAGTTATATCCTGTAGCAGAGACTGTGACCTGTTTGATTGATGTGAATAGTTCATGTAACTAACAATAAATGCGTCCACAAATTAATGATAAAGTTTAATTAATTTGTAAGGTTCTATTAAGCTACACAGTACTTAACAAAGTACATATGAAGTCCCAAGAGCAAGGGCCTTTGGGTTAAAATTTTAGAGGTGTTGAGGACATATCATAAAACAAATTATGTTCTGCTACAGTACTAATTATACCTTGGTTGTAGGCATAATTTGGTATAATAAAACCATGCACCTTGTTTTTCTTGAATGCAGGTTAGAATACACCTGGATGAATTGACTTGCAGAGATACTCAAAGTGAATTAAAGATAAAACTCTGTGTGAGTTTTAATAGTAATTTTGTACAAGTTCTGCTCTCATTATTCTTTATGAGCTGTATATGCTTAGACATTTCTACCTGACTTTTTTTCAGTGTTTCTATATGTTTATGTATTTTTAATGTCTTCTGGTTTAAATGTTTCAAATAATCTGTTTCATCATCACCTGTTATGGGAAAAGAATATGTGCTTGATTGAATTTGAGCTAGAGTTCAGCCAAATTTAAATTATTTTAAGATTCTACAGCCTATAACCATCATGTACAAAGACAGAATTTCTAATTTGTAGGAGATACTAACTTTGAAGCTGACATTTCTTTTCTCTAGCAGTGATTGCAACTGCAGATTCTGCGTAAATGGCATATTACGTAAAGTGAAAGTTTAATTATAAGGGGAAACTTAATTGAATATTTCTGTTTGATTAATAATAAAGAAGCAGGAACATCACATTTGATTTTAGACAAGCCATGTAAAGGATGTTGAAATACTGCCGTCAGTGAATTAAATGTGGTACAATGCTAAGATGTGCTTTCTTTCGCTGTGTTTCTCATGACTGAGCATGGGCTGTGACCTTGCTGCTTTGATTTCTGCTGTATGTGGTATTAAGAGCGTAGTCCAAGACAGAGAAGATATAGGTCACAAGGCTTTTACTACAAACTCTCTCCATTGGTTGTCGATATACTATCTTCACTTTAGTGAATGTAGCACTATTGCCTAAAGGAGCAATACAATAGCTTTATTTAACTAAGTGAAAACATACTGAAATGATGAAGAGGCTGAGTATAGTCCTTTCCTCAAACTACCTGAAGAATAAAAGATCCAGCAGTTTCAAAATCAGTGGGCCCAATTCACATCTTACGTAAAACAATGTGAATCCAAAGTAACCACAGAGAGCTCACTAAAATCACCCCGTGAGGAAGCACCAACAAGAAACAAGCTGATGAACAGAACTGTGATTTTTTTTTTTTTTTTAATATATCAGATTTTCAGCTTTCTTAATTTATTTAAAATTGGAGGTACTTAAAGCATATTTTTTTCCTGTTGGTCATTACGGATTACTGAAAACTGCCCGTGTTCTTTCAGCCATAGTTACATCTCCAATGCCTCCTTGCTGGGCTTTCTAACCAATAAACTATCAACTTCAGAGGAAGCTTGATCCGCTGCCAGAGATAAGTACTTTTCTCTGGGCAGACCATTTATGGCATGTAGTTCCCAGATGATTATCATATCACTCAGCAAACAGTTGTTCCTGAACACGCACGTTTAGTGTATGTATGTGCAGGATTTTTTTTACTAATAAAGAGACTTTACCTAATATTTTGATGAACAGGAATTAAAATACAAAATGCTACTGAAAATTCAAATGGGTGTTAATTGACAAAATATGCCCAAGTAGTTACTTCACTGAGCAAGGAACTTAAACCTCCTCCTTCTAACAAAACAACTGTACTGTCTAACTTTTAAATGGAAGTAATCAATGTCAAGCTTTACGTGTTGTATAAGATGTGGATCTCCAAACATTGTTATGGGATATTGTTTCAATAATTAAGATAAAATACTTCTGAGTAACCAGAACCACTTTTAAGTGCTTTAGTTTTCCTTAGGAGTTTCTGTCCAAAAAATTATTTAACTTAGTACTTGGGGCTAGCATCTCCCACAGTTACAGATGTAGATGTGGTGTGATGGGATTATATCTTATACCCAACGCAGGCCTTTGTGATCTTTTTTTTTTTTTTTTTTGGACTCATTAAGTACAAAAAATGAATGGGTTCCAATTTCTAACACTGAAAATAAAAAAAGGCACATAAGAAAACCATGTTTGATTTTCAGAATACTATTCAGCTTCACAGGCTGGTGCTTGTAAATGGATACTAGTTTTCCTACAAAGTTTAAGTATTTCTGGAAATAACCATATTTAGTAGAGCATTAGCACTGCTTGATATTTTGATAAATGAAACTGCCCTTATGATGATGCTTTTGAATCTGCACCTTAGGAAACTTGTATTTGCTAGCATATCTAACCCATATATCTAACCCATACCTTTTTTGCTGTAAAATTTGAAATAGAAGCCTCATAATTCATCTGAAATGTATGCCAGGACTCGTGGTGCATAAGAATAGCCTGATGGTGCTGCATGTGGAGGAGGAGAAGCTTCTGAACTTTTCAGTAGGGGATTGAATGTATATTATGGCAAATAGATCATTTTAAATTAGTGTTCTGTACATTTAGGATAGAGTGTATTTTTACTCGTGAATAAATTGCCTCTGAACACAATTCAAAAACCCAATCATAGGCTTAGCAATGAACATTTCAAAAAAGTAAATTAATATCTTCATGGGGAAGAAATATAGTTTATTATAGAATCACCTACTATTGCCACTATAATTACAGCTTTGTCAGTATTTCTGTGAAAACTCTATTTTTTTGAGGGATTTTGGAAAAAAACTCTTTCATAATAAGATGTAGCACAGCCTGCAGCTTGGCAGGCAGCGCCTGAGCCCGAGGTCTGTCCTGCACTTAGTGCTCTGAATAGACAAATTTGACTTTTCTCCTGTGTGTGAAAGATCACACAGGGGTTGTTGGGAGATTCCCAGATATGCTGGCTTTTATTTTTAAGAAAAACTTCTTCAATCTGCAATCAGGTAGGCAAATTTTAGTGAGCCAAGAGTGTTTGTCAGGATAAAAATAGGTACAGATTAAAAATTATATTGATTGTAGGATTTGTAAAAAGAGAAAACCAATCAGGGAATTCTGAATAATCAACTAATCCAAATGTTATTTTGCTTCATTTAATAATTGCTAAACCTCCTGTTGCTGGGATTTGGTCTCATTGAAGGGCCTAAACTAAATGGGAAAATTGTATAGAGCTATCCTTCATCTCTAACAGAATGTTTTCATGTGGCTGCCTAAGCAGGGAATTAATGTCTGTTCATGTCTAATTCATGTCTATTTCCTGCCAGGAAATCCCATTTGGAGCGAAGGTCTGGGGAATTCTAATACAGAATGGAAATCTTTCATCCTCACCCACACTGCTGTATCCTAGTTAATTTTCTCACAATTTCTACATTGGCCAAAAATTGCATGGGATCATCTTGTTGATAAGATGCCAAATTAAAGATATCAGGACATTTCCTTTGTTTTCCTGTGAAACCATGCCCTGGTAGAGTACCTGAGTCTGAAACATGTTACCCACAGGCTTGTTCAGAAGGGAGGCTGAGTAAGCTCAGAAATTTCTAGAAATTGTTTTTCACTCTCAGCAGGCCTGCATTTCAGTGCAGAAGCAGCCTACCTTCTGTAGAAACTGCTAAAGAAGGGAGAAGGGAAGGAAGGAGTTAGGAGGAAGGAAAAAAGGGACGGAAAAATAAAAAAGGGAAAAGGTGCAACAAGCATCAACTTTCTGTGGATAGTGTGGGCAGTGACTAAGAGGAAAAAAGACAAAACTGAAAGAAAGAAAAGAAGAAAGGAACCTAAGCATGAGAAACCAAGATAAGTACAAAAAATGAAACTATGAAAGGGTAGGGCTTAGAAGTAAGAAGGGTATAGTGCAGAAAATTCAGAGAGTCTAAAAAATGTAATCAATGAACTTAATTTCCAAGTCGTGTAATTTAGTAGAACTTATAATAAGGCAATCAGACGGCAGCATCTTGGAGTTATCATCATGACGTATATTTTATTCTAACCACAATACTAATGTGAGTGGATAAGGTGATAGAGAAGACTGCCTTCAATGTCTCTTTTCATGGTTTCCTAAAGACTTCGAAACAGTGCTTTCAAGAAAACAGAATGACCGTAATTACGTTATTGTTTGATGAGTGTAATCCCCAATGAGATAGGCATTTCAGGCAAGATGCACGTCCCACTCAGTCCCTCCACATCTGGCTGCACGCTGTGTGGTGCCGCGGGGATGCAGATGGGCTGCCGGTCGTGTCCAGGAGGCATCATCCACAAAGCCGATGGCAAAGCCTGGGGCAACCAGTGGATGGGGGAATGCGGAATTGCAACACGGCAGTGTCTGGAAGAGTCTCTCAGGAAAAGAAAGCTTAAATAATAATGTTTGTTTGTTCTTAATTTAATATTCTTTTTATTATTACAATTGTTTTCATTAAATCCAGGAAAGGCTCTATGTTAGCATGCAGGGAGGCGAAGATGCAGAGTTGCTTTGAGAGTGAACATACTCTGTCCTGTCCTCGGGTCAGAGGGTTAGGGCAGGGAGAAGTGCCTCTTCTCCTGCTCTTGTGAGCTTTGGTTCAGGGAATGAAGAAGGAGGAATAAAAATTCTTCCACCCCTCCATCAGAGATCATTACCTGTCAGACATCCCAATAAAGCAATTCTTTCTTTCCAGAGAGCTAAATGTGAAGTTATAAAGACATTCATAAGTATAATTTTCCTCAACTGATAATGGCATTTGAGTGTTACCAAAAAGAGTGTTAATTAGTGATTAAAAATGGGCATACTTTAGCTTTTAAAAGTCCTACTCACTCTTCACAATTTGCAGCGTGTGTTTAGGTATTAGTAAAGCTTACTCAGATCATGAGGAAAGGGTTTTAACTCAGAGGAAAGGAAATCCTGGGGAAGATTTTTCAAAACAGAGATGTGAATGTACATGCTTTATTTTAGTGATTGCCTAAAGAAGACAGGACTTGTTGATGCTGTAACTCTGGCTATAGAAGGAAGATGGGCTGGCTGTAGATTATGACGGTGACTTGATGGTTTCCTTAAAGGGATGTTCAAAATCACACAGAAATTGTGGGCATGATGTGTCAGTCGTGGAGTGATGTCTGCCATTAGCACGAGGTTGGCAAGAGCTCAAAATATACGATTTTAGTGGTCACTTTTGGCCTTAAAAATAGAAAAGTATAATACTGTTCTCTGTATTCATTATCTGGCACAGAAACTAATTTCTGAGCTCTATTTAGTCCTCTAAAATACCAGAAACTAGATACCTTTTCCAGTTCTATTTATTGCCCGAGAAGTATGTTTTCTAACACCTTAGTAGTACATCTTGAGATCACAAATAATCAGTTTGTACAGCTTATCTTTACTTCTAATCCTTAAATTATACTCACTCTAACTAAAATCATTGAAAGTGGCTTTCAGCAGTACAGGAGGGCACAGCTCTGTATAATGGCATTGCAATTTATGAAGAAAGCACTTGGGAGACAAAAAGTACACTGTAAATGGCCAATGCTACTTCCCCATTCTGTATATATGAGGAGTAGGTTTATTCTCTGGTAATGACAGCTAAATAAGCAGAATTAGTAGTTAATTAAGATACTATTAAATATGAATAAGGCTGCCATAACCTGAACTTGTAACAGAATAAATGGAAGACAGAAAATGTTGGTTGAAAATGTAACATTAAAACTTCTAGGGCTAATACTTCAGTGTTTAATAGCTTGTGCTGCCTTTTATCACAGATTAAATAAAGACTGATACCACATCCGAATAGTAGTATTTTATACTCATTTTTATGAAGTGAAGCTTTTTTAGTAATCCTGCCCTAACTTACAATGTAATCAGAATATTTTATGAATATAGCTTTAATTTCTACATGCTTCAATCATCTCCAAATTTATTTCAAGTAATGAAGCAATGCCAGAATCCCATACCTTCTGTCATGGTAACTACAAACTAGTAAGAGAGATGCATAAAGTGAGCATTTAAAAAGTGGAATACAGAATAATAAAAATGCAGCACTGCTTTTAAAAGATGTTTTAAATATAGGAAAATTGGTTTTTAATACAAAATGATTTAAAAATTTCTGTTTTATTTACACGTTCTGGCAGGTTATAAGAATAAAAGTGAATCATCCAGGGCTTCTGTCATGCATGTGAGGACAACAGTTTTTGTAGTAGTGCTAGGATAAGAAAAACCTACAAGTATTTTAAAGTAGCATTTCCCAACATTTTTCTAATTTTCAAATTAGCTGAGATCACTGAAATCATTACCATGAAGTTGTTGGTATTGGCAATTATGTATAGACTGTTAGTAAACATTTGAACAAAAAAAGGGGTGTTCGGGCAGCTCACAGAAGACAGAGGAGGCAGACTTTTCTCAAAACAACCTTAACGCAGGTTCCATTTTAATCCCAGGTGTGCCATTGAAATGACTTGCGCAGGAGGTTATGTGCGGCTGTGGGTATGCGTAAAGGAGTATATCTGGTAAAACATAAGATGTGTCAGGCAAATGCTACTGCTTTTCTCTATTCCTGCTGCAGGGGAGAGTTAGGCCATACCTGAGACTACATTCTTAGTAAAATTGTGTAATTCTCTTCTTCCAGGAATTCATTATTGCATTTAAGATATTTCGTTTCACAACAAAGGCAAAGAAGCATCTTAGGCATGGTTATCACAGTAATACTTTAAAACACAGAACGACATTTGCATTTTTTGCATATTCCTTTCATCTTCTGCAAAATGGGGCATATCCTATATTACTTTGGGTACCTACAGCAATTCCACATCTTTCTCTTTGATTTTCTAAGATCATAAGAATATGCAGAGACTGGTTTATATAATGGTTGGTTTAGTGAGTATGGTGTCATCAAAGATGAAGCTTCAATTTCAATTTCTCTGCAACTACTAAGGTTTCACTCTTAGAAGATGGAACATTAAATACATATATACGTATTCAGTTTTCCCATTTTTCTTTCTTTCTTTATATAACTTCTTTATATAACTGTTTATATCATTATTTTCAGATGTGCCCAAAATAAAATGGAAGCTTTAGAAAAAGAAATGAAATCATTTCAGTAAAAGTCGGACCAGTTAGTAGCAGATTGTGTCCAGTGAAGAACTGCAGAACATGTAATGATATGAGTGTATGCATATATATATATATATATATGTGTAGGGAGCCCTCCTTTCTCCACACCATCCTTTCCTTGAGAATAGGATTCATAAATACAGTTCCTTCTTTCCTGTGTAGAAAAAAGGTTGAGTTTCTTACTCGAACCCAGGTAAATCTGGAACCTCGTTTTGCTAGGCTCAGAGCCACAGGCTCGCAGGCGTGTGTGGGCTTTTAACAGGGGTTCAGCTAACCCCGAGGAACTGGTGCTGCTGGTGGTGCTTTGAGAAGTCTTTTGCTGCTGTGCCACACGCTGTCAGCTGTCCTCCTCCTCCGCTTCAGCAAGAGTTTCCTAGATTTGTTCTTAGAAATGGCAGAACTGTTTTTCTTGAAGCCTTCAACAATAAGGAAAAGCAAATCCAGTGTATTTTGCTGGAAGGCATCTGTGCTGAAAAAAGGGTCAATGAAAATATTAATGTTCAAGGTCTGCCAGTCCTAAGCATGCAAAGCAATATTTCAAGAGGTACCAGCAAACTGTTGCTACAGGCAAATATTATATAAAGCAACTTCTACACCTTTGTAAAATATTTCAGTATGTTTGAAATGAAGTTGTTCCTCCTAATGAAGAATAAGTAGTCAACATACCTGCTTTGCTTTACTTTTTTAAGTTTGAAGGGTCTTTTAATTTGAAATCAGATGCAGATTGTTTCTTGTCTCAGTGGAAAAAAAAAAAAAAAATCAAACATGGGCAAACCCGTAGACCTTATCCTGTTCTTAGAGTATTTTCTCCACTTCCCTTTCAGCTCTTTGTACAAAACTTCACACTTTGAGTGGATTTAATTCTGGAAAGTTATCAACTTTATTGTGTAAGTGTGGGAGATGTTTCTCTAAATGTCAGGTATTATCAGAGCACAGCACATTTAGAAGAACTCGAACTGTATAACCCCAAGGTTATATGTATTTAAATCCGACTTCATTATATTTTATACAAGACAGAATATCTCTGTCTAAAAAGGTCTGTCATTTTTTTTCTCCCATTAGTTGCCATACTTTAAAAACAGTAGAAAAAAACCTCAAAAGCAGAGCCATGAGGGCCAGAGCTGCACAAAGCATCGACACATTAAGGTTGTATGTGATTACTTAACAGTGAGATACAATATTGTGTTATTATGCCAAAAAATACCTCTTTGAGAACAGACTAATTTCTTCTCTGCTAAGGACTGACAAAACAAGATTTAGTTATTTATTAATGTAAAGTATTTCCATTTAGTATTGTAAGTTGCCTGGCTTGAAAGTAAATTTGCACAGAAGGATGTCCCTATGAGTCCAATTTAGAATTACTTGGATCTTTGAACTGTACCTGAAATGACTCAGGAAGTTCTCCTGAGGTTGGCTTTGAAAGCAGGGAGAACTAAATTCAAAACAGGCTGGAGGAGGCATATCTGAACCACATCCCTGGTGCCCAGACTAATCATTGCATGAGCTGCTTCTGCCTGCGGTCTCCAGCTGAGGACCCTGCTGTACACTGTCTTTTTGCTGCAGCCGGTTGTGAACCACAGCAGGAGCCCTTGAAGTCCTTGTCCCGTTGGATGCATGAGCAGCGGTCTCTGGGGCGGGCACGTCTCTGGTGCAGCGCATCTTCAGATCTCGGTGGGCAGGGAGAGAGTGTCTGATGGAAGCACGGAGAAAACACCCCTTCCTGGACACCCCGGTGCTCATGGGAGCCGGCGGGTATGGCACGACGGTTGCCACCTTCTTGAGCAGGGTTTAAAAGGGCAGCAGTGATTGCCAGGGCACGGCACGTGAAGGTGCAGTGAATAGTGGTCTGAGGATGTTCAATAGAGAAGAGCAAAGAGTTCAGCTGTTGGGGATATCAACTGTATTTTATGTGTGATAGCAGAGCAATTTAGCACCTGTTTCAAAACTGTGATTTTTTTTTTTTTTTTTCCCCTCTCTGTGTGAAGAATTTTAATGTAAAAAGGACACCTCTAGGAGCAGCGAATAACTGAGTTTCTTCCAGGGATTCTTTTTCCCCCAGGGCTGCAATATTAGGTTGCAGCCTAAATATTGCCCGTGATCCACTTTACAAACCTGAGTTCTATTTTACATCTGGCTCTTAAATGATACTGAAAAATGCATCCTGTATTCACATAGGATTCCAGCTGAAATTAATAAACACTTGACCACATGATGCAGTTAAATATTTAACTTCCATTTGAATCTTGATGCACGGGTGCTTAGCTGAGCCACAGCACAGGCAGCGCAGTTGCTATAAGCTGCCTGACTAGCCTATAGTTGTAGAGCAATAGCTGATTCTGTTTCTCCCCTTGTTCTTTTTGCAGTTTATTGGAGCAGTAGAAATCAGGAGAAATCCTGTTTTCGCATGTCATCTCCTTTGTTTGTTTTTGCATGGGCCTTGCTGGGAGTCTGGAGAAAATGTATGACCCAAAGAAACAAATGCCTTACGCTGAACTTTGTACAGAAACAGAATAATGGGAGCAAGTAGAGAAAAACAGTCAAATACCATAGCCAGGGATGTGAAAGCTGTGTATGAATTGCACTGCAGATGGTGGTCCTCTGGGAAGTGTAGAGGATGCTTAGGAAAGCATCCCACCTCCCCACCTGGCACCATGGCTGGTTCTCCCACAGTGCACAATGAAAGTATAAGAGAGGAGGAGGAAGACAGGACTTGTCGTTCCCTGTCATTTGTGTCTGTGTAGTTATGGCATGGCCAGGACGTATAGGACCTAGCACCTGGGAAGTCCCCCTGGGGTGACTAAGTGAAGGTAAAGAGTCATTAGAAAGTACTTCAACAATAATGAAAGGAAAAATGAGGAATAAGTCAATCTATCTCAGAGAGAGAAGGAACTGCTAATCAACACTTTAGTTGATTGTCTCTTTTGCTCCAGTGTTCAAAAGCAAGGTTAGCTGTGACCTCGTGGTTAATGCATTTAATGTCAGCAACAAATGGATAAGAACTTAGCTTAAGAGAGTGGTGTGGTTTAACGCCAGCCAGCAACTAAGCACCATGCAGCTGCTCACTCACTCTTCCCCCCCGCCCCTGGTGGGATGGTGAGAAGAATCGAAAACAAGTAAAACCCATTGGTTGAGATAAGAACAGTTTAATAATTTAAATAATAAAAAAAATATAACAAAGAGAGTGAAATACAACCCAAGAAAGACAAGTGATGCACAATGGAATTGCTCACCACCCGCCGACCGATGCCCAGTTAGTTCCCGAGCAGCGATCCCCTCCCCGGCCAACTCCCCCCAGTTTATATACTGGGCATGACGTCACATGGTCTGGAATACCCCTTTGGCCAGTTTGGGTCAGCTGCCCTGGCTGTGTCCCCTCCCAACTTCTTGTGCCCCTCCAGCCTTCTTGCTGGCTGGGCATGAGAAGCTGAAAAATCCTTGACTTAGTCTAAACGCTACTTAGCAACAGCTAAAAACATCAGTGTGTTCTCAACATTCTTCTCATACTATATCCAAAGCAGAACATTATTCTGGCTACTAGGAGGAAAATTCATTCTATCCCAGCTGAAACCAGGACAGATAGTGAAATAAAAGCTTAGAATTGCTCTCCTGGCCCTGATAAAAATTGCTGTAGGGAAGTAGCTAAGGTAATGTAATTGTGATTATTTGTTATCTGTGAAGACATATGGCAGATAGACAAGATCCATAATACTGAAAAGGACAAACAGTGGTCTTCCCCCAAAAGAGACCAAACAGGAGGTTCTGGGGAATTTTGGTACAGAAACAGAGGAAGATTGATTTGGGGGGAGGAGTTAAACTGCTTGAAAGTGCCTAGAAGTTAACAAGGCAGTAGGTAACTGCCAGCGTCCATCTGTAAAGTTCAAAGTGTAACAAATCAGTCTAATTTCTCTCTGTAATTGTACAAAAAGCCTGGTGAGTAGATAAAGAGCGGCCATGGTGTTGTCATTAGGGAGCTGAGGAAACATGGTCTAAATGGGGCCACCATAAGTAAAAGCAGATTGCAGTTCTGTGCTTGGAATGAATGCTGGTAAATAAATGGTTCACGGTCAAAAAAGGTGGATTTATGGTTTATAGGGCTCTGGCCAGAGACCAGTGATATTCAGCATTTCCCTTAATGATTTGGATAATAGAACATGGAGTAAATTTATTTAAATTTGCAGATTATATCAAACTGGGTTACCAGCAACCTTGGGGACAAGGCTAGAATTGAAAGCTATATGAACAAATTGGAGAAGTGATTTGAGTATGTGGGTTATAATTCAATAGCTACAAGGCAAGCTCTTACACTTAGTTGGGAATAAATCTAGTAAACAAATACAAAATAGGCAGAGTATTATAGACAGTAGTATTGTAGAAAAAGATACGGGGATATGGGGCAGGATGCAAATTGAACACATAAAAATAACGTCCTACTGTTTAGGGAAAAAAAAGGTAGTATCACACTTCATTGTTTAAGCATGTGGTTTTTGTAGGACATGTGAAGACTTGAAAATATTACTTAGGTTAAAGAAGAATTGAGTTTCCCTAGCCTCAACAAGAGAAGGCTGGAGATGTAAGTCTTCAAATATGTAAAAGGTTCCTTTGAATAGTGAGATGATAAACTTTTTACTTTTATATGCTCTTATGGTAGGAGAAGGAATAGGATTAATTGTAGCCAAGGAGATTTAGGTTGAAATGAAGAGAAACCTTTCTAACGCTAAAGATGGTTAAGACCTGAAATAAATTTCTTGGGAAGCTTGTAGAGTTTCCACCCTTGGACACTTTTTGTAACCTGGTTAAACCAGTATCTTCTGTATGCTTTAGGGGCAGCTCATTCTGTCCTGAGGTGAGACTGTGGCTGGTTCTCAGTCAGATTTTTCATTTTTGCAACAAGCACTGATATTTTGGATACTTAATCTGATACTGTTTGGTATTACAGTCCCCTACTCACTCTGTTTCAGAGCAGAGGATAATCCAATAACAGAGAAAGTCTATTTACGCACATCTTTGAGACTTAACAAATTCCCTTTTCCTATTGATTGCAAAACCTGTTTAAGTTGCATTAAGTATGATCAGAATGTTGATCAGCTCTTCTGCATTAGCGGACCAGGTTGTAAGATTCCAGTTTCTTTACTACACCGAGCTCTCCTCTTGCAATAACATGTTAGAGAAATGCATATTAAGCCAAATCTGATATAGCATGGAGAAAAAACACATCATGATTGGGAAAATCAGGTGAATAGGAGGAATAAAAAAATTGCCAAAAGAAGTAATTCAGAAGATCATGAAGTAAACACTCTTTGCCTTCAGATATAAATGGAAAACTGAATTTCAACTTAATATTCTGTAATGACAGTTCTAAAATTTATTGGTGTCTGTCCTACTGAAAAGTAATGTAATTTGCTATATTGATAGAACATTTGTATTTGTGAATTATGATAAGTTGGTTTTAGTTGGCTCTTTTTTTTTATTAGCAAATATTTAATTAAAGTGAAATGAAGTTGCACTTGAGAAGTCCACTGAAGAATGTCAAGTTACAGGCATTTTTTTAATTTTTTTTTTTCCAAAGAAGGGTGTTTTTGTCAGTTTGCACACAGCAGTTTAGTACTCAGAATTAATTGCATGCTAATTTAATTAGACAACGAATCATCTGTCAGTGTTAGAAAGTTAATGATAACTTGTAACTTACTGCTAAATCGCTGTGGACAGAGCGCTCTACACTCAAACCACTTTATTTCTTCAAATGTATTTATGGAATATAGTGCAACACTTTGCTGTGTGATAAAAATCTTTGAGAAGATGTTAAAGAAGTAAATGTGTTATTATTAGTATGGAATGAAATGGATAGCCTTGTTAGATAGTCTTGCTGTACAAAGCATTACAATGTCTTTATCTCATCTTTGTATTTCAGAGTTACAGTCACCAGAAGGGTAATTGCTCGAGAAGCTCAGTGGTCAGATTAGCTGCAGTAGCCATAATGGGAAGACTAGAGAATTTTAGTGTTACATTTTACAGCTAATGGTGGTCTAATAGAGATTCATTCAGGCAGGAGCTATGCCAGAAATGTAAATGGAAATTTAAAAGGGTGTGCTTGGGAATACTGGAAAATGCAGGTTCTCCTAGATAAAAATAGTAATAGGCTCCTGAGTGTGAAACCTGTTAGATCAGCTCTACCAGAATAATACATATGTAAAGAAAGCAGTCTTCTGTAGGAAGCCCCATCAGTTAATAACTGGAATGGACGATGAGAGAGTTAAAATTTCTTTTGTCAAAGCAGATCATTAGCTGCCTGACTAACTTTACCTGCTTCCTAAGTACTGGTAGAGAAGTGCCTGCTAACAGAAAGATCTCAGTAGCATTCAGTTATATATATCTTAGCTGTCAGGTACCACTGACCTAATTTGAACAAAAAAAAAAAAAAAAAAAAAAAAAAGTTGAGAAAAAAGTTGACACATCTAATAAAGAATAAAGTTCTTAATAGACCCTTATAAATTCCTAACCCACTAAATGAATATGCAATTAATCATATAGTTTGCACCCATATATAAACCAGCAGTAGGCTACAGAGACCTGTGGGTGTCCTGTATTACATCAGTAGTGCTGTGCTTGTAGGGTGCGCTGCTCTTACTGATTATCATTCTTTAATATTGAAAGAGAGAAGAAGGAATGATCAGCTTTTTAACAAGTACTAATTCTTAGGGTCACATTTAATCTCATTCCTAAAGCATTCACATGTAATCCATATATGTCTGTGCTCATTTAATATTAGCTGGAATGGGAACAGTGTGTAGTAAGGTCACTCCACAGACTTATGAAACATTTATCTGTTTAATGGCAAACTGAGGTCTACACATGAAATAGATGGGTGAAATGGCTCTTTATGTTCATGAGGATAGCTGTGCTCTGTACCACTGAGGACTGTGAAATTTTGTTATTGAATTCAATCAGAGAAGGTCTGGACTTTGAGACAGAGTGCTGGACCGGTTACACCACTCAGTGTTGGGCCACAGAAACAGATTTAGAATAAATCTGCACCCTGTGAGAGGGTGGATTTACTATGAACCCTATCCCTCCTCCTCACCATCTACAAAGGTTTGCTGCCTGTATTAATGTAGCACATGGTTCTTATCTTTGAAAGAAGCTTGGATCATCATATATGTTTCTGTGTATTTTTTTTTTTTTAATTTCAGCTTCCATGTTGAATGTATAGATCTTATAAGTAAACCATAATTAAAGGGAGTTGAGTAAGAGTCATTCAAACTGCTACACCATTATTAGTAACAGAGATTCTGTAATGTGTAATGACTTTGCTAAATTGACAATAAATTTCTGTAAGGGAAGAGAAACTTTCAGGGAACTTGATGGTCAAGATACAGACCAAACAGAAATGGCTGTTCTCCCTCTTAAGTATGTGGCCTATTGTGTATCTCTTATGACAAATAAACCACATTTTAAAAAACAAAAGACAAAATCAAGTATTTTAAAAGAAGACGTAGATGTTCAAAATGGACATAGCTCAATAGAGTCCAGAGAGTTAGACAACAGTACAGCAATTGAGAATCTGGCCAGTGGATTATAATAAAATAGCCACTGCTTACTTAGAAATCTAAGAAGCTTAATTTGATTAAAGTCCCATTATTATTTTTAAAAGGACACAAATGTGAATTTTACTAGGTAGTTCCTCATATTAAAGGTGCTTAAACATTTTTATAACCCCCACTACTGAAATTAAAAAAAAGATTGATCTGTTTTTACTCATTATGTACATAATCACTTTAGGTTTAATCATTTAATTCTGCCCATTGAATTACAAGGAAGATGAATTAAATGTCAAATAAGTGGTTATATTATGGAATTTGCTCCACTTGAGTATGTGAGAGGAATATAAGCACTTTACATCAGGTATCACTTTACATCAGGTATTTGATGTGAAGTCACTTGGATTTCTTTATGTTTTGATTATGATGGCTTTAGTGCATGTGGAAAGGGTAAGGGTAACAATTTCCAAGGGCTTACATGTCAGATTTATGGAGGTATTTGAGTGCCTAAAGGTGCAGATAAGCACCAAAGATGGTCTTTAAGAGTGTCGTGGTTTAACGCCAGCCAGCAACTAAGCACCACACAGCCGCTCACTCGCTCCTCCACCCCCCCCCCAGTGGGATGGGGGAGAAAATTGGGAAAAGAAGCAAAACCCACGGGTTGAGATAAGAACAGTTTAATAGAACAGAAAAGAAGAAACTAATAACGATAATGATAACACTAATAAAATGACAACAGCAATAATGAAAGGATTGGAATGTACAAATGATGCGCAGTGCAATTGCTCACCACCCGCCGATCGACACCCAGCTAGTCCCCCAGCGGCGATTCCCCGCCCCCACTCCCCAGTTCCTATACTAGATGGGACGTCCCATGGTCTGGAATACCCTGTTGGCCAGTTTGGGGCAGCTGCCCTGGCTGTGTCCTGTGCCAACTTCTTGTGCCCCTCCAGCTTTCTCGCTGGCTGGGCATGAGAAGCTGAAAATTCCTTGACTTTAGACTAAACACTACTTAGCAACAACTGAAAACATCAGTGTTATCAACATTCTTCTCATACTGAACTCAGAACATAGCACCGTACCAGCTACTAGGAAGACAGTTAACTCTATCCCAGCTGAAACCAGGACAAAGAGTCATGCATCTCATTGACTTATTGACATCTCATTGACTTCATCTGACACCTAAATGCATCCATCTTTAGAAATTTTAGAATTCTATTCCCCACATATGTTTTATGCAGAAGCAGCATTGAAAATGATGTCAAATACAGCCATGAGAGAACCCTGGTATTACTGTTGTCCCTGCAAGAGAGCTCCAACATAGAATAAATAATCTGTTGAAGTTATAACTTATCCCCGTGGGTTGCTGACTACTTAGTTCATCTCCATCAACAAATAATTCTTTAGGGTTTCAATTGTACAAATAACTGAAAATCTGCAGTTGTCATTTCTTTTATATGTATCTATCTATCTATACATATATATCTGAGTGAACTACTGTGAGCATATATGTCAATTTAATAATAGTGCATATTTAAATGTACTACTTGCTTCTGGATACAAATCACACGTTAATGAACTAACCAAAGTTTACAGAGATCAATAAAAAGATTTTCATCGGAGACAGAGGTTTCCTATAGCCATCTCTTTTCCCACATCACAGGTGGGAATGGTTAACAGGATCAGGCAGTAAACTATTTTTACCAATACCTAGATTTGAAAGGCCTATAGTGAGCACAGGCTTCCCTAACAGAGGATTTCTTTTGTCAAGAATCTTTTCCTTTCAACTTTTCTTTGTCAGGTGAGCTGTCAAAATCTGAATCTAGATTATTTGCTTCAAAATGTAATCTGAAACGTTTATGTTGGGTTTTACAAACATATTTGAATTCACTTCTCACAGAGTTGGCTGTTGAGCTTCTTAATCTTTGCTATAGCAAACCCCACCAGAACCTTTACTTGTTTCTTGAACTATATTCCTTTTCTAATTATTATGGGGTTGGCAGGGGGTTTATGTACAATTTAACGTTTCTGTTTATATAAGTTTCATCCAAAAGTTACAGTTCCTATGTGAAGCTCATAGGCACAGCTTTATAAAAAAAATAGTTTTGGTCACTAGGGCAGAGGCTCACAAAAGAAAAAATAGTCCCTCTGATGATCACATTCATAATCACGTTCAACTCAGTATATACAATGATAAATACATTTGAAATTAAGCGTGCTTACCAATAGAACACTGCAAAAAGAATGTCCTCTGTAATAAATCATAGAAGATCCGGTTTGTTTATCGAACTTTATTATTATTATTATTATTATTATTATTATTATTATTATTATTATTATTATTATTATTATTATTATTATTATTATTATTATTATTTAGCTGAAATCACTAGCTTTCTCACAAACATTTTGGGGTCAGAATAGAAGCTCAGAAAATACGCAAGCATCCTGTCAGAAGGTTTTGAAAATTGACTTGTAGCCCATGCAGTGGTGTTACAAGAGCAACTCCAGCTGGGTCCTTAACTTGGTGTAGTGAAGCTGGATCATGGAAACGTTTAATCGTGTACAAGAAAATACATAGTGTTATTGATACTTGCTTAGCTGGTGACTGATGTGAAAGAATTTGAGCACAGTTACTGCAGCTTTTACTTGGAGATTATTCAAGAAATATTTTTAAAGTGTAATCAGTGGTGCAACTTTGTACTTGAGATAGCAACCTGAGATTGCATCTCATAGTAAAAGGTGTCCTACGACAGCTCGAAACCAATAACTGTTCACTGTTCACATGCCTAGCAACCACCATGAAATGCAGTCAGTTTGTAAGCATGATGCACTACCTTGTAAATCTTGTTTGCACAGATTATCAGAACAGGGCTTTAATAAAATACTTGGAACTGATGTCTCTGGATGGAAATAGGGAAGCTAGTGAGTTGACAGATGGGGAAATCTATAAATACAATCAACACAATTATGAAATGTTGAAAGACAGCGAGGAAAGGTCTACCATCACAACAAAATTAATTCTCAGGGGAGCGATGTTAATACAAGCAATGCCATCTGTACTATCAGTTATGCAGAAATGTCTGTGACCCATACTTTTGCTATGTTCTGTACCAACCAACATAGATGAATAAAATATAGACAGTTCTTCTATTCTTCTGAATTCATTCTTGAAGTTGAAGTTGCCCTTCTCTGCTTTGACAAGGCAGTAGGTGAAGATGATGAATGGCATAGTTGCCAGCACCCTTTCAAACATCTTGGCAAAAGCACAGTGCAAACAGAAAGCAAACTGTACTGCATTTTATCAGATATGTTAACACAAGAGGAACCAAAGCCGTTGGAGGTTTGGAGGTAATGGAAGGAGGATGTGTGGCAGTAATGAAGAAATTTTGCCAGTAGCCATTGCTATGTACACCGTTAACGGTGATCTTATGTGAGCGAATTAAAAAAAGACAAAAAAAGCTGTTTTGCCATTCCTTACCAAGAGCTAGTATCTAATGCAGTTTAACAAGGGGTCTGATATGTTCTGTGACTGTGCAATCAGAGCAGAAAATAGTTCTCTGGGAAATACTTAACATCAAGAACAAAATAAGTAAAAAGTTCTATTTTTAAAATAGAACAGAAGATGTGGTAAGAACATTCTACAAAGGAAAAGGAGGAAAATATATTTTAAAAAACCAAAACCCAAAACCCACCACCACTCTACCAGTCATTTCCCAGAGAACAAAAAAACTAGAGAAATAAGGCAGTGAAGTATCAAGCTAGCTCCTTTATCATTGGAATCTGGAACTTGCTGCTTCTTCATTGAAGCAGGGACAAGTAACTTTCATGGAAAGCCTGCGTCTTTCTAGTAATATAGAATTACTTAGCTTGAAGGAAAAGGGTCAGCCTGACCCAGGTCATTGCTTAAAATATGCTAAGGCAGAGCCTCCTTCCACTAGAAGAACCATTGCAACAACATAATTGAATCCACCATGCAAATGGATATAAATGGGGATGGTTGGCACTGCTTTGGCTTTTAAGAAGTAATACATAATCCTGTAATTGAAAACTTTGTCCCAGAGCAAATGCCCACAGACAGAAAAGGTCTGTGTGTTTTTCAAACATTTTAACCGTCCTGTCTCACAATTCACTTATTGTAGCTCATTGTATGGCAAGGGTATCTCCCATCTACATTATGCATGAGGAACCCATCCCAAATTTCTCAGAAGAGGCATTGGCTGCATTCCTGGCTCCTTGATCAAAGAGAAATTGGCTGACTGTCTCTTCTCTGACTAGGCCAACAGGTCAGTCAGGAAAGCAGATAAATCTGCTGGCATTTGCATCTCTCAACAGTGTTGAAAGGAGGAGTGTTGAATAAGTGAATTCCTGCAAAATGAGAGTTAGCAGTTACTTTGGTACAGATAGAATGAAAGATCTTTTAAAATACATAGACAGAGTTGAAATACCTTGAAGTAGATGGCAAAGACTAGACCTTTATGTAACTGTCCCAGAGAAATGTTTTAAGCACATCTTTGCAAAGCTGTCTTTGTTGCACATCATGCTTTAAACCAAGCTTCGGTCTCATGCTCTGAGGAACACTGATAGTGTGACAAACCTAACAGATCAAATGGTTGGGTCCGCTTTTTAGAGAAATATTAAGATGTGGCCCTTTTATTATCCAATTTTTGTGTTCTTTTTAAGTAAGGACAAGTCTTTTTTGGGTATTTGAGCATGAAAGGTTGTTAGCCTGGGGTCTTAGGCAATAAATTAATGTTTCAGTGAAGGCAGTCAACCACCTGCACAAATTTAACCTTTTTAATTCTATTTATTGTCTGCAAATATAGCACCAGATTAGATGTTTCCTGGAGAGCCGAGTTTGGTGTGAGGTATTCGTCACTTTGTTATAGCTTCTTTGAGATCACCGTGAAGTAGTCCCTTGTACTAAATGAATAGCTCTCTTATCATGACCTTTTAATCGCTTCATCATGAAGAGGTCTTTTATTTGCTACAAGAGTGTACTTCATGTTACCCCCGTCAAAGGAACTTTAATATCATAAAACGGCCACAACAGAGACTAATACAGAAACATGGTACAATAAGAGAAAATTAGTGAAGGTAGGCCTAGTTGACTACAAGCAGCATCATGGCTTGCTAATGGGAAGTTCTGGAGTGGATAACTAGCTGTGAGCTCAATTGTTGGAAACTGCATATGGAGGTGATATTTTGCTCAGTTTTGAAACAAGGCAGTGGAACAGAAGGGGAACAATGTAAGGCAGCTAGCAGGACCCGCAGCACCAAAGAAATCATAGAGTTAAGGGAGATGAATAGGGCATGACCAAAAAGGAAGTTTAAAACTAAAGATGAAATTTAGCCGGAGTGATGCTTGTGGAACTTACTCCTATGGACAAGATTTTCTTTTCATGCTGTCTTAACATAGGTATAGTTTATTGAAGATACTGGAGTTCGCACTCCAGTGCCGAACTGATTTAAGAAGGGGAGAAATCTAAATTGCAGTGTTTAAATCATTTGAAGAGTTTAAACAGGGTTTCTAGGGAATGGTTTGGAGGGATGGAGTCCTGGCCATGTTGGTTGGCTGAGTCATAAAGGTCTTATTGCGGTACAAAAGCATGTAACCACGTGGATTTCAAAAGTAGTTGGGAAACCTGTTCATAGTTCAACCTACAGGCAGATAAATACTCAAAGTCAAGACAGACAAACAGTCATTTTCTCACAAAAACTCCAGAAAAGACTAAATAAGGAATTGAATACTATTGGGAAAAAAAACCAAACAGTGGCATACAAAAAATTCCCTGGACAGTCTAGCACCCAGAGATACCATTAAAGGTGTCTTGGTTATCACTGTGGGAGACCCCCAGAGAAGATGACTTATTACATGAGAAACACCCACTGCATTCCTGGTCTTGCAGGTGGCATATCCACGCTAAGCAATTAGTGATGATGGTAAGCAAGGCAGCGTAAGGCAGGAGGTTCCTGTATTCAAGTACTGAACTGTCAGACTCCTGAGAAAACCGTTTGCCTTTTTCACTCACGTCTTCTGTCCTCCAAAAGAAGGCGGCTCTAAATGCCAGTCTGCTCTGCATAAATCTCCTTCATCAGCCCCAAGAGCCTGTGTTTTCCAGCCACCATGCCCACACACCGCAGATCTGCTTACTGCTTTCCCTCCCTGCTGCCTGTTCTCTTTTGATCTGATTCCTTTCATTTTCAGCCCTTTAAAGGACTGAGTTCTCTCTTGTTCTGAACTTATTCTGTATTTTTATTATTTCTCTTTTTTCCTATTCTGATATTTTTAGCCCTATCTTTTTGTCTTCCATCTTGCATTCTTGCTGGTTTACCCATCTGCTTCCCCCAGCCCAGTTTTCTTTTCCATTTTCCCTTTGCATTTCTTCACACCCACAGGCCACTTACCTCATTGCTTGTCCTTTCTCCAGCTCCACAGGGTCTTTTCATCTCCTCATGTCATTTGTAAGCAAACAGCAGAGGAGCATCCCGTATCTGTTTTCTTACTGCTGCCTGAGTGAGTCAGATTGTCTAGAGAAGAAAAAGAGATATTGAGACTGTGGTCTTTACTTCAAAATTGTCCCATTGTATGCCTTGATTTTCTTTTGCATCCTCATCATTTCAGGGCATCTTGAGTTCAGTTTTGTGCTCTGAACCTGGACATTTCATTTTATATGGAGTGTGATTTTAGAAAATATTTTCTCAACAACTTTTTTTACCCGTTTCTTTGTACATAATGTTTCGCTTGAATCAGCTTATGCACATTTTTGTAAGTATCACCACATGTAGAAGGGTGTCTCTTCAAAACAAGGTGGTATTTTTTCTGCGTTTGCCAATTTTCTCTTTAGCAATCTGTTTGAATAAATACAATATGTGAGAAACATATTACCTTGGAAAAACTGAGAAGAAAACCAAGTCTTGGCTCGTTTCTTTCTTCCACAGTATCCCAAAGAGCAAACTGAATTAAACCATCACAAAACACTCTAAGGAGACTTGAAGTAGCTCTGCCTTCAAGAATTAGTGATTTAAAACATATTTGGGTTTCAATTAGCAGTTTTCAATATGCGTGGGGATACTCAGTCCAACTTTCCCATAAAGGATGCCTCTCGTATGGGATTCAGGTTATACTGGAAGGACCCTGTAAAGAGATCAAACTGTTCAAAGTATCAGGCAGTATTAAAGCACTTAAGTACACATTTTTCTAAGACAGATCTAGTATCGTCAGCTGCAGTGACCAGAAGCAAGCACCCTCACCAGCCTCATATTTCTTAGCTGCTAAAGTTCTGGTTGTGTTGTCAGAATTGTTACCTTCTGTTTCTCCTTGCGCTAGTCCAGATCAAAATATGCATGCACATTGTGAAGCTGCCTGCAAATCATTTCAGGAAAAGATAGGTTTCTATAAATCCTGAAATATTTGTAAAGTCAAAATTTTAATCATACTGAATACAAGTGTGAGCATAAACTTGAGAATGATGTGCATATACATGTGTATCAATGTAAAAAATGCACACATTATGCTTGAGGCTTGAGACTTACCAGCTTCGCTGTCATGTAACAATGATTTCAGTGAAGTCATACCTGGTTTTTAATGCTGAAGGTGAATAAGCCAGAAAAAATTCATATAAATTTTTGTCGTAAGTCATCTCATACAAGACTCAAGAAACATATCTTACGTGATAGTGTAACTAATAGAATTTCAAGTGACAGTGATATATGAGGCTTTCAGAAGTAGCAATGCAGAACATTCTTTTTTGAATAATTCACTCATCTGAAGTTATTATATATTCAAAAATGATGGAGTTGCATATCCAAATATAGGGTGGTCTATCTCAGCTCTTCATGTAGGAGAAGAAAAAGAAGTTTCTGCAGTTATTCTGAACTGTGGTTTGTATTACATTTCTGTTGGTTAGATGAACTGGGTTTAATTGATTGTGAATTAATTAACATTCTGCAGTGGATGTCTTTTTCTTGAGATAATTAATCTTATTGAAAAATTATATGTGGAACAGTTGAAGCTTTAGCAGATTTTCTAGAGGCGCTTTTTTGTTTAGGCTTCCTTGACAGCCTTTTTTCTTACAGATAAATTACGTGTCTAGAAATGTCTTGCCTTTATATTTATTTTGGTTTGGCAGCATATAGTTGTTATGGCTGGCAATATTTCATACCCTAAAGTATTAATGCTAACCATAAATTATTACCAATGATATGCAGTGGTTCTTATCAATCATGACGAGTAATTGATGTTGATTGAAACAAATAAATATGATGCTTTGCAAAGTTATAACCTTGTCATTTAACTTCAGTGCTCAAATGCATCAAGCTATCTTAGATTAAGTCTTTGCAATTAGATACAGAGCTTTCATATTCCACCTATAAAGGCCAAAAATTATGCAAAACTATATAGAGATTTAGACATCCACATTGGCAAAATTTACCTTTAGTTTTTTGCTTCCAGAATTGGATAGAAACAACAGGATTCAAAGATGCATGGAAATTCATCATCTCATTATTATAGACTCTTTGGTTGGTTGTTTCTCAGGGTTTACTCTGAAACCCATTGAAGAGCACATTGGGAATCTGTTTGTGTATCATACTATTTAAAATGAGAAGTCCCATAAACTTTGTTTCAGATGTAGGTGGTCAGGCACGATGATCATAGTAGTCCTTTCTAGCTGTATGAACTATGAATTAATGTATCATTAACTGCAGTTTAAAATTAAGGTAAGCTGAAAAGATTTACTGGATTGTGGTACAAATCCACAATTCATGAAGGAGTTAAATTCTGTGCCTCTCTCTATCCCAGATATAATCCATATGAAATGAGTCATTAACTCATGTGATTAAATTCTTGCTGAATCTAGGACCAGGAAAATGACAGCCAAACACTACACCTCCCAAGAACAAAAGGTACCACTTTACTGAAGCACACTGTACTTCATTTTTGGCCTCTACCCTTAAGTGAGTTGAGCTTTGGTATAAATACACAGTCTGAGGTTTCACTGTATTTGTTGCCATGGCATGAAATCAACAGAATTCTAAACTTTAACCGATATTATTTTCATAAACACACAGAGTCAGTCCCTTATTGATATAGTGTGTATTTTATTCAAACTCTTCATTTGTAGTGTAAGTGTTACATAGTGTTTTCATGTGTCTGTGGCTTGGAATTTAATGCTGCAGACATCTCTCTTCACTTTTTACACTCTCAAGCAGCCAATGAAAACCAAACATGACCATGCCATATTTAGTTGATTAATCCCCTTTAGAAGCAGTTCCTATGCTGGCGAACACATGGAGTCAGACTGGACAGGCAAATGGGGAACATTTGAAGTGAACGATAATGGAGTTTTAAAGAAAGGTAGATTTCACCTAATAATGTTATTGATAACATTAACATTATTAATTTATTTAGCACATAAATTGCAAAATGGATGGAGGATCCAGCAGCTGTACCTTGCCTTTGGCAGTAGTCATGCTGCTACTAATTTCATCTTATTAACTCCATCATGGGTTTTACTAACAGGGGTGTCACACATCACATAATACAAAGGGAAGAAAAGAATATATCATTTTTATTGTTTTGTGAAAGTTCTGGCTCAGCACATTAGATACTGATTCCATTCGCTTTGCACTGCAGTCCTAGCAAAGTCACATGTCTTAAAGCTCATGAAAAGGAAATGAAGAACAGAAGTTTGTTATGTGAATGTTGATCCATTTTTTTGGAGAGCAAGAAGTTGCTGCTTGGAATCCTGATGGCATAAAGCAAAGACTAACACCCTCCCACTGTAACTCATTTGCTTTCAGCAGACTACCACAAAGGATGAAATCTGGTCACAAATAATTTGGTGTTCTCCAAATGTGTAGCAGAATAAAGAGTTTGTATATGACATTAACGACCTGCTCAAAGTCTTTTCTCATTTTCATTGCTGGAAATCTGAATTACACCAGTGTACACTGAGCAAAACTGAGTAAAATGTCACTAGCTAGAGGAGAAATAACTTAGATATAATTTGCATAATTTATATAGCTAAAATGTATAGACTTTGTATAATTTTGTATAATTTGTATAGGCTGTGATTTTGTATAGAGAGTGAATTTGAATATATAGTAACTTGGCTTACTGAAAATACATAACACTATTATTTGTTTTGGCTGGCTCATTTCATGCTAGCTGAAAATTAAGTAACAGAAGTCAGATCTCTACCATACAACGGAATGTTATAGAGCCATCCAACCTCCTTTTAGTCTTAATTTGTATGTTGTCGCACTGGGTGTAGATACTAATTGCGGTCTGAAAATGCTGTGGCTGGATCAGTGCAGTATCATGCTTGAGAAGCCGTGCCAAAGCCCTCTGTCACGAGCTCATGCACAACTAGCTCAGCATTGCACTTCGTTGCGCTCCCAGTTAACTGGGGTTAAATCATGTGGAGTTAGATGGGTTGTGTGCACCTGTGGGATAGACTTACCCAAAGTCATCAACACAGTCTCATATTGGCTGCTATGTCACGTGCTTTTGATGTGACTGTGTCGCAAGCATTGTGCATTAATTTCAGTAATCCCTTCAAAAGGTCTCGGTAACCATCCTGTGTGTCTGTATTTCATTATGTTCCCCTCATATTCTCTCCCCTCTGTGTCTGGTGCTTCCTTATTATTTGTAGTTCATAGCATGTTCTGCAGCTTCCATTTTTCTTCTAAGACACTTTTATCCCAAAGGCAAGAAAGGAAGCATATATGTTTGCATTTCTTTTTCTAAATTGAATTTTTGAGTCTTTAGTGAAGGCTTATTGAAGGTTTGATCCTGGAGCTGTGAATGAGATTCCATGTGTCATTGTGTGGGAGTACTTCCTTGCATGAATGATGGATGAATGATTGGTTACCTTTTATCTTGGCCCTGTAATCGCTTTACCATGGCAAAGTCTTTTGGTTGGGTTTTGAGCATAAGTAGGTTTTTCAGTAATTCTTCAAATGCTTAATTCAATTGTAGAAAAGAGGATGAAGGCAAAATCCCACTCATGTTGCTGTTCTTCAGGCTGTGTATAACAGCCAGTAGTCCCTGCGTCTGGCACCCACCGAGGCAGTTTGAAAACATGCTGAACCATTTCACTAATGTATTATGAAAGATTTTAAAAAGTGAGAAGGGCCATGGATAAATGAAGAAGTGAGTGTCCTTGGCAACATGTATTCCTGTTTATTTCCCTGCTTCAGTGTGTCCTTTTCCTTGATTTCTCGTTTCAGGTGCATTTGGTGATATATGCTATTACATAGATTATTAATTAGGAAGGATCATCTTTAGTTTTAGGTAGTCCTTTTTTCAGCTGGGCTCAGGAGTGTTTGTTTCTCGGTAACATTGTCGTTACAGATGTGAGGCCTGAAGAGATAAATGAGACAAGATTTGTGGAAAGAAGCAATATCTTTTATTAGACCACCTGATGTAGCTGGAAAAAATAGAAGAGCTTTCAGGCACACAAAACCTTTTCCAGGTCGGGTTGTCTTAGCTTTGAACTGCCTAATAACTGACTTGTGCCTGTGAAGCAACAAAAGCAGCTTCTTGATCTTTCCTTTTTTATGAATAATACTATTTGGGAGGTATACATATATTGCAGCAGTTAAAACTTTCCACAGCTAAGGTTGATTATTCTGTTTTTAATTCTGATTAAATTAACTCATAGAATTATAGTATAATCATTTTTCATTCAGACTAGTAGTCTTGTGATCGGAAGTGTAAATTAACCTATAAAAGACCTGATACCCCACTGATGAATCATAAAGATCTGTACGGTTTTGAACCTTATCTGAGAAACTGCCTCTCTTTCCAAGTCAATGTATGTGTCTTGAGATAAGTGGGATGGGCATGGTGGCATATTCTGCAACTTCAGTTATTTAGTGATACTCTGCTGCATTTTTTAACTAATGGGAAGGGCATGGCTTTTAAATAGTCTCTTTGTTATTTGTTAGGTACAAGACAAATAAATAGATACCTACCGTAGGAATATTGTGTGTGAGAGATATACCTCATTTGGCTGCTTAACATTTATGTCAGTCTTTATCGTTCTTGCTCAGACTGAGTGCTGTTATGCCCTGTGAGATGTCTTATCTGAACCTGAAAGGAGAATTTACAGAGTCTAGCAGCACTGAGAACCACAGAGATGAGTTCAGAGTATGGGTGACTGCATGGGTAAAAATTAAAATACAGACAGTTGGTTCACAACCTTGCAAAAAGCCGTGCTAGCAAGGAGGCATCATTATTGCTCTAAATAAATAACATGTGAAAGAATGTTGTTTATAATATAGGAAATGGATAAAGGATGTGTCAAGGTGTTTGGCATGCCCGAGCATTTTGTGATTATAGCGCTGCGAGGTTCTAATGTCATCAGCTCTCCTCCATTTCCCTGGAGCTGAGGGTCCTCATCATCCTGTAGAAATACTGCTGGTGAGGTTTTCTTGGCAGCTTTTTAGCACAAACACTGTTCTGCTGAGGGATGTTTTCCAAATTACCCAAGGACAGCGAACTGAATATTTCCTGGTGTATATTACAGAGTTAGTGGAGTGTATTTGGCTAAGTGTATAGGGCACATTGTTTTCCTGCATCTTGCTGTGCATTGAGTTCCATGACAGTATTTCATTTTTAGAAACCTTAGAAAAACAGACATTCCTTGAAAGGTAGAAAATAAAGGACATATAAAACCCAAAACAATATGTCATCTAAAAGTTCAGATCGTGATTGATAAGTGTGGTTTTTTTATTGTTGGCTGTTAGCTGAATAATAGATCGTTATTTCAGTAAGTTTTGACTGGAGCAATTTGTCTTGAAATACTTTTTTCACCTTTTTCTTTTAGGTCCTTTGTAATATAGTTCTGTAATTTTATTTTTTTCCATATACAAATGCAGCTAACTTTTTCAATGTTGAGCAGCATCACATGAAAGCCTGTCTTCAGTTTATGAATTGATGAAAGACTGAATTCAGAAGAAGTATATGATATGCAACAGTTGTTACCTACTGCGTTCTGTGGCAAAAGAAAAATTAAATAAATTATACTGAGGGGAAGGTATGCTGTCTGTCTGATCTAAAAAGCCATTTTCATGGTTCTTAACACTGTGGGGAACATTTTCCAGCTTATCATAGTAGAAACAGGCAAGTTACTTAATTGTCAGAAAGGCCTGAACCCTAGCAAGCATACATGCCACTTGTGGAGGTAAGGCTCCTCACAGTGTCCCACCTTAACATGTATAGCTATATTAAGAAATTCTACCAGGCCTTTTTCCTCTCTTCATTTTCCTCCACTGATATGACAGTGCAGAAATTACTGTAATGCGTTTAATATTTTAAAAGGCTTTGCTCTCCTACATTGCTTCACTTCTTAGAGATGTTCCCTGTGTCCATATTCATTAATTGATTCTCCTCTTTGTACCTGGAAGATGAGTCTTTTTTCAATACAATCTTTCTCTCTTTTCCTCAGTTTCACAGTACTTAAATATGTCTTTTTTTTTTTTTTTTTTTTTTTTTTTGCCAGCTGGAGTAATTTACTGTCCATGTTTAAATATTAGCCTTAGTTCAGTCTTTCGGTACCGCCCCAGTTAGAAGGCATGGAGTACAAGAAATGTTTGAAAACATTTCGCAATAGGAATGATAGCACTTCGGATTTAAATGGTGAAGACAGTGACCAGCCTTCACTGTAAATACACCGTGAGAGGGGTCAGTGCAGCCCAAGCTTTACCTCTGTGAGCGCTCAGTCTGTTTATTTGCAAACTCCATCATAAATTACCAGATTTTTTTCTGATTAGTGAACATCCCACAAAACAATAGTTGCAGGGTAGAATCCCCCAGGCCTCTTCCAAAGGGAATGCAGCTGGTGGCCGTGCGGAAGGTTTGATCTTGGTATTTTGAGGGTTGCTGATACTCCCTGTGGTTAGTGTCAGGCTTGGTACCTTCAGCTGGGCTCCTCTTGTGTGATGCCAGACATGGTACGTCAGGGATCAAGAGATGTGTGGTCCCAGCCACTGACATCTGCTTTATGCAAAGAAAGCCAAACAGATAAGCTTTTATACAAAAGCTTCCTTTTATATGAGAACTTCCTAGACCCTTACTGTATAAGCCAGACTTGGAAAAGAAAGATTTTCTACGTCCTCTTTTTTTTGTTTAATTTCGATAATGATTGTGTTTCAGTATGTGGCTATTGCAAGCAGGATGAATTAGGACACTTCCTATTTGTAATTTATACATGGCCTTCCTATTAAGAAATGAAACTAACGTGACTAATTTGACAAAAGTGTTGGCATCCTGTCTGAAAGTGACTTCATTGTAATGTCGGTCTCCTCTGGTTGTGGAGCCCTTTCAAAGGTCTTAATACTTTTAACACAAAGACATTAATACTTCTACGTAAACTTTTAGACAGAAGTTTTACCACAAGGCAAGAGGAGAGTTTCCACATGAAATATGAAGTGTTCTTGTTGTTATAACATATATTCTGTTAAAGCTGTCAAAATGACTTATAACTTTAGCATTTCTTGTTGAAATATATTCTGTCTAATAATTTACTTTTTAAATATTTCTATTCTAAATACTTACCAGCCCTCCACACATTATGTGTGATATACTTCTCCCCTTTCCTGGAAGGGTGAGACACATTCTTCTTCGCTGTAACTGGCTGTATGAGACTGTCCACTTTAACAGCTGCCAGCAAGTGCCCCTCTGGGTAACCTCTGGCAATGTACGCCCTATGCAGAAACCACCGTGATTTAACCGTTTAAGTCCCTTTGATCTGCTGTCTCTTACCTCTAGCAATATAAGATTTATAAAAGAAAGCAGGAGCTTTGAAGCCAATGGTTTGTCTCATTCTCTTGCCAGCAGTACTTTAATAACTATCTTGATAGGCCCTCAATCGTGTTATTACCAAGTTAATTTTTCCCAGAAACCCCACTGAACTTTAAACATTATGGTATGTAAGCAAGTAGTCTCCTTCTACTATGTGTATAATTAGATATATACGTATATATAGTATAGAGACATGGCAGTAGATATGTTTATGATAGCTATCTAGAGAAAATCAATCAAATTACTTAGAATATTCTTCTTGGTGTCTTTGTACCTCCTACAGCAATCATAATATTATTATAATTTGTCTCTATTTCTGTCACACTTGGCACTTCTGAGAAGAGGCTGGTACCTTGCATGACCAAACACTTTTTCATAAGCTGTAATATAAAAAAACCTAACAGTTTGGGGCATATTTATTAACATATGTGTGATTCTTCTCACTGAAGCAACACTTTTGAGGTTAATGATCATAGGCTGGGAAAACTGAAGTGATTCTTGTCTAAAAGGGAAATTTTATGGAGGGGAAATTCAACTTGCATGAAGTACAGTTACTAATCTTACAGACCTTTGTGGTGCTTCTTGCTGCATCAGCCAGCAAGGATTTAGGACATGCTAAATTCTTGGGGTGAGTTGACAGGGAGCTAATAATGGAAACAGATTCAGTGGAAGGATGTTTCAGATGGTTCTGTTACTGAATGACCTCCAGACAAAATAACAACCTCTGAAACCCCTCTCATGGGCGGTAGCGGCAAATTCCGATGGCTCTGTTCTTGTGTGATCCTCCTTTGTCTCTTCTCTTTGGAGGAGGTACTGAAAGATTCTTGTTGCAGGAATAAACTGAAGAGTTCCCAACACATGTATCTATATCAAGGTTTCGGCTTGACAGCTGTATCTGTTTCCATCTAACTGGAACTAGCGTGACACTGTCCAGGAATAAGTCCTTCATGTGCCAAGCAGAGATACTGTCGCTCTGTAGACATGAAGCTACAGTAAGTCTAGTGGATGTCATGTTTCTTTCTGACAGTGGTTTACATTAAAAAGAAGAGTTTCTCTTACTACATTAATAATTAGTCACAAATGTATTTTATATTCCAAAACCATGAAGTAATTTCAATTCATAATAAAACTAATTAATACTATGGAATTATTCTATTTTCATAATGTAAGACATAGTGGTAGAGAAATGAGCTAGGTTAAAAGCAATCACCCAAGCCTGGAAGACAGCAAAATGTCTGTTATTCACTGTGTGTATACAGACTAATGTTTGACTTTAGAGAAAACCTATAACAGTTTGCTTGGATTTTAGCCCTTTGGTGTGGTGGTACATCTCATTATACACTGCACCATGCTGTTGCCCACCATGGATCTTCTGGGTCCACATACATCAGGCCTTGAGATTTTGCACTTAAATGACAATTCTGTCAATTCTAGTCGACTTCAACAAAATTTTCAACAAATAAAGACAGCAGCATAAGACTCTACGTTAGATTTGCTTTTCTCTCCCATCCGGAGCATCTTGGGGTTTCTGAGACCAGAAGTCACTGGTAACTTCCTGATGAATTAGGAAGATTTAATGACAAATGGCTCTTTGTTTTACCCAAAATACTGCATATGAAAAATCTCAGATAAAACAAACTTTCCCTGAATTTCAGAGAAAGTCAGTCAAAATCAGACTGAAACACATTTAAGGAAAGCCACACCAAACAAAGCCCCGGTAAGCACTCAGTTTTTCTATTCTGTTCTGTGAGCCATAGCCCAGAAGGTCATTCAGGCTGTACGTAGCAGATGGTCAGAAAAATATCATATGAACCTGTATCTGTCGGCATTTCAAGTAAAATAACTGTGATGCCTGTACAATCATTTTGACTATACTTTGATGAAGAAATACAGGAAAAAGTGATATATTTTCCTAATGTATGTTCTTGGGGTTTTTTGTTTGGTTTTGGTTTGGTTTTTAAAATCCTTTTGTTAAACAGGAACATAGATTTTTCTGATTGGGACCATTTCTGTGCAGTTGTGCAGGTTAAATGTCTGGTTAAATAAATAGATGAGTATGTGTGTCCTTCATACAGCATTCAATCTCTGGTTCAAGTCTATTGATTATAATTAATTCAACAAAATCTTTCTTTCAGTAATAAAGATATTGGTGTTTACAGGGATTGAAAGACTGTGACTATCATAATGGTAGTCTGTATTTAATCCAGTATTTGTTTTTTGTAATTCTTATGCTTTCTTCTTTTTGTCACAGGTTTTTCATTATTCTTATACAGCTTCATATGTGATTTATAACATACACACAAGGTAGGTCACATTGTTTTTTCAATATGATGTCATTGTCAGTGGTTCTATACATAAGGTGATGCCAGTGTGTTCAAGTAAAAATATTTACATTTTTTCAAGGGAAGTTTGGGAGTTAAACCCTCCAGAAGTAGAGGATTCAGTTTTACAGTATGCAGCCTGGGGCGTCCAAGGACAGCAACTGGTAAGCACAGTCATTAAAAATGCTATAGTTTAATAACGTATTTACTCCAGCAAGACTGAAGTGAAAAAAAAAAAAAAAAAAAAAAAAAAAGCCTTAAGGTAAGTTTTGTTGTATATTTCTGCATGATGCTAGCATGATCCTGTTACAGCTTTTAGGGGATCTATTTATTTATTTATTTATTATTAAAAACATGTGAACATTTTTTTCCAGTCTATTCCCAATAAGGAAATTGTACAATTGTTGAAAGAATCACATCCTTAATTGTACAATTATTGAAAGAATGACATCTTCATCTAAATATGCACTCAAGTAATTTTCAGAATAACCATCTTTATGGCTACTACTATGAGAGAAGGAAAGTTGAAGGTGAAGAGAAGTTTTCAAGTGCAAGATCAACAAAAACTGTGGGCAAAAGCAAAAGCTTAACATCCAAAACTGGATGTGATGGATTCAATGAAAAGTGGTGTTTTCATTTCAGTATGAAAATTACTTCCAAGGTCAGTTGTGCTATGAATTCATAATAATAAAAACAGAAATGCTATGTTTCATATATTGTTTTCTGCCAAAAGTTTTACCATTTTTTATGAACATAAATCATCCATGATCTTCATGACCAATCTCAATATGAGAAGAAAAAAATTGTTTTACCCCAGTGATTTTAAACTGACCTGTGTTGGTAGTTGAAGGCAAGAGACTTAAAAAAGCATCAACTCTCTGAATAAGAAATTCAGATAATCCTTGTTACAGTGTTCTAATAAGCTCATGAATGCCTGCAGGCATGATCCCAAAGCCTCTTTGCATGTCTGACTTGTTGATGCAGAGAGGCTGGAAGTTGAATGTCTAGAGAATATACCCCATTGCTTATATCATTCATCAAGATGGTGAGAATGTAAAAAATGTTTCTGGTTAGAATGTATTGCGCTAATCAAGTGGAGGAAGGAAGGAAAAAGTAATTGGAACATGGTTGGTACGTTTTAATAATTAGCCACATCAATTTATTAATAATGATGAGCATGGTGACAGGGTTCACGGTAACAAATACGTAGGTTATTTACCAGGCAGTATTATGGAACGTGGCAACCTATGTAGGTTCTAACAGAAGGGTGATGCATTTGCAAAACTGAACAGAATTAAAAAATATTTTAAATTAAATTGCAGTTCATAAGATTTGTCTGTGCTGTACCTCTGATTAGTAATCTAAAGTACAACTAAAAATACATGCAGGGATTACTCAGAAATGAATTTTTTGTTTTCCTGAGATGTATCTTAAGAACAGGAGTAGACTTACCAATCATAAACTTCAGAAAAATAATATATAAATCAGAATAATGCTATCTTTATCAGTTTTGCCTAGATTGTCATTCTGGAAATAGGTATGAATACTTTCAGATATGGGCACAGGTGGACTCCTATTAAGTCTCAGAACTGCAAAAAAATAGGTGGTCGTTTTAGGTACAACCTTAATCATGCAAATTTGAAAACGTTGGCATAATTCATACTTCAGTGAGGATAACATTACTCATCTTTGTTAATGTCCCTAGTAAATTTGATGTCATGCTTTAAAAATATCTGCTCTGCTGTGGGCTTTATGGTGCCATATGGTCTGCAGAATTAGGAAATAACAACTTTGATTAAAACACAAAATCTTCTGTGCACTCTGAATGATACCAAGTGTCATCGTATAGAAGTACACCTGCAATGATAATATACTGAAGGTCACTTCCATAAGAATTGCTGATAAGAAGGATGTCCTCTTGAAGCTGTTTATGTGGTGAAAGGAGATTTCTAAAGTGACAGAACACCTTGCTACATTACCCTCCCACTTCAGCAGCAAGCCAAAAATGTAGAAGGAACATGAATGAGTGAAGACTGTTGTCAATAATGGTTGTTGCTACTGTCCAAAAGAACAGCTGCCTCTAGAAGAAACAGGACAGTAGAGATCATTCCAGCAGAATAGGTTAGGCAGAGAAAAGATGTGTGACTGAGGACACATTGCCATAATGGTTCTCAGTTACAAAATTTGTCATTAGAACACATGCTTTATCAGTGAGTTTTGAATAAAGATAGTACATGAAGCAATCTGCAGTGAGACTGGGTAAAGAGGAATTCGTAAAGGGAGAGATCTAAAGCATAGTAATCCGTCAGCAGTAGCTATCAATAGCATGTATCTGGGTTCAAAGAAAGATGCAGTCTCACGGTTCCATGTTGCCAAACACATTATGATTGGTTTACCAAAGTCCCTTAAACAATGTTTATGTGTCTTTTCTGTATAAAAAGGAAATAGTAATAATTCATAATAAGTAAAACAAGCAGTGGAATACATACGCTGAACAAAATAATCATAGTGTATTAACCCGAGTAACCTCCAAGAGCCATTCATTACAACTGAAGACCAAGCGGAGAACAAATTAACCTTATAGATAAAAATTTCATCTAGAAAGACCCATGCCCACATACCCTGTGCCATCACATAAACAAAGTATATGTGGATCTCTAAAATGAAGAGGAATTGAACTCTTCCAGGTGCAGTGCAGAAGAGAATAGCAATACTGTAGCCATGACTCATCAGCAAAATTAACACAAGATATGAAACACAAGGCACAGGTATGTCTGACTGAGCCAAAGATCCTAACTTTATGCTGTAACTATTTGGAAGGTCCTGGATTAAATCCAAATGATGGGGGATAACACATAGACTTGGATCAACAATTTTCAATAAATAGGCTATAGTGTAAAATAAGATGTTTCCAATCCTTAGTTCTGCAGAAGACCTAAGTAACAACATAGCCTGCACAGGAATCTTAATCTGAGTTCTTCAAATGAGGGAGAATTGTCAAGAGTTTCAAATAGATAATGTAAGAAGATGAAGAGAAAAAAAATAGAAATGTTTGAGCAGGAAAATTTGTATGAATCCAGGAACTGCTTATTGCACGTAGGAGGGAATGTGACTGCAGTGAAATCAAGTATACAGTAATGCTTTACATCCTTGTGAAAATCATGCATCAGTCTAAGTTGTCTACAGTTATGAATAATTTCTAGGGCTGTCTAATGGGTCAGCAGGCCACATGTGGCTAGTGAAGAACAACAGTTAGGTTTATATGAGATACCAGGTGACTGGGCCCTGATACCATTGTTTTCAAACTACCATGGTGGTTGCAAGTTATTTCAGTTTCTTGCTATTTACCTAGAGTAGAGGATTTTGTAAAGATTAAGAGAAAAGCTCAGAGAAACATCTGCTGTTTGAGTCATGACATTTTGGTGGTGAAATTGAAAATGTTTGCCGTTGGGGAGAAGAAACTTTTATCTAATGAATTAATGTATTTTAAGGTCACATAGCTGTTATTTTTGAGAACTGTTTTCAAGGTCGCACTCTTTAAATTGCTATCTTTTAACTGTGTTAGAACTGTGCCAGATCTAAAATACCATTTCTGTGTGTCTTAGCATGTTAGGGAGCTGTTTATGTATTTGCTATGTATTTCTCATATTTGCTCATATTTGATTAAAATTTTGAAAGAGATCAGTTTATTATCTCTTTGTCGCCTTTATAGAAGCAGCATTAAGTATTTCCAGGGAAAAAAACCAGCACAACAAGATACCTAATTGGTTTCATCAACATTTTTCTGCCTCCAGTTTACTTGATTAGAGACCTCATTGCACGTGTCTGAGAAAGAGATATCCTGTACCTGGTAGGAAGGCTTTACTGAGGAGGAGAATGCTTTGGGGAGTTTTAAAGGGCCTCTGGTGTTGAAATACCCGTTTTTTTATCCACTGTTCTCTCTTCTTTGGTCTTGTCTTCTCCAGTAGTTTGTAGCAAAGGTTTTCATGTTTCTGTGCTGGACCTGGCTTGTATCTGACACAGGGGAGACAGCCCTTTCTGTCTGGATCTGTCTACGGAGATGTATTGCAGTAGAAGCCTGAATATAAAAACTGACCTCTGGGCTCCAGTGTATGCAGAGTTTTCTATTAAAGACATAGTGTTTCTCTACAGTGCTTCTTGCATTATGGATAATTGTTCTGATTAGTTATCGGATGGATTACTTCAAGTAGTGGTGTGAAGTGAAGTGTGGTTAGAAGTTGTTCAGTTTGACATAGCTTTTTCTTAAAAGTTTTACATGAAGCTTCTTCTGCCTGGGTGGTCACATGTCAGTTATTTTGCATGAAATACTTTATTTTCACTTTATTCTATGAACATATATCCATGCAAGTCACTTTGTATTTATAATAGGTATTTTATGTTATTTATTGCATTGAGCTCATTTTTCTTTTGATATATTAAGTGTTTTTGAAGGGAGCTTGGGTTATATATTTGGATGGATCAGCATAAGTAATGATTGATTGACTTACGTATGAATGTCTATACATAAATAAATGCCTATATTAACAAAGCAGAAATCAAGAAAATGGTAAAGCTATCCAGAATACTAAAAAGATCATTGTCTAGAAGCATGATGGCTTTCTCTGTCAAAATTTGATGCCATCAACAAAACATAGCATTATCAAATGGTAGGACTGAAGATGAGCTTTTACTACACTTTAATGTAATTTAGGTCATCATTGTGTAGAATTACCTATTATCCTGTATACACAAAGAACAATTTGTTGACTGTAGCTGAATTGTGGATTCAGGCCACTCTCATCAATTTTTAGAAAATATTTGAAATATTAGGAAACAAGAAATTGCCCTTTTGTTCCAAAAAATGGAACAGGGTACTCACAGATAATAGGGCTTAGCAGCTTAATCCTTTACAAAAAGAATAATTAAAAAAAAAAAAAAAATCCAGTGAAAAAGTACCTCAAAACAAGCATACAAACAGAAACCCAGAAACAAAACAGAACAAAAACTGCTTTGATTGTTATTAATGAACGTACCACTTCAAGACCTCTCTACCCCTCTGCTTTGTGATCAGTCATCTTTATCCTGGTTGTCTTGTTTGGAGGTTCATTTTACCTTCCCCCCCCTCAACACCTGTTGCCCCACAAAAATGCAAGTATCTGTCAGACTGTTGAATTGCTGTATTAACATGACATTTCCTTACAATTGCCTTCTCTTCAAAATTTTAGCTTTTTTCTATGGCTTTCAAAGACTGTCTTAGAAAATGGAAATACCGCAGCAGAAAAGTTCTTTGATGTTATATTATTTGTCAAGTACCCAGATAAGCACTAGACTAATTTTAGTAAATGAGAAATTAGCAGGACTATGCTAGACACATACCTTGCTCAACAGATGCTTTAACAGCCAGTAGTTACTGAAAGCTTCATTTACTATTTGCTCTATCAAGGTTCAAAGTACAACAATTATAAAAATCGGTAACTTATCTTTCTGTAAAATACTTGCCATGTGTTTTCTTTTTGCGTAATTAATGCTGTGGGTACTTGGCACCCCCTCCTGACAAAAACACTTCCATTTGCAAATTAAGAAGAAAAGATCTCTCAGGGTTCATGAGCCAAGTAGAAGCTTAATTAATGCTAATGAAGTAAGTCCTAAATAAATATATTTAATCTGCTGTTTTTATTTTCAAAGTCTTTTGCTCTTTTGACTTGCTGTATTTTTATATGAGTAACTTAAAATCACATATGGAAATGTCAAGGCTTTATTTCATCTTTCCTTTTAATCATGATGCTAATGAGGCAAATGGCAGTAAAACTGAGGAAAATGTCTGCTTGAATTTATTCTGAAAACCAGAAATAAACAAGAACATTTTAATGTGACATTAACCTCAGGTATGATTTCTTTTTTAAAATCTATGAGGGATTCCTTACAGAACTTCTGTACTTCAAAGCATATTTGGAGATCCTTTGTCTTGCTGAGGATGTTTCTATGAGGAAAGGGAAAGTGTATGGTTGAGCATTGCCCACCTAGTTGAGTCTTTAAGGGATTTGACCATAATTCTAGCAAATGCTAAAGTGATGTCTTTCTAAAGGCAGGGAGAAATTAAGGAGGCTACTAAAGCTTTTTTATTTTCTGTTCCAAATGTTTTTATTACATTTCTAGATTCCGGCTGGGAAACTTACTGTGTCAGAGGCTGAAGATTCCAACCAAAAAGTGAAAATATTTACAGAAAAAAGGCACACAAAAAGACTGTTTTAATAGCAACTTTTGACCAGCAGCTAAAGTTAGATTGTATATTATTTTGCAGGACTTACTAGCATACTTGCAAAAGCTTTCTGCTACTTTATTTTTGATACAAGAACTGCTTTTTGTCAGGCTCATGGTGAGCATGGGCAACGTAATATTTTTCTTCACGTAAGAATGTTACCTAAAAGTCTTAGATAAAGCTGTATTCCTCCTAAGCTCCTGCTACACATTGGATTTCCTCTTGGTTTTCTCAAACTAGCATTGTAAAATGTAAATGTTTTTTTGCCTTTCCATCTAAATAATTCAATTCAAACTATTCTTCAAAGAAAAAAGGAAATTATTAGTTTCTCTGAAGGTATTCTACTGAACTAATTTCCATTTTCAATTATTAATTTCTAGGTGCCCCCTCCACTTAAATATAGATGAAATTGGAGGAGAAGATAAGCATTAAATGCATGTTCTCTAGTTTCAAAAGTGATACTCAATATGAAAGCAGTTTTTTCCATCTCAGAAAAAAGTAATGGAGAATGCAGTTAGAAAACACAGGCAGTTTTGGAAAACAGGGAAAAATACATTTTTACATATCAAGGTTGGAGATATTCAGTAAAAGTTTTGTGAGCTCTAGAGAGCAGGAACATTTATAAATGGAAGCAAGGCTAAGTTGAGCATAAAAGAAGTTGCTTCATCATTTTGCTTACTGAAATGCAATGAATGTGTCCTGGTATCAAAGGTAACTTAAAAATATTAACTATTAAGGATTAGATATTGCTAGCCCTTTGTAAGAATAGCTACTTCGCTGTATCTGAAAGATGTGAAGAAATAATGAGAAAATTATATGTTTTATAGATGCATTATTCCTCCACTACTGTTTTTCATGTGGAACAATAAAAGGCCCAGCAGCTTTATAGTGAATAAATTGAGAGGGGAGATAAAAGATGTTTCCTTTCCCCTCATTCTATTATCATGATTTTCATTCTATTACCACTGCTCTAGCATGCAGCTAATATTTGAATCAGTATGTAAGCTGTGCACACAGGTAGTGCACTTTCCTATCCAGTTCATATCAATAACTCTTTTGTAAACAATATATTGGAAATTTGACATATCATTGTGCTAGAAAGCAAATAATTTTTTCACATAGAAATTTGTGTGTGTGTGTGTATATATGTATTTACACACAGTCCCACAAAGACACATGCAAAAAAGCATAGACACACGTTTGATAAGAGCAATCATCAGGACTTTTCTGTGCAGCAGCCTGCAGGGAGCAGTGAAAATAACAATACACGCCTCTCATCTACAGTATCATGTTGTTCAACATGTGTATGTGTAACAAAGCATATCTGAATATTCACACTTCCGTCTGTTAGCTAATACTAACTGCAAGTCCAATGGCTCATAAAATAGGACTGCTGTGCTTTGTGTGTGAAAATTGCATAGCTTTATGTAATGCAGAAACAAGAAAATTATACTTCAGAAGTCTAAAATTCTTTAGAAATAGCCACCCATAAAAACTAAATACACAGTCAATGAGAAGAGAGGTCAAAGTCTGATTGAACCTTTTGCTAAATCAGAGTTGGGAAAGATTAGGTAACAAGTTTTATTATGGACTCTATTTTCATATAACTCCAAAATCCTGCCCCAAAACATTGCAGGCTTAGCTATGTCCATGGATCATATAATCACTTAGTCACTTCATATTTGATATTAAAAAAAAAAAAGATATGATATACCACAGGATGGGGTGGAAAATTTGCCTGTACTCATCTTTTGGTAAAGTAATGTAATGTAAATGTCAGTTCTGTCTATGAGATAAGAAAAACAGATATATTCTATTCTCTATTACCTCCTTACCACCTAGGGAAGAGGAAGGGGAAAATTTGCTATGGTAAGGCACCAAAATGTCAAAACAGAAGAGTCTGAAGAACTGACATTTCTAGTGCCTTTGTAGTTCAGGTTCTAAGACAGAGCTTGTTTTAGCCAATGGTAAACACAAATTTTATTTACCTTTTGTAAAATTTTTGCAAAAGACTTCTGAGTCTCTGCGATGGTACCAGTGCCTACAGAGTTCAGCTAGGAACAAGCTAAAGGGATAAAACCAACTTGGCAGCAGAACCCCCTGGACTCTTGCTGTGTGGCAAAGTTCCTCTGGCTCTTCTATTGATAGGTTCTGTTTGCTGTATGTTAACATTTATTTTCTCATTTGGCACATAGCGTCCATCAAAGATATAGACAGGTTTCTGTCAGTGGAAGTGACAGTGACTCCCTTCTTCAGCAGGGTTGAACCTTCTTTTCCCTTTTTCTTTTTCAGTTGTTCCAGTGGTCAAAATAGGACACCCTGGCCCAGTTTAGATGAATGGGCTCTTTATATCAGTCAACCAGGATTTTACCCATTGCATATGGATGAAGATAGAGTACATGGTCCTAGTTATTTAAAAAAAAAACAACCTAAAAGCTGTATATGCTTCATGGATGATGATGTCATGACTCCCTGTTGAATCTCTATCAGCAAGACAGCTGTGGTGAGGAGAAAAAAAAAACAGATTATGACCACACAACTTTGGGCATGTTCAACACTCTTGTAGGCTCTTTCTCTCTATTTTAGCCAAGTCCTTCTTGAAAAAGAGACATTAAATTCCGTCATCACCAACCCGTAAATGTCCTTGCATATTTTTTTTCCTTACAGTGGGGTTACGAGTTCCCCACCGTGTTTGTGCTGAAGGATCAGAGCAGATTAAACTCCTGCCACACTGTGTTAAAGTGACTTAGGCTTTCATGTTGACTCAGCCTGAGCCAGACAGTGAAATACAGAGGACTGCTTGCAGATGTGTAATTGTGGTGAGTGTATATTCACTGACAGCTTCAAGGCCAGGACAGCCCTGGAGAATAAGGATTAAAAAGTCTGGTATACTGTTGATTTGTAAGACAAAACGTAGCATTGATTGGCAGGGAGGAAAGAAGGCTGAAGGACCCAGCAATCAGCCAGTGCTCAAAACTCTCAATTTTGTGGAGACAAACTGGTATTAGAAAGGTCAGTTTTAAGCTGGTGGAAACAGCATTAATGAGGAAAACAGAAACCTGTGCAGATCAAAGTATTTATCACTTTAGTTGGGGGCTGGGGTGTGGTGAAGAACTAATACACTGATAGTATTCATGTGCTCATATAAACATGTTATATATATGAACAGGGCTTGATCAATAGGGACTAATAGGTATTGGTCATATAAATAGTATTGCAGAACACTACACATTTTTACTTCACCTTTTACGGCAGGTGCCAGTGCATTTACAGAAATAGGAGAGAGAAGTTTTGTGTGGAAAGCAAGCAAACAGTTATTTTCAAGTGTTGCTTCACAGACTCTGAACTGTCTCGAACAGAAATGCTATTATGAGAGTTAGTCAGAATTTTCTCATTCCTATTTGTCTCATTCCTAATGAGATATTTTAAGACAAACGGTCTTTCTTGCATTGAATGCCTGATCTGTGTGAAGTAGTAAATGGCCGTGAAGTCTGTACAGGTAGATGTCATCCACTGCAAGACAACTGGCAACTTGAACACTGTGCACAGTGGGGAGACGAAGGCACACGTACCATACGACAAGATAGGCTGGGTCAGCAATAGTAACTGAAAGGATAAAGCTTTTTGTTAAACCCTGCTTGGGTTTCTTATGTAGAAGATGCTGAGAGGCATCCCGTTCTACTTCAGCATTTGAATAATGTACAAAGTTCTCAAAGATTGTCTACCACTGTAAGAATAGTAGAAAATGCAAGTACGACTTTACAGCGCAGCATTCTCAATTTTGTCTTTTTTGACTTTGGTGCTTGCTGTTAGAATGCTACTTTCTTACATTTTGTCAAAACAGAGAAAATTCCTCCTCTGACACCCAGTCCACACAGTTATCTTGGATATTTTCCCATCTCCCAACATTGCCTTTTTTCTTCCGGAGTAACTAGGTTGAAGATTTTTCATTTTAGCTTCTGTTACGGGTTGATCAGTCTGGGCATAATTGAATGCTTGATATCAGTGTGAGATGAGCCTTCGAAATACCAGAGATCATTTTAAAAGATTTTATGGTAAGGGCAGATTATGGTTGTATTATAAGTCTGTAGGAGCAACCCAGGCATGTAAGAGTGACATTTCTGTCCACGCTCTTCCATGCTGGTTCATTAGTCAGAAGCTATCAGTAAATGCAAGGAACAAGGAGTGTGAGTTCCTGAGCAGACACTGTTTATAGATAAGTCTGTTATACACATTGCTTACACAGATGAAGATCAAAGGGCTGAGCAGTCCAATCCCTCAAAGACATTTTGCACAGTGCTGCAGCCAGCGTAGTTCTTCAGCCAGCTCCACGGGGAGGAAGCAGTAGATCCAGACGATGAGCTTGGGGGCAAGGCAGTCTTACTGTGATCTTCTGTGCAATCACAAAGATTTATAAGTAGCTTTTCGCGTAGGTCATAGTTCAGATATTGTATGTGATTTTGTTTATGTCATATACAGCACAATGTTTGCACTCATGAGTAAGTTATCATGGGATGAGGCAGGGTGTGAATTTAGTGAACGTCATGATCCAATATCATTGGAAAGGAAACGTAATTAGTGTGTGTCTAAACAAAAGAGGGCAATGCTTCCTCACTTTTATTGGAAATCAAGGACATAAACATCATGGATTTGCTGATACTCTGTGAGTTCATGGCCTGGTTTATTTCATGGCATTAGTAACTTATAGCTGCATTATGAGTGCATCCTCGCTATTGTTTACAGTAGATTTATAAACTATCTAAATAGCAATTAAATATAATAGCCTTGTAGATTGTTTGCAGTTGTTCAGAAACGATTGTGCTAACACATTACTGTGATGCAGTGGCATTAATCTAGACAGCAGAAAAGTGGTGCTTCAGTGTTCTGTTGTTCATGCTGTGTCTGGCAGTTTGATGACTGCAAAAATAGAATTAACATATTGTAACTGACAAAAAAAAAAAAGGTGGTATATGACATTGGGATGTATGTGCTTTGAGGTCTCCATGTTTCAGACTGATCAACAGCTACTTCCTCTCTGCCTTAATTACAACATAATCAAAAGGTTTGAAAGCTTCCTCTGAGAAAATTCCTATCTAGGTCAATCACATCCTTTAGAAAATAGGACCTTTAAGAGTGAATATATTTATTATTGCTTACAATTATAATAATTTTGTTACTATGTATTATTTGTTTTCTGCCTCATTTGCAATGTGTCTGATGATTTGGAAACATAGATCATGTAAGGGTAGATTTTTGTCTACTGCCATGCTTTGCTGGTAGTACCTGCTGTGCCCAGTATCTGCATAATTTAGTGGTCTGTGGTACACATGGAACTATGGGGTAAGAGCTGGAGCAAGACTGAGCTGAACAGCTCTAAAAATTTTATGCCAGTATAGATTGACCTGCAAAAGAAAAAAATCTGCAGAGAGGAGATCAGAGCCATTCTGTACTACTGGAGACTTGGAAAGCAACTGTATTGCAAACTGTATCAGACATTTTAGCCTGCAATCCCTGTCCATGGGAGCTCACGATCTAAACAGAGCACAGATACAATGTAGAGGAAATGGATATAACATAAAGATGCTTTGCAATACAATTCCATAAAACTTTCCTTGAAATTGTCATCCTGCAAGATACATGATCTGGAAAGAAAATCTGTAAGATGTGAACAAAAAAAACATTTTGGAAAAAGTCTGTGTAATTGTAACTGACAAAGTCACTAATGAATACTCTAGCCATCCAAAATTCACACTTATAAAAGTTTTATAAGCCACTTGCCTGTATTTTATATTACCCAAAATATAGTAATTCTCTTTGGTTCTGGAGATCGCTGCAGGACCTGTAAGAAAGACATCAGCAGAATAATCAGTTGCACCAGTGAAATGCATTATAACTGTTCTGGGTAATAGTTTGCCACCTTGCATTTTACTTGCCTCTCAATGTGTGAGTGTCCCAGTTCATTACCATGGAGCTTCTTCTGCAGCTTATTACCGTGGGCAAGAATGGCAGATACTGACCCTTTATCTTGCTACTTTTCCAACGTGTGCAAAGTACCCCCTAGAAATTTGTTTTGTCTATGTGGTTTTGTATACAGTGGATCTCAGTTTCACATGTATGGAACAATAAATCAACACCTAACTTGGAAACACCAATGTGTAGAGCATTGTCACAGGAAGATTGGTGGTGTACCCATCATCCTTAACATGCGTGCAGCCCATGAGACCCCTGTGCCAGCACTTTATTCAGTAGAGTTATGTTGAAGACGGGTATTGAGTCTCAAGCTGTAGGTAGAAACAAGCCAAATGGCATTACAACGCCAGTTCATCACAGAACGCAGCCACCTCTTTCCTGCAACCACATAGAGACCTGAAGGATTTCTGTGGCTCACTGCAGCATGTGCCCTGTGGCTCTTGGCCATAGGTGAGCTTTGATACAGACCAGGAGGTTTGGATTGCCATCAGGAACTTCTAACTGGGTATATAAACAACTGTTCCTGTATAACGCTATATGTCCAGTTCTTCTGGGTGATGAGAGAAAGCATTTTCTTCCCAAAATGAGCATTATTTTTTTTCTGTGAGAGGGAAAATGAAAACAGCAGTTATACTGTTGTTGCATTGATGCACAAACCACATAATCTTAAGTACACCTTGTTCTTCAGTGGAAAGCTGCTTCAAGTAAATCAGATTTGGCAAAGGAAAAGGGCAGAAGGGGGTACTCCTCTTCTGTAGCAGTGGGTATAATAATGGTCTGGTGATCTCAATTTAAGCCTGCAAGTCCCAGGGGTATAGTAAGTGAAATCATAGATGACAAGAAAATGTTTGTTCAGTTTGGACTTGAAGAAGAGAACAGACATTACGCTGTGACTATGAATAATGTAATCAGTGGCTCTATTAGAAAAAAATGTGTCTATCAGAGCTTTGGAGGGTGCTGAACAGTGGTGGAGAAGATGCCAAGCCAGGTATTTATTTGTAATGGTAATGCATTGACAAATATTGTGGCTGATTTGCAATATTTTTTAAATTGGTGAAAACTAATTGTAACTTTCTGAAGTGGAGCTATTTGTATAATTTTTCAGATCTGTGAACCAGAAAGTGGTAACAAATATGTGAAGTACTTAAATGAAAACCAGACTTGTTACGTTGACGGCAAGCGTTGAAAAACCGCAACCAAATGTTTTCCGTGTGCATGCAGGGGTTTGATTTTAATTTCTTCCTGTAATCCAAAGTTAGTTCCAATATTATTTACAAATCAAAGTAAGTGCATAGATATCTGCATTTTCCATAATTGTGGTGAAAACAGCAGGAATTAAACCACTTTTTTTTTTTTTTTTAAAAATCACTCAAAAATAATTTTAAGATTAATTTTCATTTATGATACCACTTATTTGTTTATTTAAGATCACTTGTTGTGGTGGGTTGACCCTGGCTGGATGCCAGGTGCCCACCAAAGCCATTCTATCACTCCCCCTCCTCAGCTGGACAGGGGAGAGAAAATATAACAAAGAGCTTGTGGGTCTAGATAAGGACAGGAGAGATCACTCACCAATTACTGTCACGGGCTAAACAGACTCAGCTTGGGGAAAATTAACTCAATTTATTACAAATCAACCAGAGTAGGGTAATGAGAAATAAAACCAAATCTCAAAACACCTTCCCTCCACCCCTCCCTTCTTCCCAGGTACAACTTCACTCCCAAATTCTCTACCTACCCCCCCCAGCGGCACAGGGGGACGGGGAATGGGGTTTATGGTCAGTTCATCACACGTTATTTTCTGCCGCTTCATCCTCCTCAGGGGCAGGACTCCTCACACTCTTCCCCTGCTCCAGCGTGGGGTCCCTCCCACGGGAGACAGTCCTCCATGAACTTCTCCAGCGTGGGTCCCTCCACTGGGCTGCAGTCCTTCAGGCACAGACTGCTCCAGTGTGGGTCCCCCACGGGGTCACAAGTCCTGTCAGCAAACCTGCTCCGTGGGCTCCTCTCCCCACGGGTCCGCAGGTCCTGCCAGGAGCCTGCTCCAGCGTGGGCTTCCCACGGGGTCACAGCCTCCTTCGGGCATCCCCCTGCTCCGGCGTGGGGTCCTCTCTCCCCGGGCTGCAGGTGGAGATCTGCTCCCCCGTGGACCTCCCTGTGCTGCAGGGGGACAGCCTGCCTCACCATGGTCTTCCCCACGGGCTGCAGGGGAATCTCTGCTCCGGCGCCTGGAGCACCTCCTCCCCTCCTTCTGCACTGACCTGGGGGTCTGCAGGGCTGGTTCTCTTACGTGTTCTCACTCCTCTCTCCGGCTGCCGTTTCTGTCTGTTCCAACTTTTTTTTTTGCTTCTTAAATATGTTGTCACAGAGGCGTTACCACTATCGCTGATTGGCTCGGCCTTGGCCGGCGCTGGGTCCGTCTCTAGAGCCGGCTGGTATTGGCTCTCTCATCGGACACAGGGGAAGCTTCCAGCAGCTTCTTACAGAAGCCACCCCTGTAAACCCCCCCCCCGCTACCAAAACCTTGCCACACAAAACCAATACACTTGTTTGTACTGAACTTTGCATATGGAGCAGCATGTTGTTCAAGAAGCAAAGAACATCGACTCTTTGGATATACATAATATGTATGTATGCATACATATTATCATGTAGTATAAATACCACCAAGAAAGTTTTGATCAGTCTATTTAGCTTCAAGCTAATTTTTCCTCATAACATTTATGTGTGAGGGCTCTGTGCCAGTATCTTCGACTCTAGGTTTTAACTGCTAGTTAACTGCTGGTTTAACTGGCTATATGAAAGCTATTTAGACTGTACTTACATGTTGCACTCCTTTAGCTGTGGTCTAGGTAGCATAACAAGTTATTCTCATTCATAGGGACATGGTTTAGTGGTAGACATGGCAGTGTTAGGTTAACGGTTGGACTTGATGATCTTAAGGGTCTTTTCCAACCTAAGTGATTCTATGATTCTATTCTACGATTCCGCCACTGCTGTGTGTTTTGTTCCACCCCATGCTCCAACGTGAACTTGACTAGGAGAAATACAGCTGCTGTGCACGTCGTGGGATCTTCTTTCTCTTCACAGTATGAGGTTAAACTGCAAAACAGTGCTGTGCCAACTTAGTATTGTACCTGAAACTGGAGAAGTCATGATTTGATCTCTGAAGAGCAAAGTACAAAATTGGCTGAGTGACTAAGAAAGTATTCTTTATTTGACTTGATTCTGTCTAATATATAGCTGATCTTATTTGTATTAACAGTTGTTAGCAAGAAAACATACTTCATCTGGAAATTTTAGTTACTGATCTAACTAAGGGCAGTTGGATTTGGCCCTGGTTAATGTATGGTAAGACAGGAGACACAACAAATGGTAAGAGGCGAGCCCAGATGGAAAAACATCTTGAAGCTTTTGAAGAATTAATTATCCAACTAATTAGCTGGCAGTCTCACAAGAAGAAAGGATGGAATTTTGCCGTATGCTTAGGAAATGAAGAAATCTGATAGTTCCTATGCTGAGATGTAGCTATCAGCCATGGTGATGGTGGAGACAGCTGGTTAGCCAGTCTATCTATGTGGGTGCACAGAACGACACTTGTTTCTGCATCAGTAAAAATACTTACCCCTCTGCATAGAGCAAAAAGTGCAGTTACGTGGTCTGTTACATAGAACGTTGGGCTCTGAAGACACATGTCCTAGTCCAAAGAGTGGAGAACGGTGTGTTCTCGCCAAGGTCACACAGGAATATAGCCAGAGATGAGCTGCCTGAAGGTGCTTTAGGTCGGCATCTGTAGCACTGTCATTAGCAACTGGCAGAGTTCAGCAGTGGAAGCATTTCCTGAATGCCTGAAGGTCTCCTTCTGGGCATAATCAGAAATTCCTCTGTGTTGTCGTAGCTCATATTCCCTATGTGAAACGTGAGGAAGACTGTCGTGTTCTCTGGGGTATTAAGAGGGAGCGCTGAAGTTGTTCCAGGCTGGAATAGTTAGCTGCTCAGTAGCTTCAGAGTTTGGTTGGCATCTTCCGTGAACTAGGGGTTTGTCCTGATGAATCCATGTAATGACAAACCATGCCATTAGTCACACTCCACCATTTCTTTCCTTCAAGGCAAGATGCTGGATTCTGGGTATTACCTTTTCATCTTGAAAAGTTAATTTCAGGAGCTGTTAAAACTTATGTAAGGGTAAATCGTGGCCCACCGAGACTTGCAGTTTACATGACATATTTCTATTATCATTGATGGCAAAATGTAGTTCTGATGATGGTATCAATCAGGAAGTCAAACAAATCTGCTATGCTCAAACTCTGGAGGATTCATTAGAAAGATTCACTCATTAAGTTAGGAAAATAAGTCCCTGGTATATTAACCATTATGGGATAGGTGTCCAAGTTTTCCCTATGATAAATATCAAGACAATTTTAAAGGCTGTGCTAACTAACTTTCTTCTGTTTTATTTGTTAGCTGTTAGTGACTTCTGCTATCATTTCACATCAGGTAATGTGGAAATATTAGACTGGGATCTGCACACTTGTGCCTTATAGGGCGGCTGTACCTTCTCATGGCTTTTAAACGGTGGCCACACTAAGCTAAGAAGCGTGACACAGGCCAGCAAGTACCAGGTTGTGGTACAGAGTGGGGAGACATACCTTCAGCTTGGGTGAAGCATGACATGAGTGAGTAATGTTGCTTCTAGACCCAAGATGGTTCCATGTCGTATTGGGGAACAGCAATGGCAATACGTTATACCTATACGGTTAGCGTTTGTATAATCTGTTTTAAGAACTTGTCGCATGGTAAACTAACTTACCATATTCATATAAAAATAAGTTTATCCATGTGTAAGTTAGAGAAAGGACTAAGGATAGATTGTTAAGTCTCCCTCCTTAACATCAGCTTTGAAAGAAATTTGCCTCTCTCAGTTTGGCAGCTTTTCTCTGAAAGTGAAACTGATGGCTGCTTCCAGGGAAGGAGATAGGTTTTGTCAGCAAGGGCTGCAGCTCTGTTTCTCTTCCACCTGAAGAAAACTGGGCTTCTGGATATAAGTACAAGTCTGAACTTCGGTGTCTGGATGAATTTCTAGGGCACGTGCAAATATCCGATAGTGGCTCTGTCTCAACTGCCGGGGCTAGCCAGCTGCTGGCAGCCTCTGGTAGAGAAGCCGCCCCTGCTTTGGTAGCGAGCTCAAAGCCCTGCTCGGCGCACACTCGCTGCTTCTGTGCACGGTAAGCGATCGCGTGGTGACCTCCACGCAGCTCCAGGCAAACTGCTGCTGCTGCCCAACTGGTGAGTAAAAAGCTTGAACTGTTGCCGATACGCTACCCTGCAATCAGAGGAGTGATTGAGTGGGGATATGCCCATGCAGAAGGCTTCAGTGGAGCACCTAAAGGGAAAAAGTGGAGTATTTTTCTGTAATTTAGTGGCTTTTCTCTGCCTGTAGTGTTTGAAATGATTAAAGACACACAGGGGGCCTCTCCAGCTCTTGGCACTGGGTTTGCCGTTCAGCTGTGGGATTAGATGTCTCTATGTTTTCACAGCTGTCTGCCATCTGGATCTAACTGCTCGGACTGGGTGCTCCGCTTAAGACCTCAGCCTGAAATAAAATCATGTAATTGTGAAACACGTTGCAAACAATAAATGTTTCGGAAGAAATTAATTTAGGACAAGGTTTATGAAAAAATATTTTAGAGGCTGACGTGGAAGAAGGAGAAGGATTAGTGCTGTAGGTAGAACATTAGAGCAAGCAGAGCCTCAAATTCTTCGCAGTCAGTTGAAATAAATGTGATCATTATCAAGAATTAATCTCTCACTAATCCAAAAAATTCTTGCAGAAGTTTTTCATTAACTGGAAAATACTTAATAAAATAATTAAAGAAATGCCGTGGTTTTTTCTTCACTTGGTTTAAGACTTGATGTGATTAGCTGTGCAAAATCGATAAGAAAATAAGTAGTCAAATAATTTTGAAGGCCATAGATTTTGATATTTATTCCCATTTACAGCATTATTAGCTAAGGGTCTTAGCTAAAAAAGAATTTTAAATACTTTAAAAATACTTAGGAAATAGGTGGTAAAGAGAAGAGGTTAAAAAAGGCGCAATAATAATTTTCATATAAGATAGCATAGCCTGGTTCCACTTTGTGCCTTTTTCAATTTATTTTCTTATCGTCACGCCTGAAAGCTGTGAAAGCATTTTGGGCACAAAGCCACTGGTGTATTCATGAGAATACCTGTCTGATACACAGTTAGCAACTCCTCGTTTAGTAGTTTTGGAAGATTCAGTAGTTACAGTCAACGTTTTAGTACTCATGATGTAGTAATTAGACCCACGTGTATACTAAGAAAAGCCCTTTTACTTTTACTTGCTCCCAAATACCTGAGTGGAGATAGACTAGCAAGGGAAATTTGTGGTTTATGTGACATTGCTCAAAACACACTATACAAAGTGATGAAGTATGTGAAGTCCCCACCCTGGAAACCTTCAGGCACATGTTTAGTTTTACTTACTGGAGTCAGGATTTTAGGCGCATGTATTTGCAAGATTCTGCTCCAAGAATGATTTGCTTTGATGAACAATTCTTATCCCAGTGTCGTGACTTGCTATCTGCTTTGCAGTATTTGAGAGTTTAAGTCTCTGTTGTAGGAAAAGTTGTAGTCCGAGTTCTCTCCCAGCCACTTGCTCTCTCTTTCACTCAATTTTAAAGACCAAATTGTGGCTCATAAATTCAACTTCTATGTATCGCTCTACTGTAATTAAGCAGCAGCAGCAGCCGCCACCTAAAAAATAAAATTTCCATCTAGTCTTTGTGTTTTTCAAATAAAAGCTTGGAAATATATTTTAGTGCAGATTAAGTAGAACTGTAAGGAGTTTTCTAGAGATACTGTTTTCACCAGAAAGCATTGGTGGCAATATTTAAATTGAGCAAGAAAGCTAAAAATGTATGAACCAAAGAAAAGGAACTTAGGTATTATGCAGGGAGGGGAGAGCTTGACCATGATATTTGAGGACTTCCTCTGCTTCTGAGGCCTGCTGTAGGATTTTTCGCATGTTTCAGCCGAGGAATAGTTCCATTTCTACTCTTAGTTGGTGGGCTCGTGACAACCAACGTAAAATAAAACCAGTGTCCATTTTCCTCCTAAAGTCACTTCACATTTGATAGCACCTCTTGCAGCAGGAGGAGCAGGGAGTGGTGTTGTGGCTACAGCAGGCAAACGGGAGCTGAGGACTAACCAGGCAGAAAAAGCCGACTTCACTGCTCTCTGGTAAAACCATAGCTCTTGTGCACATGCTGCTTCTAGTCACGGCTATTTCAGAGGCACATGAAACCAAGATGCTTAGCTGCTGCTTGGTGTTGTATGTGCAGACGCTAGACAGAAGCGAGCAAGATCAGTTCACAATCTTGTGAACAAAATTAATTTCAAGCGGTGCTCTATTAAAATGTCAGTATTTTTAGAGTTATATATGAGATATGTTTGTAGCATATAAATATTACACTGGGAAGAAGAATTCACAATGAGTATGCCTTTTAGAAATGTCCGTCTTGGCTGCATTGCTCTGGCAGTAATGATGTCAGATGGAAGATTGGGTTTTGTGGCTGCACAAAGTACTTGCGCTTAATTGAATCCACAGCCTGGATTTACAGAAAGCAAAGCAAAGCAAAGAGCCTCTTAGGCGACTACTACCAGCAGCCTTCACGATAATGTTGTCACTCCCTTTACAGCTCTGCTGCCTGCTTTGCTGTGGCAATCAACATTTTAACTCCCAAGTCCTTATTTCCAAGAGGTGTATGAGTTAACTAATTACAGATGAGCGCTTTGGCATGTTCAGGAATGGAGGGGCACGCAGACCTGATTGCAGGGGTTAGGCAGCATCATTGTTAAGAAGTGTGCACAAAGCCATTCCTGTCGGTACAAACAGTAGTTTGTGGGCTTCGTGTGGAAATATATCAAATATTCAAAATTACAGATGAAATTAAATGACTAACCATAACGGTGAATCTTTCTAAGATGTTTTTACAAGCTCAAGCATGGGGGTATTGATCTTTTGAAATGCTGCAGGCAGTGCAGAGCGATACTTGCCAGTGCACCAACCCTAAATCATCAATGTGCATTTTACATGCTCTTTAGTTATATGGAGGAGCACAAACGGTTGTGTTTCATAAATGTTGTGCAAAGGAACATAAATTCATCATTTTTAATGCTAAATTCAAGTAAGGAATGAGCTCGAGGCTTGCTAGGCAGAGAGCCGCTGGATGGCTTTGAAGTTTTTCAAGAACTTTAAAATGTTCCAGTCTATATGCTCAAGAAAAAAACCTGTTCTTCGGGGTAGATTTCAAAGTTGAAAGAACACGTGTCACGAGCGATGAAGAGAGAAGGGAAACTTCAGATGACAGAGTAGACTAAGAGGATTGTGGGGATATTCAGAGGGTGGCTGAGAACTGGTTGAGGGTGGAGAGAAAGCTGCTTTATGAAAGGAATGGGGGATAAAGCCGAGGAAGCCGGCAATCAGTGGCACAACAGTGAGTATTCCTTCTGAGATATTTACTTATCTGAAATGTGTCAAATGGAATTAGCAATGCCTGCTAACTAGTAATAACAGGATTAAAGACCTTTTCATGGTGCAGTCATAAAACAAGTAGTTCTTAATCCTGTATTTTGACTGGCAATGATGGCTTTAAATGAAAGTTTTTCATTGCAGAGACTAGACACTACGGGTATCTTCACCAATAAAAATACAAACGGCCTGAAAAGAGGGGAGAGAAGCAAAAATTATACTTCTGATCTTCAAAAATGAATTAGATTGAGCTCATTTAATTAAAGAAGCTTAAATAAAATAGAATCACTTGATCAAGTAGGCTTTTTTGGTAATCTCCTGAAAGCAGTTATTTATATAAGAGATTGTCAGCTGTAAGAAATGGCTCCTTACTAAACAACAGTCAATAGAGTGCTTCCCACTACTTACGCTGTCTGTAATTTAGTAGGATAGGAATATTTATAGTTCACTTAAGTAGCAAGTATTTGGCTAAATTATTTTGTTTTTCTGGGTTAAGCAATTAACCATGCCATGTTATTACTTGTATTTGTTTCTTTTACCTTAGAAAAAAAAGTACATTTTTACTGTGGAAATATACATTGACAAGAAGTGTTGGTCGATATTATTTCAAAAGCTTGATATGTCCAGAATTCTCTAATCCTTGTTTTCTTTTGGTGTTAATGCTGGGTCATATGTCAGCTTCCCATAAATTCTCAACCATATCAAATATTATTTGTAAAACTATAAAGGTCATTACTGGTCAGTACATTTTAGATTATTCAAACGCCATCAACAATTTTTACTTCAGTTTTGAACTCACTGCTGAGTTTTGAGTTTCTGACCATAAAGAACTTTGTTCCAAGTCACCCTTGATTCCCAGTAATGGTTAAAATCATTGCATTGCTCATGGTATGTAAAAAACTCAGCTTTATTGCTTTCTGCAGCAGAAATCATGAAGGGGCTATTGTTAAAAATCAAAAAATGCCATTAGTTTGGGGACTCATAGGGAAATCTATTTCAGATGGTAATTTAGAAGCAAAGAGAACAGCAGTAATAGTGATAATAAAACTTTGCGCTCTGGTTAGTATTTTCCCATAAGTCGTTTATCATAGAAGAATGAGAGAATGATAAACAACTAGGCTTTTAAAATGGTCTTTGGTGGAAATATATTTACTTCATGTTAGCAGTCCGTGAGACTCTGTATATCGGTGTACACTGATGAAATAATGTAACAAAAATTTCTATTGTGTGTTGCTTCTCTAGTGCTGTTAGCTACATTTTCTTAGTGTGTGAATCAAGATGGTGCATAATATTGATATTAGTTTGATTCTATTGTTAAGCTGTGCAAGCACATATGTGGCCATTGTAATTTAACAAAAAAGTGAAGAAAAAAGCTACTACTCTGCGATGATTATAGCTGAAATACGAGTCTAGTCACGGGCATTGACAACTCAGGAAAATGAGGAATGCAGGAGTACGGACAAAAAGGATTAGAAGCATTATTACAGGAAATGCTAGTAGCTGTGGTTCTGCTTTTTATACCAGTCTGTAGCTTTTGGCTTGTTAGTATCTCAGATATTTGTTTCTTATTAACCCGGACTGGGAAGGATAGGGCCAGTGAAGAAGTTTGGGACAACAGTAATCTAAATTGTGTTGCAGTGAAGTGCTCGAAGGTCTCCGGGCTGATAGGAGAAAGGCAGACATACAGCCTGTTGTGGCATACATCAGAGTACATAAGAACTGCCACGTTATAAACCTTCCTCATCATCACTGTATTTGTCTCCTGCCCTTTTTGCCATCCCCATACTCCTCCAAAGTTTTTTATTATTATTTTTTTTCCCTCTTTTTTTTTCTTTGGTTTTTTGGCCTTTATCTTTCTTTTATTGCACTATGTCATGGAGCCTGGAGCTCAGTCTCACAAAATGAGCGAACTTGAACTCCTTTGCAGCAAAGTGAACAGCGAAAGAAAAGCAGACAAGGCTGGGAAGTGGCAGTGAAGAAGGAAAGGACTGTCTGTCTAGTCTGTTACTCACAAGGAAAAGGAGGAGGAGCCTAGACTTGAAAATAAAGGGCATTTATGTAGCACACTTGAGGTAAAATGTTTGTGTGTCAGAGTCAGAAAGAGTGTCAGCAAGCAGAGAAAAGTTAACGGCAGCCTGCTAGCTATTTTTGCTTTTCCAGTATGTTCTCACACCATGATATAAAGCTGTAACTTACATTTATGATGTATGTACTGTGCTGTATGTACTTGCAGAAGTGTGTCTAATTTCACAGCTAGAAAAACAGATGATTTTATTAGATAGAATGGAATTAATGGAAAATTTCTTCATCTATTCAACTGTTATAAAACTTGTCTCCTGTATGATTCTGAGGAATGTAATAGTCTTTCTTAAAGTGAATAGAAACATTTCAACTGGGAAGACAATTTCAAAGGAAGAATTTGGCTTGGCATAAGTATTAAAAGTTTGCTTAGTTTGTCAAAATTGATAATAAAAGGAAATACGAAGCCAATGTTGGTGAAAACTCATGCTGAATTATTCTGTAGACTGTTCTGAGCCTGAGGAAATTATGCATTCATTGCTGAACATCCATTTATATCTACCAAAATGTTCTTTTTTCTCTCCATCCCTCTTACCTCATCCAGATTTATATTTTTGAAAATAACATCTACTATCAGCCTGATGTAAAGAGTAGCTCATTGCGCCTGACATCTTCGGGAAAAGAAGGAATTATTTTTAATGGAATTGCAGACTGGTTATATGAAGGTAAGCTGGACAAATATATCTGTTTATTAAAACAGATGAGAGGTTCTTGTACAGACCCAACAGCACAAATCTATTCATTTCAGAAAATGCTATCTAAGGTTGTTTTTGCTTCTTTGCCTTCTCATTTTCTTGCAAGATTGCCTTTGTATCTATTCATACTTTGTATTGACTGCTGTTTTGCATATAACAATATTTTCTGAGAAAGAGGAATTTCTTTTCAACCAGAATGTATCAAATGTATTATGAACACTAGGTAGCATGTAAAAAAATGCTACAGTAGTGAAATCTTGATGTGGGATTTTACTGCCAACTTCAGTGGGGAGGGCATTTCAAATAGGGCTATTCAAATAAAACTAAACACCCTGTATGTTTTGCTTATCTAGAATAACTCCATTCATACCTTTGGAGCTATTCTGGGTTTACAATGCAAGTGAAGAGGGAAAGGACTCAGTTTGTTGCTTGTGTGAACAACAGTGCCAATCTATTTACAGTTAAAACATCCTCATAGAGGAAGACACAGAAGAATCATAGCGTAGAAGCAGTGTTAGCTGCGTTTTCCTTTTTACTACTGGATACATAGCACAAAGTGATCAAAGATGATACTGCCTGGTGCCTCACTTTTTTTTTTAATCAGTGTCTCTCCTTCAGCCTCAATGATGGTTGGTGTGCTGTGTGTTAGCATGAGAGACTCCAGCCCCTCAAGCCAGGCAGTAACATTGTGCTTGACTTTAAGAACATGCTTGAATCCAGTTTGAGTGTTTTGAGTAGATCTAAAAGTGTCATACTGTTACCTCAACGGTGGCTGCTATTTTTGCTTAAATCAGCCTGGACTAGACTCCTGGAAAACTTGCTGTTGCTGGCAAGCAGTGCCAAAATGGAGTGGAGGACAGCTCAGTCTGTGATATCCTCTGGCTTCTGAAGCCGCCTTCTGTGTAGTTCCACAGAATGTTTCTCTCTACACCCAAAATGCTTTTAACATAATAATAAAAAAAAAAAGGCGGGGGGGAGAGCAGATTATCCAGCTTGGTACAAGAGCTTAAAATTAATACACATTTCAGTTATTCTTTCTATGGGACTCATGAATGTTATAGTTAAATAGCTCAGTGTTAAATATTCAGTTACGTGAAGTATATAATTTGTCGTATGTAGAGTTTTCAGGGCAGAGTGTTTTTTAGGAATGCTGTTAAGCCATACAGCGAGGAACTTCAGTGTGGTCCTTAGAAATGGTCTATCCATACCTCTTGGCATTTCAATAGTGAGCTATCTGCTCATAACATTGGGATTTTTTAAAAACTCTGCCCACGTGAACTCTGAAATTAGGATGGTAGTTTGCATCCCTTAGCCATGTAAATGCCTGTGTCTGATAGTTACCCGCTTCCAAGGTTTCTATTAATGTTTTGAAATGTTTTAATGTGGCAGCATATTTCAAAACTTAAGGACAAAGGACATCTTTGGAATGGAATATAGTTTTATATGTGCTTCATATTCTTCAAATCGAACATGACTGCATGCAAATAGAAGAATTTAAGCATATATAGCTCATTGAAGTTGATATAGCATATCAAGTTTTTGCTAAACTAAAGTGAAGTGAGTAAGAGTCAGTCATGGACGCAGCAAGGCAATTCTGGCTCCAATTCTGCAAGCATTTTGAGGACACCCATTCAGAAGAGAGCAGTCTGTGTTTCTTTTCTCTTTGGGGTGCAGCTGGGTGCAGCATGGAGCTGCAGTGAATGACATGTAATGAAGGATCATTATACAACTCTACTCCACAGAACAAAATGTAATATGAGATTCTTTAAAAAACATTCCTTCCTAGTCTGCAAAGGATCGTAAGGATATCATAGGATAATTCAGGCTGGAAGGGACCCCAAAAGATTGCCTAATGCAACGGATCAGTTCTGGTATTTGCCAGGCATTTTATCTGAGCTGTCTGGAAGGGATGGAGTATACCCAGTCTAAGAATTATACAGATAGAAGTTTAAGACATTTTAATGGAAGAAATGTGGGATTTTTTATATGATTTGGACCTCTGCATTCATGAGACCTACATTTAAGAACTAAAGAGAATAAAAAATAATCTCTTTTATTTGAAACATGCCAATATGCTTTATTTATTTTGTATTTCAGCTTACCTATGTATCTCAGAAACAGTATCTGAAAGAGGCTGATGTGGATTTTTTGTAACTTCATTTGTTTTAAAGATCAACAAAGCTGTTGATAAAACAAATGACTTATCCTTTAAAGTGCAAATATTTCATAATGAAAAGAAAAAGAAAAGGGGGTAACTTGGAAAGAACAGGAACAACTAGCACAGTAAAGGCAATGATGCTTGTCCGAGGTTGTGCTCCTGCTTCTCTGTGTGTGCCCATCATTCCTACAGGCACCTTTTATTAATTAATATTTAAGGACTGAAAGGCTTTAAAACTTCACAGGACTTGTTTAGCTGACAACAAAACACAGACCTCTTCATATGTGCTGTGGGTGATTTTTGCCTGTGAATGCATGGATACATAAGTCTCATACCTGGCTGATTTTCAAAAAGGCCATGAGTCTGCTTCTCCTTTTTTGAAAAGGAGGCCAGGTGTATTCATCCAAATATCTTATACCTCCACATCAGTTACCACCCCAGTTTGTTCTTCTTATTCCCTGTCTCTACAGCTATACACATACCTCTGTCATGAGAAGGAAAAGCAAAAGGTGTCTAGTCTGGGATGTGGTGAATGGTCTGAAACGGTGTGGGAGGTGATACGCATCCCAAAGCCTTCTTCCTGATGCATGTCCTAAATCCTTCCTTAAGTGATTTTGCCCATTCTTTTCCAAGTTTTTAATCCCTGGCCCAAATAGCTGTTGCATTTCCTGACTTATAGAGAACTCTTTGGGTTCCCAGGGATGCAGGCAGGCAGTGGGCTTTTCTCCACAATATACATAATTAAAGTCAGGGTAAAAGGGAATTCTGTCTACACGGTGGAGGACCACAGTCTGTGTCTGTTGGCATGAATTAATATGTTGCATCTTTCCCATTAACCATTGTTTAACTTAGAGCAGTCCTCTACTTTCAGTAGTGTTTTTAATAGCATCAGAAGCTGAGCAGGCTCAATATTGTCCAGATGAAGTTAAGAGATTTTCAGTTGAATTGAGAACTGTTCCTCCTTTCGACCTCATTTGTTTTCTTTTATCGTTTGCGTGAGTTTGTTATTAGCATTTTACCTTACGGAGCATTTGGGAATAGTTTTCTTTGTGTGAATAACCTTGTTTGAATGCAAACAGTAATATTTTAAAACAAACACAATTGTGATTTTTGCTATCTGATATTCAGCATTCATTCTCGGCTGTTCTGTGTAGAAGTTTTTAGTTATCCAGCCAGGGAGAGAAGCATGACCCAGAATATATGACTTTGAATATAGGTCCCAGCTTCATTGCACCTAACCTTAGATAATTAAACCCATTAAGCCACCTCAAAACTTTCAGAATCTGATTAGCATCTTGGAGAGTGTCCATTGATAATTTAAGTAGTTTTGTGGGTAAGCTCTTAAATTAGGTATGCAGTCAGGCCTTTGTTCCCGGTAGTACACTATTCTCGATTAGTTTTCCAGCCAGATTCGTCAAACTTAAATACAAAATTCTCACCCAACCAAGTCAATATATCAAATCCGTAATGAAAAAAATCTAAGTCTTTTCACAAGTGGAAGACAGAAGACCTGTACAGGGTGAATTTGGAATTGGTCAGGAGCTGCTTTACTGGGGTTCCAGGAGCTTGGGTGCTGCTTCTATTGTTGCTTCTCTTCTGTTTCTTTCAAATATGAAATACATTGACAATAAATGTAAGAAAACATTGCATGACATTTTGGAGAACTACTTTTATTTGGAAGTCAAATAAAATTTGGATAAAAAGAAAAAGTTTTGTTTGGATTTTCAAAAAATTACACTGCAGAAAACTGAACTTTCTATGAATTAAAGCTGACCATTAGACTGAGATAAGAAAGTCAAAATATTGCACTCCAAAAATGATTACATAATATTACTGTGTGAGGATCTGCATGTTACCAGGTGCCACAGCTCAAAGAAATCAGGTATACTGAAGTTTTATATTAAAAGAAAAAAAAAAAGATTGACAATCCTAAAAAACCTGTCTATTAAAATAGTCCAAATCGTTTAAAAATTAATTAAAGACATCTAATGGAATACTCTAGAACTAAACGTGTGGCAGTTACAATCGTCTTTCACATTTAGATGATGTAATGATGTCAGTGTAAGTATTCATTTGAGAAAAACGGTTAAAGTTTGGTCTTCTGATATGCCTTGTTATCCAAACATTCAACCCAGAATAATGTGAAATTACTGAAATTACAACAGACACATTTCAAGTAGGCAGAGAAAGAACAAACCAGTGCCAAGTGAATGAGCTGGAAACTATGTGACAGTTATTTTTATGGACCCTAAGGAAATCTGGTTTTGCAGAGGAACTTCTTCATTCTCACGTTGCCCACTGGTGGTCTCCAGACGGTGAAAGACTGGCATTCCTGACCATAAATGACTCTCTGGTACCGAACATGGTTATTCCCCGGTTTACTGGAGGTCTATATCCAAAAGGAAAGCAGTATCCATATCCTAAGGTAAGATGTGTGAGAGTGCAGTCCCCACCTCCTCTTCCTTGTTCAGTGATAGTATTCAACCATATGGAAGGTGTTTCTGGAAAGTAACAGAGACTGATTTTCTTCATGTTGCTTATTAATAACATTTTTTTTCAGTGGACTGTAACACCTTTTGCTGGAAAGAAACTATCGGGTGAGAGACCAGCAGACAAACTAATTTGTAGTGATTTCATCATTGATATATAGCTTGGTAAAATCAATCCACCACTTCTGAGAGAAGGGTAATATGTTTGAAGGACTGCACAGAAAAAAAGATACTGTCACAACTGCACTGGAGTCATACACGCTGTGTGCAGAGCACAGGGCATGTTCCACTGCAGTTATATCGATCTCAGTAAATGATGCTGTTATTAATAAATGGGACAGACTGGCCTTGAATAAGATAAGCCACAGTAAAATCTTTTCCTGGACATCAAAATGAGAAAAAAAAGTAACATAAAAAATAGAGCTATCACCGCGTTTGAGAAGATTTAGAGAAGGGGTTTTAGATTTGTGTTGAAAAGTGAAAGAACAGCCCAGACAGGGATAATGTCTGAAATCGCTCCTTACTTTCTGGGGATTTCCTGATGAGGTGCCTCCCTAGCCGTCATTCTTGTGCTGAGCTCCAGCACTGGTATTATCTTCCAACTTACTAGTTTATCCATCCCTCGCGTGCAATTTCAAAGAGTCTGAGTTCCCTTCTGATGGGATATTTAGGTCCATGTATGTGGTACTCCTTTGGCATTTCAATGCAAGTTCATTGAGGGCTTTAGAAAATATTACTGTTACCCTATTTCTGCTACTGTTTTTTGGTGGTGACCCTTTATTCTTGGTAGGCGGACAGTTAGACTGTACCAGGTACTATGAAACAATAATATGCATAATATAAATATAATGTATTTGTGCTATGAAATAATACTCTAAAATAATGAAGTGTTTTCAGAGGTAGTTTACATACTTGCATTGGCAAAAGGCCTTGAGTGACAGAGCAAAGAAAAAACTAAGGAATATTTTTAAAAGTCAGCTTTGTAAACAAGAAATGAGTAATTCCCTTTCATTAGCGATTCGGCATAAAAGTGATACACAATACTACTTCGGTAATCTCATTAATGAAGAAACATTATCTTTATTTAATGTCTCCATTTAATGCCAATTTAGCTACCCGTTAAACATCATTAATTGGTAATGAAGCTTGTGGTATAGCAACAGAGATGAAAAAAAAAGGGTTGGTCTTTATTGTAGAACGAAACCATCGGAGAAAATTATATCTATGATTAAAAAATAAAATTAAACCATATGTGTTTGTGAATACTGGAACATGGGCATCGGTGTACGTCATACGCAGACCGTATTCTTCCAAAAAACCCATGAAAAAGGGAGTTTGTTAAATTTTGTTAAATACATTAAGAACAAAGTAGGATTTCAATGTAAAGACTTCTTGCTCTACTGAACAAATGTTTTGGGTATTATACAAAATTTATGCTATTTAAAGTGTCACGAGGAGACGCTGAGTGGTTAGAGGTGTTGAGGCTAGTCACTGTGGAGGGAGAGATGCGGATGTGAGAGTTTTCTACTCAGGTAGAAAAACCACCTTCAGCCGCCTGAGTCCACTGCAGGCTGCGGGGGGGGCTCGGCGTTCGCCCCGCTGACCACCGCACCTCCCCAGCCCCGGGGAGCAGCAGAGTAGGGCGCACCGTTAGCAGAGAGAGTAGCTCTTCGTAGCGGAGACGGTGTTTTTGGGGCAGTACGGCCCCGAACGGAGAGCAGCTCGGGCCGGCAGCCCGCGTCGGGCAGTGCCGTGCCACAGAGCCCTCGGCCGCGGCCAGAGCGGGGCTGGCGATGGCAGAGCTGGCGGAGCTGGGGCTGGCACGGGTCTGGCCGTGCCCGCCGTGAAGGCGTGCTTTAGAGCGTCTCTCTACAGCTCGTACTCGTGCTGGAGAGTAATTACTCACGGCAGCCCTCCCATTGAGAGTACTTGGATATGATTGACCGCTGTGCAGTCAATGTAAGGTTCAAAGGTTATAAGGAGACGGCAGTTGTGTCCTAAGGACTTGATCTCTCAGCGGTTTTCTTCCGCAGTTTTGCATTTGTGTAAGCTGTGTTCACGCCTTTGAAAGACCACATTTCTTTTGAGGCAAATGTAGAAGTTTTTAACGGGGGAAAAGAAAAAAAATAATTCCAGGAGTCTAATTAAATCCATTTTCAAAACTTTTTTTTAGCACGAGTAAAAATACACAAATACCGCTTTCTTGTCCCCCATACCACTCAGAAATGAGTGGATACAGCATTCGGACTATATTTTGAGATAAGTCAAATTTCCGAAGGGAACTTGTGGGTGTATTTCAGCCAAGCTATTCTGTATTTCTAAACATACCGGTGAAAAGCCAGATATACAACTTTGTCGTTTATTATGATTAAATCTGTAGAATCAGTGGTTTTACCTTGTCCATACAATATTTAACAGGAGTCAGTCCCATTCAGAGACACACTTTTCATCCTCCGTATCCCAAGGACGCTATATAGTGTTGCATGACTCCTGTGACTTACATGAAAAAGAAGCTTGAATATAACATGTCTAGGACAGGGACATGGAACTAGTAGCATCTCCTTGCAGCTCTGCAGAGCCTTGCTTTCTATCACCAGTCCTTTCTTTTCATCTCGGGAACATCCTTTAGTAACAAGCCGTGTTACCGGGAGAAGGACGAGTCCCACCTCTCTATAGATCCTCAGGATTTATCAGACTCTTCCCAGTGGATATGTAACAAACTGCCATTTTATTCCCCTTTAGCAGCAAGAAGCATTTTGTTTTGCTTAGAGCTGCCCTGCCAAAGCAGCTGGGTCCGGAACAGGGCCAAAAATAGAGATTTCCACCTCAGCAAACCAGGGAAGGAAGAGTAGGGGAAAATGGTAAAGAAAGAGAAGGGAGAAGAAGAAGAGGAGGAATGCTATCCCAGATATAGGTAGTGCAGATTTTTGGAAGAAGGAACAATAGTGTCTGGAAAAGACTTTGCTGGAGGCTGGATTTAACTGCTGGTTTAGGAACCTGACTGTGTTTTTGCAGCTGACTTTACTGAACTGGGCCAAGCCACTTCTAGCGTTGGTCACTTGCTCAGCACAGGAAGGTCTGCCGTCAGTAAAGGGCAGTGAGGGAATTACTCAATTAATACTTCATATTTTTATCTGTGTAATTCATATGGCTGTGAAATTCATTTTTAAAACTTAAGATTTTTAAATTTTAATAACTTCTCGTTATTATAAAGATACTGAATTATGTTAATGAGTGAGTCTACCTGTCACTGATTCAGTGCCTCTAAAGCTCCTTTTTTTTTTTTTTTTTTTTTTCCTTCAAAGGCAGGTCAAACAAACCCAGCAATAAAGCTGTTTGTAGTTAATCTGTATGGACCAGCACATACACTGGAACTGATGCCACCTGACAGCTTTAAATCAAGGTATATAATTTCATTGTTTTGAAATTCGTGTCTAATTTAACCTGACTGTCTCTCAGGCTAATCGTTGCCTTTTTACATCAACACAACACTTATCTTTGACTGGAGTGCACTTGATCTCTGTCCCCATGGCAGAACATAATGATGATAAAATAAAATACAGCTGTATTGGATTGATGCTCCTCTTAAAAATCACAGGGATCTGGTATTTGCTCATGTCTGATGTCCTGAGAAGCTCCAATTTACTTGAAATATACAAAATTAAGAGTCTTATGCTATGGTTAAAGGGGCTGAACACTGCCCTGTTTCTGAGGCTGTTACTGCATTCGCTCCCAGCCTTTCCTTGCTGTGTGCCAGCTTGTTGCTTTCAGTTTTTTGAAATGAGATTGCAGAATATACAAGTGTATTCCAAATGCACAGAACATGTAATCAGTGTGTTCCCTCATTTAGACAGAAATACTCTGTTCAAATCCAGTAGGTTACAGGAAGTTTTGTTTCTCATCACGGCTGACACAGGCAGTGAGGTGACAGAAGGTGAGATGCGATGTCACCAGATCACGTAGACCAAGGAGGGCGGTGCTGTGTTTTTCAGGAGAAACTGCTTCAGAACCACTGAGCTAATTTAACAGTCCCGTTGACTCTGGAGCTTAAGAAATGACGTCTGGCTGCAAATGGTGAATCTCCTGCTAAAGTTAATACCTTAAGCTGAGCTCCTGATTACCTGTCCACACTTTGAGAGGCCATGAAACTTTTGTTTAAGGGCAAGAAAATTTTCATCCCTTCCCATACGCATATTCCAGTTTGTTGAATTGCAGTTGTATTGATTCAATTCCCATTGTCGCTTCAGTGCTAATGATCTTCTAACTCTAAATTATTATATAATATAAGTAATAATAACAATAAAAGAGTTACCACAGTCCAGATCTGGCTGCAGTCTAAGGGCCAGGGAAGTGAAACTTCCTCTCTTCACTCACAGCATTTTCACATGGGGAAAGACATGGAAAGGATTGGCAACCATAAAGCTACTACCTCTAGCTAAAAAAAGCACTCTGAATTTAGTTGCTGGTTTTGCAGTTCCCACAAAACCCAAAAGATTTTTTGGTAATTGTTCCCAAAACAATCAGGATGTTAACAGTGGGCACTGATTTACAACCATTGCAACCAGTTTTAAGCTGATGTAGCTCTCTACACAAATTGAGGTACCCTAATTTAGTGCAGGAATAATTTAATAGTGAGTTATGCCTTGCAATTATTTATGTCAGCTGGAATGCTTACTGATTGTGTTAGTGAAATGAATGATTTTGCGCTTTTTGAAGTATTTTCTTTCAGTTGATGGACCACTACTGAAAAACATAATAAAATCTCCTGCTGCTTCCTAACCCTTCATTAATTTAAGTGATAGTATAAAATCTGAAAGAGATCCTTGCCATCAAAATTAGCATCTTAACTCTCTTAAACAGCATTAAAATTTTCCTTTAAATGTCAGAAGGCACAAAGAAGTGGAATGAGAAAGCAATGTGTAAATCCCCAAGGAAAAAAAAAATCTTGAAAATGTTGTTCAGATGTTATGGTTTCACTCTAGATTTTTCAGATTCATTCCCTCTAGATTTTTCAGATTCATTCTTCCTCCCCAGCAGATTGAAAATAAAAGTAGAATCAAATGAATGAATACTGGTATCTTAAAATCTTTTTGCATCTTGAAGCGGAAGGCTAGCACTAGCTCAATTTGTGGAATTTCTTTTGTGAGCCTTAAGGGGCATCTTTGCCAAATTTTTGAGTCCTTGATAAAGATACTGTTGCTGTTTAATTGAAATAATATTCATGTTTAAATTTCTGTTTTGCTGCTGTATCAGAAGACAGAGTAAAACTATTTAAACCTGGAAAAAACTTAGTTTAATCTTAATTTTAGCTATTAAGGTATAATGTCTATGCTATAAAATTTAGAAAAATTATATAGTTGTCAGCCAAGTATACTCTAAATCTTGCATTCTGACTCTGGATTTGAGTAGCAGTCAGTCATCACAGTGGTCATCAATCCATATATATCCATATATCTATATATACAGGTATGAAGCATAAGCTTTGAACAGGCCTTTCTAGAGTGGAAATCTTTGGAGTTTGTAAAGGTTGGGAGGTTTTTTTAATAAAAGTAGTAGCTACTTTTAGTGGTCATGGTTTTTTCGGTACCTTTCTAATCAATTCATCATGGGGTTGTTAGTAAATAGGTAATGGGACTCAGAATTAAATGGCATGGGACACTATCCTATATAGTTCTATGGATCTTTCAAGGCAGAAGCATTTTGGAAATACATATTGTACAAGTCATAACCAACTGCTGTTATGGGAGAGATTCGGTCCTACGCAGAGAAACCACACAAATGGGTAGGGAATGAGGTTTCTGTTATTTATAACCGTAAAAAGTAACATTCAGATTCTCAAGTCTCCCCAAATTGTGTGCGGTGCAGGACCTCTGAAGACAGAAAACTGTTTCCCTGATTTTAAGGGCATCTGGGAACTTGATGTAAGAGTAAATTCAATGTTCCACCTTCATTTACTGCTTGCAGTGATTCTATAAAGGTGCTTGCTAGTATTTCCCAAGTTTTGTTCAGGTTATTCTGATATAAAGATAGCAATAACATTTGTAAATTTACTCCTGAAAGTTTTATTCTGTGGAAAAATTTACCATCTGCTGTGCATTGCTAATGCCACAAAAAGACTGACAGTCTTCCTTTAAACATGTGGTTATATTCTGTGCAATTCCTGTTTCCCCCTGCATGTTTCTATTCCATGTGTACAATTACATTATGTTTTCTTCAGTGGCAAACATGGTTTGCTACTGCAGGGTTTTTTCCTCATTAGTCCTAGAAAGCCAATATACATGTAAGATGAAATATGTGTGCATTCGTACACTGCCAGCTCCTGAAGTTCAGCTGGAAAGGTAATACTCGCCTCCTGCTGCATATCTTGAAGAAGCAATATGGTGTGCAAGCGGTCAGTTCAAACCACTGTAACTTAGGACATCTGAAGAATCCTTGTAACTGCTGATATTTAGATATAAGATATTAATATGATATTAAGAAATTATGGAGGCTGATTTTTCAAAACCTATGCTTGAATTTAGACCTGTCGGGCAGAAAAATTTCATTTCTTTTCCAAAGTGGAAATCGCTAAGACAGAGAAAAAATGAGATAACACATAAAAGAAGTTGCACTTGAGTTATTTAGAGTAGAGCTGTGCTTCCATACATGAAGAAAACATTTTTCTGCTAGTACTGTGTATTAGCTCTTGAAAGTCTCTGCGTGGGGGTCATCCACTGCTTGCTTTCCCCGTTCCCAGCCATAGTGAGCAAGCTGCATTGGCTCTGCACTGCTCCCAGCCACTGCTGACCAGGTAGTTTTAAAATGCACTATAAGAAATTAAGTCAGTCCTTTTTCTTACTTTTTCCAATAGTATTTAAATGCCTGAAAAAATGCTAGATGTCACATTCTCATTTCATATATACCTGCTTTTAAAGAGACTGAAATAAACAGTCAGACCCTTCTGACTTTGTCTGACAGATTTAAATCATTTTCATTGTTTTTAATTAATCTTTTGTAATGGAACTGAAAACGCTTAAGAAATGGAGTTTGCGTAAATTCAAGTAATGCACTTACAAGCCTCACCAATGTTTTTATTTATCCACGCGTTTCCAAATAAAAAAAAATAATTTGGATATTTGTGTACTTCTAGTTGGAAATCACCTTTTGAATCTAGAAGGGTTAGTTTTATACTTCTGGCAGCCAGTTTATCTGAGCCTTGCTTTGGAATAGAAAGCTTATTTGATTCTAACTAGAAATGGGAAAGATGGGGCGTGTGCAATTTTCTATTAAGAAAACTGGGGTTTACTTTCAGCTTTTCTTAGATATGCTGTGTCTAGTCGCTTCTTTCACGCTTCTGCCCCTCCCCTCTTCTGTAACTTGGCAATAACAATACCTATCTCACAAGGTTAATGTAAAGGATTAATTCACTATCATACCTTATAGCAAATGGCTGTAATCTATTCAGCCAAAGCCTACAGGATAAAAATATATTCAGACTTTATTTTATTGAAGCTTTCCCACACAATGCCAAGGTATTATTGATTATTCCCTTCCCTGTTCAGTGGGAAGAAATGCGAGTTCTGCACGTGGGCCAGGAGAAGCCCCTGGGTCGGCAGGGGCTGGGACGCGGCTGCCTGCCCAGCCGTCGTGCCGAGGGATTCGTGGTTGGGGCTGAACAGGAGACGACAGCGCGCGCTTGTTGTCGCCACGGCTGGACCGCTCTAGGAGGACTGTGGCCAGCAGGCGGAGGGACGTTGCTCTGCCCATCTCCGGTAAAGGCAGAGCATCGCCCACACCAGTTTGGGGATTCGGGGGGGGCGATGAGAGTCCGTCAGTGGGCTACCAAGATGGTCGTGGCCAGGGCCCATGGCTGTGAGGAAATGGGGAGCAGAGCCTGTTAGCCGGGCTAGGATGGTGGCCACCAGCACCCATGGGAAGGGGAGCTAGAAAAGCTCCTTCCAACCAAATACCTGTGGCTTAGTCTCAGAAGAAAACTGCAGTACAGCCATCAATGTACGCATAAAGTCATGCAAAGTATACCAAAATACTAACAAACTGTAGTTACCTTAGCTACCTTGCAGGTCATGTCTCAATTTGTGGTGTTCTCCATGTGTGTTTCTGAGAATGACATTTTCTATTAGTATCTGTAAATTGTCATACGCTTTCCAATATACAACAATATAAATAATTTAAGAATATAGTAAATATTCTAGAGCATTGTGCATGGGGCGAGTTTCTGTTGTTTACCTTCTTGGATAACAACCTGCCAGCAAACTGGTAGAGCATATTAGGTTGGCTTTCTTTAGCTGAACCCTGTTGTATTTATTATACTAATCCAAATCTATTAAAACCATCAACAAAAGTAAGGTTCCTTTTTCCATTGCCATAAATGTTGAATGTCTTCCAGCTATTCTTATAAGCAGATTTCTCTCATAATCAGTTCATTGGCTTAAAGTTAGAGCAGATTTCTTCCTTATAGTGAATGATATGAAGTTACAAAGTTTGACTCTTTTTCTTGAACAGTTTCTTACTTTTAAGTTTAATACTGTGGGTTATTTTTCCGTCATGTTAGTCTGTCTATTTCAAATCTAAGTATCTAATGTTCAAATTGAATTACGATTGTAAGTATGCTTCCAGTGTAATGCAGTGCAAATCCCTTTCCTTTGTTCAGTTTATTGTCTCTGTTGACTTTGCTAAGCACTTACAATCACAGCCAGCAAGATACACATACATATCTTTCCAGTCATAAGCATCCCAAAACTTACAAGTGAAACAAGACGTGCTGGACATTCTTGAGTGATGATAAATATATTAGCAAAATGTTAAACTACCTCCATAGAACTGTGTATCAGTTGAGATAATCAAAATAAAGGAAAACATTCTGTAAGAAAGAAACATAAAAAAAATTGGGTCTTCCAGCTTGGCAAAGAATGATAAACACCTCTGATATTTAACATGTTTTTTATCAGCAGTGAAAAATGAATCCAGATTTCATCAAGTTCCAGGTCTCTGGAAAAAAGTTAATTGCCATATGCTCAGGAAAGTCATTTGCTTTCTTAACCCCTACAGTTGGAAATTTTTTTCTCACTGAATATCCTCCATCCCTCTTAGGCCCCGAGACCTGACCTTTCTCGGTGTGCAGCACCTCCTTGGCACACGTGAGGTGTTCCAGCTCCTGCTGTTGAGCTGACGTATACGTGTCATGTTCCTGGTTCACAGGCCTAAGGGAAAGCTGTACCTTCTTTATAGTGATTACCTTATATAATTGCCTTTGGCCAATTTGAAGCCAAGCAACAGATTGAAATACTGAATGTGGAATCAGAAGTAGCTCTCTGTCTGGTCAAGGAGCTTGAAGCTCTTGTTTCTGTGCATTGCCTGGTTGAATCCAGCTTAGAATAAAGTGAGTCACATACAAGCTCCTTCAGTAGTGACTGATCATGGGATGCTGTGGAAGAGAGACTGCCTTCTCAGTGTGTTCCATGTTTTCTGTCTGCTTTTATACAGAGTAAACAAGAAAGCTAACTCTTGGGAATTCTGAAAGGAAAAAATCCCAGGGCAGATGAGAGGGAAGAGACTCTAAAAAGTCTCAGATGAAAACTTGCTTAGACCATGAAATGGGGACTGGCTAAAAAAAAAACAAAAAGGCAAGTTGATAAGGCAGGAATTGAATGAGGTTTTCTTGACAATCGGGGATTTCAGTGGGAACCCTGAGCGCTGGTGAGATGGTGGGGATAGAGGAGATGGGTATCAACAAATGGGTTTTATGGTTCCCATGATCATCTTGCAGTGCCCCTACTGTAAGAAAAGGGATCCATAAGGAGAAACCTGGAACTGGCTACACAAAGTGTAGGAAAAAGAAAGTTAGGAGTGGGGTGAGGAGACGCAGCTTGAATAAAAGAGAGAAAAGTCCACTCTTATTAGGCCAATTGAATGCTACAAGTAGATTCTGTCTCTGCCACACAGCCCCTGTGGGATGCAGTGAGTTTAAACTAACATTGCACAGGTGATCAGTAATTGTGTTTGTTACTCTTTGGACATGCAGTAAATTAATCCACTGTCTGATTTAAGAAATGTTCCTGAACAAGGATGAAAGTTGTGCTCTGAACATGCAAAGTGCTGTAGAGCACCTAATTAAATGGGTATCAAATTGAGGATCTAAAATGAGTGTAAATTTTTAATTAATATCTTGCTTCAGTCCTTTGTCCAGAAAGCAATCATCGTCTTTCCTCTTTAAAGTGATGTTGTGAGGAAACTTAATGTATGTACAGATGCAGAGGGTCTAGTAATCCCAATACATTTGTGGGTTTGGGTCTGGAGGGAAAGAGGGAGTGCTTATTTTCATTACTGGAACAATAGATTAGTTGCAAAAAAAGCCTGATAAGTTTGGAGACACAAACTGACAGCAGCTTTCTCAGAACTAAAACAGTTTTTGCCCTGCAGCCTTCTTTGTTTTTATTCAACTGTATCAGCAAATCTAATAAAACATACAATTTTCTTCTACAAACTTTGACTTGGTTATATCTGTTGACCTGCAACAATGCTAGTACTCTGTATGTGTGTATGTGCACTGTATATGTGAAACAATAGATTAACTGCAAAACTGTGAATTAGAAAGGAACATTACCTGGAGACAGTATTTCATTTCAGAACAGTGTGTCTTTCTACATATATATATGTATATACGCTATATTACACTTCTGATAAACAAGTTATAATGTAGTGAAATTTTTAAATGATCTTTTGCTTTCACTTCAATGATCAAGGAGTTTATGTCAGTGATGGAAGATGATGTTATGGTTTGATTTGGACTATTAATTACTATATCGGCTGGACTCTGACTGATTAAATCTCCTGTTCCCATCCCTCACTGAAGACTTTTTCAAATGGAACAGCTCAGGTTCTATTTTGTAGAATTTAGTTCTGGGGTAATTGGGGCTTTGTTGTCAGTGGATGCTGTCTTACCTTGGTGTCTAAGTACTGGCAGAGGGAAGCAGTCCCTATATACATGTTTTCAACATATCATTTTGTCTATCTTCAGGCTTCTGTATGCACAGTTGCAGTGGTTTTGGATGGCCTTATGAAGGCACGACTGCAGAGGGAGAAGTTTTCGACTCTTGTTTCTTGAGTTCTGCTGTGGGGAACCAGTTATTTGTGATTTGGTGTTGCACTCTTTGGCTTGTTTGTTGGATCATTGCTTTATTGGCTGTGTCACCTGGGCTTGTGTTAGATCTTGTGTTACCTTTGGCATACATTTTTGCTCCTCAGTAAGTTAAAAAGCTTTTTAAACTGAAAACCATGTTATCATAGAATCGTTTCAGTTGGAAAAGACCTTTAAGATTATCAAGTCCAACCGTCAACTTAACACTACCAAGTCCACCACTAAACCATGTCCCTAAGTGCCACATCTACACGTCTTTTAAACACCTCCAAGGATGGCGACTCAACCACTTCCCTGGGCATCCTGTTCCAGTGCTTGATAACCCTTTCAATGAAGAAATTTTTCCTAATATCCAATCTAAACCTCCCCTGGCACAACTTGAGGCCATTTCCTCTCGTCCTATCACTAGTTACTCGATAGAAGAGACCAGTACCCACTTCACTACAACCTCCTTTCAGGTAGCTGTAGAGAGCAATAAGGTCTCCCCTCAGCCTCCTCTTCTCTAGACTGAACAGCCCCAGTTCCCTCAGCTGCTCCTCATGAGGCTTGTGCTCCAGGCCCCTCACCACCTTGGTTGCTCTTCTCTGGACACGCTCCAGCACCTCAATGTCTTTCCTGTAGTGAGGCGCCCAAAACTGAACACAGTACTCGAGGTGCGGCCTCACCAGTGCCGAGTAGAGGGGAACGATCACTTCCCTGCTCCTGCTGGCCACACTGTTTCTGATACAGGCCAGGATGCTGTTGGCCTTCTTGGCCACCTGGGCACACTGCTGGCTCATATTCAGCCGGCTGTCGACCAGCGCCCCCGGGTCTTTCTCTGCCGGGCAGCTTTCCAGCCACTCTTCCCCAAGCCTGTAGCGCTACACGGGGTTGCCGTGACCCAAGTGCAGGATCCGGCACTTGGCCTTGCTGAACCTCATACGATTGGCCTCAGCCCATTGATCCAGCCTCTCCAGATCCCTCTGTAGAGCCTTCCTACCCTCAAGCAGATCAATAGAATATACCTGAAGTCACTGTTTCTAGTCATCATTCTGGTGTCCACTTGTGAAAATACCTGTCTTACTAAAAGTCAAACATAAAAGCCAAAAGAAAGTTCTGCGTATTGGGTTGTTCAGCTGTGTTCTTCAAATATAGCACCAGACTGAGGCTGGGTGAAGCTGCAGTGAATTGCTGTCTCCTGCATCTCCTGTGTGCAGCATCAGAGTTGTACACAGCTTTGCTGTTGGCGCTGCTTAGCATCTTTGGTCTAGTAAGAAGTCTTTTGAATGTATAATTAAATATGTGTTGTCAAAGAGTAATGAGAAGTCCATCAGTATTAGATTAAAAGCTTAATTATATGCAAGCTAAGACCCTTGTTTTAAAAGGGAGATGAGTTTCCAGACAAGTTTGCTCCACTGTTGCCATAACTCAGCTGGAATGTGAAAGCTGCCAGCTGCCACCAGAAGAGAAGAGAAGCAAATAGCCTGGCTGGGATGACAAGCTGCAACAGGTCTTCCTCTGTAACATCCTCAGTCTGACAGCCTAGCAGGATTTTGGGAGGAGGGAGGCAGATACTCCATACCATGAGTCTGTGCCTAGGAAGCCCCTCTTGCTCAGCCAGGGTCAGTGACGGACAGACAATTTGACCAACATTATGAGCTACTTGTTTAAAACGGAAGCTGGCACGCACTGATACTGTGTGTGACTTCCCTTTTATGCAGAAGTCCCATTATAAAATACTTGTTATTTTATAACAAGTGACATTTTAAAGTGGTCTCTCCTGCATTCTAACATTACAGACTTACAGACCTTTTTTTTTTGTTTGGCAGTAGGGCTGGATTCTTTTGCAAAAATGTGTGTCTTCTGAAGGTATTTGGTAGAGGAAGATACTGGCTTCTGTTGGAATTTAGCGTTTGTTTTTAAGCTGGCTGGCAAGTACATGGTTCACGTGTATTCGCAAACATATGTTTCACAAGTATACGTTTCGCAGTTGGTAAAGTTTATGTATTACAAATGGCTGAGAAGGAGGTGCCAATGGAGTACGGATTTCCCGGGGGAACAGCGCACTAGGACTGAGCCTTCCCACTTGCAGGAACACAGTTGCTGGGCGTTTGGGGTTATTTTCTCCATCCCTCAGTACTGATACTGTCTTGCAGTACAAATCCAGCATTTGATGAACTATATATATATTTTTTTTTAAAAGTCTAATCTGAAATAGGAATGATCTGAACATCATTGTGTTTTCAAATGTTTACTTAGGGAATATTACATCACCATGGTGAAATGGGTAAGCAACACCAAGGCTGTGGTGAGATGGTTAAACAGACCTCAGAATATCTCCATCCTTACAGTTTGTGAAACCACAACTGGGGCTTGCAGCAGGGTAAGTTGGATTTTTTCCTAAGCTCTCTTCTCAAGGTTTCTTCCTGCATTTTGTTTTCATATTCAGAAAAAGATTTTTGGAAATCAGTTTGCAGATGCAGTAGTTATAAGCTGAAGATAATTAGTCAACAGGGAGGAAATGGATGTGAGAAAATTCTAAATCTGGTGAAATTATTTCATGCAATTAGCAACTTTGAGTGACATTTTCAGAATTACTAAGCTTTGTTCATTCATTAACTTCAGTGGAAACTGCAGTTGCTGAACATCATGCACTTTGGATATAGCTAGCGCAGTGACAAGCTTGTCTTCCGTCAGATATTTTCAGCTGTCTGGTTTTTCCTCTCTCCCTCCACAGAGTTTCATTTCAGATCTTTCTGTCTCTCACAGCTTACATATGTTTAAGGAAAAGGTGTAAAATTCTGGTAATTCCTGCAAATTCAATAGCAGAATTAAATAACTTTACAAAAAAATAAAATTGAAAGGCAACAGGGATATTTCATTTTGAGTGTAAGCCAGGCTGAAATACATTTTTCTATTTGAATCCAGCCACATCCCATCCCTTGACCCAGACTTTGACTTCTGACACTCCTGCATTACATCTCTTCATTTTCACAGTCAATCTTGCATCTTGAATGCAGTTGGCCACTTTCCCAATTCTGAGTCACACTCTCTTCCCAGAACCGGCTAAAAGTATAAATATTTTCTATACATGCTAATATCAGTACCAACAGATGCTCCAAAGTAGAGGGTATAATTTGGCAGTGTAAATGGTTATGAGTGATTAATGTGGGTCTAAGTTTGGCCTCTGAGTCAAAAGGCTCCCATCAGTGTCTGCAACTGAAGTCAGTCATGTTAAAGTGTTAGGGAATATTTCCAAGCTCGTCTGCTTCTTTTGCTACATAGTGCAGGTTGCTCTTCCTGGCTCAGAAACTGCGAATAAGTCCCCGAACTATGGATTAAGATTGTGAACATGGAGATTTGTTGATTGGGTTGCTTTTCACCTGGTTCCTGCAAACCTTGTGCCCTTTTATTAAGAAAGTCTGTCATGAACCACTGTGAGCAGTTGCTTCTGAAGGGAAACCCTTATGTGCTCCAAGGTCGGTTGGACTTGTCTAAAGTAGGTATCCAGGGAGCTGTAATCCAGAACATAATATAACAGAGAGAGACTGAGAAGTCTCACTCAGAAGATTTAAAGTGCAGCAAAGGACCTTTGTAGATGGAAGGATAGCAATGCAGTGTCACCATAGTGAGCGCAGCTCAGACTGGGCTCATGCTTGTAACCCTGGATGGTTCCTATGCTGCATCTGCTGCGATAGGTGATGCTTTTGAATTCAATAATGGATGAAGAAAGGCCTTATTGTGAGAATTTAACTTAGTATCACACCATTTGATTTCAACTGTAAACTTTTTTTTTTTTTTTAGCATTTTGCACATGTTCTCAATTCCAAAAAGTGCTGTATAAAACCAGCTGCTGTAGTAGCTACAGATTTCTCATTTTTCAGGCCATATATGTACAGATGCTTCTATAGCTAATAAATTTTCATGACTTCAGCGTGACTGTGACAATTTACAACAGTTGATGTATATTCTATATTTTTTCCCAACAATATGTGCATGGTATTTGGAGGGTTTTTTTAGATGGCATGATGTGAAATATGAGTGTGGCCAATAAACCACAATCATTTGCATTTATTTTTTCTCTTCACTAATGCCACACTACAACCCATTAAAGCAAGGGATTGTGATTTGAAAAGGTCTCACAATTTGAGCTTGATGCTGGCTGTTTGCCCAGTGTTGATGAAGGACCTAAAATATCCAGTTGTCAGATGATGCCTAGAGGTAAAAAACAAATAGAACTGCCTGTGTAAAGCTTCTTGATAGCTAATCAGAAAGAACTGAAAAAGGCATTCTTAGGTCCCCTGTGGTGTTCTACCAAAAAGCTCTGAATAAAGCAGCTGACTTCGTAATTAAATTATCGTTTGTTTCAATGTAAGTGGCAATGAAGAGATGTGAAGACTGTAACACAGTAGAAAAAAAAAACCACGAAATAGCTAGAGACCTTTTGCTGAATGTGGGAAATATTTTTGATCTATAGCTATTCCATAAAAGCAATTTTTTCTTTTTTAGAAATACGAAATGCAGTCAGACCTGTGGCTTCCTAAACAGGTATAGTATAAATGCTGTTTGTGGGTATATAACGTGTAATTGCTTAGTTGTCATTTTTATTTAATTATATGGTTTTTATAAGCTATTAAAATCCATTCCTTTTAAAATTGAATACTTTTTAGGATCCTAAATTAATTTAACAGCTGAGGATTATAGCAGTGTCTGTGTAAACATGCAGCTTGTTTCTGTGGTAGTGGGAATCCTGTCACTTAGCATCACGCAGAGGACATTTTGCAATCTAGCTGACCGGGTCAGTGGTGGAAAGAGATACGTACTTCCAGCGAGCAATTCAGCCCTTCGAACTGAGACATGTGTCTGGGTTTCGGAGGCAATATTCCCTTCAGTTTCTGATCTCTCTGCATTCAGTTAAGTAAGCACTTACATGACCAGCTGATTAACTCCCTAACTCTTGGACGGTTAAAGATGCATCAGATGAATCCCATTCCAAGCATGTCCTATATACTGTGCTGATTTTTTTCTGATTAAAAAATAACCTCACCAAATTAAACCCAAAGGAGTTCAAAGATCTGAGGTCATACGGGCTATAATTGGAATGCATAAGAATAATATTTCTAAATTCATACCCAGAACAATATGTTGAACTAATATGTCAGCAGATGATTCCATTTTCATAGCTTCAGAAGAGCTGTCCAATAAATGGATGAAACACATTCTGTTTAAAATACATTTCAGGCTTCATTTTGCAATGTGCAAATGAGAAATCATTTTTAAAAAAATTATGCTTTTATAGCAAGCTGTTTAATATTTCTGTGTAAAGTTAGACATGAAGAGATGGTATCACATCAGGCTACAATTTATGTTAAGAACATGATTCAAAATATCACTTCAACGTACTTATTTTTTCCATACAACTTTATCAAAATCAGTGCATGTTAAGCATGTACTTGGTAATGTTTCATTGAGTCCAGGCCATGGAAACATTTGTTCTCCTCATCACTAGTAGGACTTAACTCTGTCATTAATTGTATGTCTGTAAAGGAACATATCCCAGAAAGTCCTGCTGCATTAGGGATGAGACTACCAGACCTTTCATTGGGAGGGAGAGTTTTGCAAGGGCTGTAACCCGTGCTTTAGGACAAGGTTGCACAATGGTAACTACTGGTGTGAACTACATTTAGCTTTAGCCACCACATTTTTGTTAATCTTAGCAGAATATATTTAAAATCTAAGCTTTTTTCTCCAATTGTCTTATGAGCACAGCAACTACCAAAACCACGGAGACAAAAAACCTAAGCTGTTTTGTTAAGAACTTTAATGGAAAGGGTGACAAACTAACACAACCTTACATTTATAGAACGAAGAACCAGTTTTCTCCAAGGATGGCAGTAAGTTCTTCATGACTGTGCCAGTGAAGCAGGGAGGCCGGGGCGAATTTCACCACATAGCCATGTTTATTGTCCAGGTAAGGTTTTGGTTCAGGCTATTCTTAATATCCTGGTGGTCATCTAGGACTTTTACTGAAGACACATGACCCAAGCAGAGGCTTTCACTTCAAAAGAACCTGAACACTTGTGTTGTGGTCATTTGTCCTGTCCAGGTTGTCACTCGGTGCGGAGGGACATATTTATAACTTCTTCCAGAATAAGTGGAATTCTCTCTCTTTTCTTAGACCTCTCCTGTGGTGCCATGTAAAGTCTGTAAATGAAAAGTACTTCCAAAATACTCTCTTTGGAAGATTTCATGTTTTCTTTGTACCTCTATAGACAAGCAGAGATGTTTTCTTGTTAAATGCTTCTATCAATAATAATGTTTTATAGCCACAGAAATTCAAGAGACCTGCAGGAACACTGATTTTACCCTCTTTGTATACACTATATATGCATAAGTATAATTTTAAATGTCAATTCAGAACATTCAGAATCTGGTCTTACAACAGTAAAGGGAGGCAATACCCAAAACTTAAAATTTTGTGAAAAGTAGGACTCTTTTATTACCCTTTGCAACATTTTCCAGTGGCTTCCATTTCCCAGGGTCATTACTTTTTCCAAAGAAGAATCTGAAAGAAGATAAATTTGCACTGTGACTTTGAAGGTCACCAGTATGAAGTTGTGATGAACTAATAAAGTAAATTATGCCCTGGAACGGAACACTCCAAGGCATCTATTTAAATCAGCAAAGCATTAATCCAGGTACTTTAGCAGAGCCATATGACATAGGAGGGATTATCAAGGTACCCAAAACATCAAAATAGCAGACTTGGCACCAGGCAACTCTATTATCTCCCTTTATGACAGTGTTCTGGTATGAACATTATTAAGTCTGAAATATGTTCACAGGGTACTGCAGACAAAACAAGAGCAAAAGAACTTTAATGAAAATTTAACCTGAAGAAGCAAGAACAAGATACTCATTCCCTAGAGTAAATATATCAAGAAAGAATCAGAGAAGAAAAAAGGGATCAAAGTCATGTCAAATTCTGTCTTCTAAAGAAAACACTAACTCAGATGACAATCTGGTAAAGGTGTATTAATAGAGTAACCACACAAAAATTCACACCGGAGCAAAACCGTTTAGTCAATCAAATCTTATTTTGATTTCTTTCCCAATATGAATAAGTATCTTTAAAATACGTGAAATGATAATGATGTAGATCTGGAAATTAACTTGCAACATTCCCAAGGATGTTACGATCAAATTTGCCTTAAACCTGTAGGCTCTGATATTTCTCACTGCTAAAGAACCCAGGAAACTTGATCCTAATTCAAGAAAATATTTAAGCAAAAGATGAAGACCACTCCTATTCCATAAGATGATTAAATATATACCTACTTTTAAATACATTTTTTTATTCTACCAGAATAATGTTTAAAGTCAAGCTTAGGATTAAGAGTTTGGTATTCTATCCCTTTTAGGCAGAATTAGAGCCCTCGGTACTGCACAGCTCCAAAAATCAAAAATACTTCTATTTTGACCACCATCACCATGACTAAACAAGTCTGAATGGTATCATCAATGACAAATTTGGCTTTAAGTATATAGCTGCTCCTGAGAGGAAGAGGAAATGTGATATCCTATGTATCAACCATTATTCATCAATAAGCAACATTCTTTGTGGTAATGGGGCTGATACAGAGCAATAAAGGACAGGAAATGTGTTTATATGATGTGTTTTACACACTGCATTAATCTGATTGTCCATTATTTCTAAAGCAAACATGGAGGCATAAAAATTATATTAACCGTTGCACATAAAGTCTTTTGTCACATCAGATGTTTGTCACACCTTGTGAGAGCCACAGTGGCATAACAGGTGCCCTGCAGAATTTAAAGCAGTTAGCACGTCGCCAGTACCCAGATGATCACATTTTTTTCATGATGGAGCTCGGTTAATGTTGGAATTTGGCATTCAGATTCTCATTACTTCTCTATACTACTCCATACAGATATCAGCTCATTAATAGAAATCAGCCTTCAAGTGCAGGAAAGTTAAAACAGAGAACCAATGTGAGCATACAGTGACAAAGCAGCAAATTTTAATGGCTCAATTTCGATTAATTTAATCATTGAGGCTTATTTGTCAATCTTACAACAAGTGCTGACAAATGATGGTCGGTCTTGGGCTGCATTTCCTTGACTGTACTTTAGAAAAGCATGTGTCAATGATATAATCAAAGCAGGTTAGCAGAAGCATCTGATTAAATCTTCTTGCAAGGGGAGGTTACTGTTTAAAAGGTTACTGTCTATCATATATTATTTACTGTCTGAATGGCTAGATGTGTGTTTTATTGTTTTCAAATGCTTTTAGTAACTTATGAAATATTTAAAAGACACTAATCTCAAAATGGGATTGAATCATGTGTTATGTATCTAAAGATTTCTTACTTAGGGTTTTGCAACTCTAGAAAATCTCTTTTTTCCAACCACAAAATAAGAATTATAAAGTAACTTTAATGGATCAAGGCAAGAACTTCCTGCAAGCTTCATAAATTATGTATTATGGCTGTAACCTTGAAGAATAACCATGTTTATTAACGCTTGGCTGGGCTTTTTATTGCTGTTTCTTGTTAGATTCTGTGATCTCAGTATTTAAATATCTCTTTCAATAGTTGCAGCTTCTCTTTCTCTAGAGGAGAAATAGTCACTTATAATAAATCCTTAATTTGTATTTTAATAATTCCTGGAGACAGCACTGAATATCAGAACCTGCCTGAACAAGGGAACCCTCATCATAAACATATACACAGCATCTCGCACAACGTCCTGATTTCAGCTGGTACTTGCAACACTTGTCGTAGAGTTACTACATCATTCTTTCCTTGTGGATCTGTTAGAAAACAGATCAGTTCTAAGGGACTTGTTTCTGCTTTGCCATTTCAAGACATGTCTCCTAGATGTCCTTGAGCATTTTCTGCTTTCTAGTTACTACTGCTGTTGCTGTAGAGCTCAGAGTTTACAAGGTACGGTTCAAAAATACAGGGATTAAAAAAAAACCTCTTTGCCTTTATGAATTTTTGTAGGCCACAACCACCGAGGCCACTGTGATTAGGTATGGGCTGGTGCTCCGGATTCACAGGGCGCAAGGCCAGAAAGCGCCATTAAATCCTCCCTCTGACCTCCTTTGTAACTCCAGCTGCTCAGTTTCACCCACTAAAGCTGAAATATAAGCTGAAGTATCACTTCTTTTCTTTACAACATTTGTCCTGAATTTGAAAACCAGGTTTTTTTATGTCCAGGCCAGGGATCACAGCCCTAGTACAGAAAAAACACTCTTCAAGTATGTCCATGGTTGAAGTTTTAATCTTCAGAAGCCTAAGCAAGAATTTTACCTTTTGCACTAGGAAGCAGTCTCAGATGAGCTTCTCACTCTTCAGGTTTCAATTTCTTTAACCTGTGTCTGATGAGGAGTCTGCTGCAGCTTCCAGCCAAAGAGTTTGGTTTTGCGTGAAGGTAGATACGCAGTGCATCCTGATGTTTCCTAATTCAGTCCCTGGTGCATTGGCTGACAAAACTGCCAGCACTTTCTTTGAGAGAGATTTTGAATTTCCCCTTGCAGCAGTTATTTTTCTAGGCTCGCACTAGGTTTGAAACAATTTATGAGAGAGAGCAAGGGGTGCTCCCCAACTTGTAAGCATTTGGTTCAGTTGCCAAAATTTGGAGCTACTCTTAGTCTTTCCTTATAGACCCTGGACAAAGAGAGACTTCTCCAGAGTGCCTGATGGAGCAGGGGCTTTACATAGGTTTAGGTCCTATGGACTTCTATGTCTCAGTTTGTGCAGTGCATTCCTCATAGAGGTTTGCCTCCTTCCTCTGATGAGGGCGGTGTTGATGTCCCGTCTTGGCACAGCATCTTTGCAGTAATCTTGGCTCAGCACAAGTGTGTGAGAAACGTGAAAATTTGGTGAGCACGCTCTGGTGCAGAGTTTTGGTTACAGGGGTCTGAGTCAGATTCTCCTGCCATGCCACTGTAAAGGAAAAGAAACACTAAGAGAAACAAAATACGTGTAATGACAAGATCCTTATCTTGAAGTATATGACTTCTATTGTTTGTTGGCATGTGGGCAACTGAAAGAGAAGTCGTGATGAAAACTGAGATGATTTTAATGACTTTGAAAAGTTTATATATGGGAGGGAAAGGATAGTTGAAGTTCAGGGCTGTCAAAATGTGAGGTTTGTGATTTAAAGATGTTATGTTGCATATTAAAGTTTAAAAAGCTGTAATCAGTAGCGACATGTGCAGACAATCCTGCCAGGCAAAGAAAAATGTAACAAGTAAGGTGAAAGTTAATGTTTTCCATCTCTCTCCAGGCTAAAAGTGAACAAATCAGTGTGAGACACCTGACATCGGGAAACTGGGAAGTTGTCAAAATCCTGGCATACGATGAAAATACTCAAAAGATGTAAGCACTATTCTCTTTGTTTATGAAAATATCTGAGTTATTAAAGTGGAATCCATTTAACTGGAAATAGCATATCTAAAACTAAGCAACAATATTTCTTTCATTTTTGAGCATTGCCATAAATTTTATACTCCTGAGTACATAAAGTGCAGTTGTAAGACGATTTGTCTGCCAGTGTACTACTGCGTGCGCTTTTATGCAGATGGAAAAGGAGTGTACCGTGACATCAGTTGACTCACTGTATTTTTTTAAATAAATCAGCACACAATGCAGCAGTAATAACATTTTGGTGCCTTCTTTCCTGGATTCCAGAGAAGTAGTCATAGTAAATTTTTAGTACTTGATAAAACCCCAAATCTTCAGTTCTCATGCTTACTTCGTTACTGCATGAGGTCTCTGGACTTCGGGGATCTGATTCAACCTCATAAATTCAAATTATATAGAGAGATTATCCAAACCCCTGATTCTTGCCCAGCTCACTCAGAGAGAAATCTTTCCAAAGCCCATCTTAGCGCTATAGTGGGAAGGAAATGCAGCACATACTTGGTGATTCTTGGGAGTACAGAACTGACACAAAACATCTGAAAGCTCCACATAACTTAAGTGGATCTTGGTTATTCTTCACACGTATCTGCACATGGCAAAAAATAAGCAGATCTGTCTAATCCTGATTTTCTTTAAATGATATTTCAGCAAGGACCTTTTTGAGTCTGCAACAGTGCCTGCCATCTCCACTGGTATTGGAGAAACACCCTTTCTGACCAGTCCTTCCACAGGTTTTGAAAATATATCCATAGAGAATTTCTTGCTACTTCTCTAAGGTTCAGATGAAAAAATGAGGTCTGGATGCACTCAGCCTGCAGAGAGGTGGCGGAGTGCATGTGGGTTGTCTCAGTCCTTGCCCTCTTTCTGCCAATTCAAGCAGAAACTTTGTGGGGATCTCATCTGGGAAACACTAAGGACTTGTCTGGATATTCTTGCAGCAGCTCTACTAAGCCTTTTTCCACCCACGCAACCTTGTCTGTAAACCATTGCCTAGTGCTAGATTATGTCTCTAGATAGAAGAAAAAGTTGTTCGACAGCTCAAAAAGGCTTTCAGGTATCATAAGGCATATTGTAATTTATGATATAATTTCATTGTGACCTTTTTCTACTCCTTGGATTTATATTGCAAACTCTTGGAGTGAAGGAGAAACTTTCTCTTCTGTATTTGTAATATGCAGAAAGGGGTCCTGGTTGCTACTGGAGCTCCTGGGCATTACAGGAATGAAACTGAAACCATGAAATGCTGTGTTTGTCACTGGCTTAGTATGAAATCATATAGCATCTGAAATAACTGCTCTGTATACTGGGTCTACGTTTAATCTTGGAGCTTAGGTTTATATATAAGTATTTGATCTTTATGTATATTTGGGAACTTAATTTTAAAAAATCTTATGACATCTCACCCTTCTCTAAACACCACCCAAATCAGACAGTTTACCAAACTGAGTTTAACTTTGTTCATCTTTTGGGCACAGTTATTTCTTAAGCACTGAAGAATCCCCAAGAGGAAGACAGCTACATAGGTAAGAAGTACATGGGGCTGTGTTAACAGCTTCTTCATCCCAAGCCGTAAGTGCTATGATGACGTTCTGTGAGCTTAATTGCTGCTTTGGGGCTTGGGTAATCATTTATATAGTGTAAAAATTAGTACGCTTGAGCTGTAACAAGGAAGGAATCACAGTTTTTCAAAACTAAAAATGCTGATGATACTTTACATTTTTTAAAAAATGGAAAAGATTTTAACACAAAATATTTTTACCACTTCTGTCTTCATTAGCCCTTTACAAGCATCTAAAACACTAAACCTAAATGCAAGCATGGAATATGACTGTATTTTAAAAAGTAGTTAAAATCTTCTAAATAAAGATAATATTTGTGGGGTTTAATCATGCCATTTAAAGTGTATGGGCAAAGCACCCCCTCTTTACACAAACCTCAGTGCTGAAATCTGAAGTTAATGAGGCTTTTCATGGTGTCCTACTAACACTGTTACCGCACAGCACTGCTATTGGAACCCCAGTCCTGCTTCGGGCGGGTTTTGGATCCTGTGCACATTGCCCAGTTTACAGAACAGTAGGGCACTGAGTCATCTGAAAACAGTTTGCATCAGGCGCAAAATAAGACAGTGGTATTTTGGCAAGTTTAGGGACTGAAACAAATTTTATCACTCTGTTGAGCTATTTCTTGGTTTATTTTATTTTATTCCAATGGAAAACGTTTCTGATAATATTTTTTCTCCAGTGTATCAACAGTGGGATCATTGAATCGTCAGTGTCTCTCATGTAACTTCCTGAAAGACGAGTGCACATACTTCAGTGCAAAGTTTAGCCCCATGAATAGGCATTTTTTACTGCACTGTAAAGGTAAGTCAAATGCACAGCATGTAAAAGTACTGTGTTTGCTTCTGAATTAATGTATTCCTTTGGGAAGTGCATTAGGCTGGAGTCTAACATTTAGCTCAGTAGTAGATTACTCAAAGTTCTGTACAGAGCTTATTGCAAGACTGTAAGTAAAGATGTTCTGTGTAAAAGCTAAATAACAAATGATATCAGAAAGCTGCTCCAATCCTAACCCTTCAGTCCTAGTAAATGCCATTGACTTTTAAATTTACCCTAAATAAAAATCCTTCACCAAAAAATGTGGAATTTATAGTGATAGTACTGTGGTTCATAACAGCTTCATTATATTATGTATTGGCATTGATCTTGTGCAACTCTACCTAGTTAAAAAATGAGGGCCTGCCTTCGGTAACACTGTGTCTCTCATGCATGTGTATACATGCATGCACGCAGTATATCTATACACACTCACCCACATATGTATGTGTGTATCTACCAAAAACCAGGTATGGTTTAATCCACATAGACAGATCCTCTTTATCAATACAATCGCAATAAGTAATTTCTGGCTTTTTATTGTTAGCTGCATTCCAGTAGCACTGAATGGCACCAGTTGGGTTCAGAGTTTCTGTATAAACAGAAAACTAGACTCATCCCACACTGAGAAATTTATAACCTACACCCCGGAAATAAACACTGATAACTAGGTAAGAGTATAAAAACAGATTCAGAAAAGCATGAGACAATCAATAATAAACTGTATAGCTAGACCTGTTGACCTTGAAACTTGCAGTATTTTGCAGACAACATCCTCCCAGTATTTTTGCTCAACTAGCATCAGATGGAAAAGAGTAGAACACAATTCATCTGAAATACACGTGAATAGCCTATTCTATTTGCATACATTTTTTCTGTTTCTTTTGCAACTGTACATTTTTTTTGCACGAAAATAAAATATCTGCCGTCTTGAGAATTGAATCTATTCAAACAAACAAACTATGAATATATATTGGCTAAAATAAGGTTGATTTGTTGGGGGTTTTTTTGTGGAAGTGCACCTATAATACATAGCTGATGAGAAAAAAAAATACCAACTGTATGGTTTATACATGGTTAAAGCTGCAGCAGAAGTTATGGAGCTAATCCTGAGACCCTTATCTGAGTAAAGACTGCACTAGTAATGAGCTCCTCGTGGTTTAAGCAGAGTTTTCCCTTGTGCTTGACATAGTCCCTATGGGGAAAGTCTCAGATTCCTGCAGGAGGGAGGGTTGGTAAATTGGGAAGTTTTTTGCCTTGAATCAGCAATGTGCTAGGGCCCAAAACCATAGCTGCTTGTTATTGTTTTAGCAAAGTATATTCAGCCTGTAATTTTTAACGTGTTCCTTTGATACAAAACCGTAAATGTCAGTAGGAGGTTGCACAGGAAATTGCTCACAAGCTCGTGACTTTCAGTGACTTTGGAGATGGCAGTTCTCTGTTTGAGCTGGTAAGACTGTAGATCATCCTCCCAGGATTAAACCTACACTCCACTGAGTTGCAACTAGTAGACTGCCCTAAGCTGCAGGTGTTGGGCAGGGATGATAAAACACTGTCATTAAGTTTTTCCTACCTCTAACATTAATGTATAGTTGTCAGCTTGGGGTTATTCAGAGGTCTTCTCTTGTGTTTCATCAGAGCTTGACAATTACAGCAGCAGTGTGGCCCCCATGTACTGCCGTACTGCCACAGCTCTGCAAAATGCCTGTGGTGGGTTGGATATTTGACAGTATCAAAGTTGATGGCAACATCACCATAGAGCAGGTATTAAAACTCTTCTGCAGGGAACTGCTTGTAAGAGTACGACGTGAACTGCTTTGAGGAGACAGATGACACCACATCTATGTGCATACACACTCGTTTTCCCACAACAAAAAGCCTGACTGAATTGTTACAAAAGCAATTTGCCCAGAAAAATCCTTGGGGGACTCTGGGCTGGTTTGATTTATACAAGTTTCAATTCTTCCACCTCTTGTTTACCCATGAGCACCTTTATTAGGATAGTTTTTCCTTCTTAGTTACCCTCAGCCAGGAGATCTGTCTCAGCGTACCGTACCAGCTGTATCCATCTCCAGAGACTCTCCTGAGTGAGGCATTATTTCTAGCCCGGTAGATGGAGGACCAGCTCTACAGCCTCTCTCTCGGTTTTGGCAAGCGGGTCCTTTTTTACACTTACTTTCCTCACTGCTTGTGGATTTTTCCTTTAGCGCTTCATAAACACTAACAGATGTTAATCTCTTCATTCAAATAAGATACTTCACAAAGGGACTAATTGTTTTTCCCATTTTATACAGCAGGAAATAAGTTGTGTATTTAGTGCTAGTTATAGGAGGTCAATGGGAAATCCAAGTGCTGTGCTTAGTTCTGATGAGCTGTAACACAATGCCTGTAACACAAGCCTGCCTTTCTCTTTTCTGATCGGCTTTTTAATCTACTGTAATCTCCCTTTTTCAAAATCTGTCATCATCCTTCCATCTTCTAGTACGATAAATAGAGCTGGCCTGGAAAATGCCAATGCTTTCCCCTCCAAAAATGGTCTTACTTAAATCGGAATTCAAAGCAAAATGACAAATTCAGAAGAAGAAAAAAGAGCTAGAAAAAACAAACCAAAACAAAAAGAGACAGTTGAAGAAATATCCTCTTGAAGAGCTAAGGCAGAAAGCTTTGATTTGTCAGCAATTTACCTGTAAGATTTTTGTCAATATTATCCCTTGAGGCAGAGAATGAAATTGATAAAAATCTTCAGTGGAGGCTGTCAGAGGCTGTGAATGGCATCATGCTTTTTATTTCAGGTATTTGAGTTTTCCTAGGCTCATGCCATAATTAATTGAGAGAGGCAACCTCTCAGGATGACTCAAAACACATAAATTAAGCTCTGTCTCTGAACTGCTCTCAAAGGGAATCTTTTTTTCTCCAAAAAAGAGGAGTCTTAACTCCTAATTTCAGAGGGTCCGTGCCTTCGTCTGCCATGGGGTCCTCAGGGGCTTCGGCTTTTCTGCATCATCCTTCCTAGCCCAACAGCGACTACCTGCGTGTAATTTAAAGTCTTGTCTCACCAAGATAAAACTAAGTTTCCCATGCACAAAATCCATGTTAGGGGTGGGGACACAATATTTTCTTTTGCAAGTTTGCACTGGGGGGGTCCTCAGAGCAGGTACAGCAATCAGCTGTGCTTCTGAGTGTGCTGAATGTTTGGTCACCCCAGTTTTACCTGCCATCTTGTGCATTTGCACAGTACATGTTGACATGGAGAGTTATTCCTGGTGCTTTTAGTTTCTTAGGGGTACAGTAAAAATATAGTATCTGACATTACCATGAAATAAGATTAGATTACATTACACCTAGATTTAACCGTGATGCTGTTGGTCTTGCAGAGTTGGCATGCCAAAGGACCTTCTTAAACAGATAATTAAGTGAAACGTGATAATTTTTCAAATCCTCTGTAGTTTTTTCCATAGAAAATATAAGTGAATACTATAATTAATTCACTTCCCAGCCAACCTAAAGTTACTGTTTCTGAATGTCAAACTGCTGTATATCAGACAGTGCCATTAAGTGCCTCTGTAATTTTTTTATTCTTCACTTACAGCTAAAACATCGAAATTATAAAAAAATGCACCTTCTGGGTGCAGGGGTCTAGACTGCTTGCTGAACAGGCAGAAGGCAGTCTTCGTTTCACGCTTTGGTGGTACCTAGTCTAACTTGTGTCTTTCCCAAGAGACACCAGTGGAGTTACTGCTGTGTTTGAAGGGAAGTATGTGTATGGAGCTTCCAGGATCTGGTCTTACGTGATGACTGGTGCTCTCATTCTTTGTTACTGAAATCCTGATTACTAACTACCCTACACTTCCTCTATTTTTTATTCTCTCCTCAAAACAGGGCCAGGCGTTCCAGTTGTTAGCGTGCACAGTACAAGTAATACTGCAAGTGAGTATTCCTTATGGAGTAGGTATATTTTATTATCGTCCTTGATTGGTTTGGGGAGTGTGGGGGAGGGGAAAGGCAGTTACAAGTAAATGAGAACTAAAAGATGGCTCATTCATATAATGTTCTATTAATTACCTTTTAGCAACATCCACATCTGCAAATGACAAGGAAAGAAGTTAATCAAATGACTAAAACTTTCCCAGGCTTTTCGGATATGTTTTATGCTAAGTGCATATCATTCATCTTCTATTTACACTTGAGTTAATTAGATGGCAGGTTGGTCTTATCCATTTCACTTTCTATGTAAATTATGCTGCCATTACGATACCTCTTCTGTATTTTTAGACATGTTTTTAAAGTTACAATCCAATTATCTTGAAGTAAGGTACAGTCCATGGACGATTGATCATAAAATCTGACCTACATACGATGAACTTAGTCATTCTCTTATATTTCTCAAACCAGAGCCACTCTGCTGACATTTTCAATGGTGACAAACCCAAGAATAAAGAATTTTTAGGAGGGTATTCAATTTTCAAGTTTTACTCATTGTTTTCTGTGTATTGGCACCAAATCTGTTGCTGTTTCCTGGCTGCTTGAGGTGCTTTGTAATGGAAGAGTGTCCTTCAGCAGCAGAATTTTCCTCACTTGGGTATTTCTCTGGTGCAGTAGAGGTAACAACTCTGCTACCTCCAACTCCACTGTGGCTCCACGTAGCATGAAGGTGTGGATTAGAGGAAAGGGGACATCTTTCCATTCAAAACCACTAAACCAATCCTTACATATCCTCATTTCATGCAATAGTTTATCCCCAGAATTTTTCCCAGAATTCAGCAGTCCTGAACTGTACTCGTCTGCATCCCGTTTGTCATGGGCCAGCCACTATTCAGCCGTAACAGTGGACCTAATCTTGCATGTTGAAGTAGCATACTGATCAATAGTATCACACTGTGAAGTGTTATGTAAGGTCTGCACTTCGGCTTTTTTTTTTTTTTTTAACGTCACTGTTAGTATTTGCAAAGCTCAGTGCCATAGCACACCAAGGGGAGGGAGTTTTATCCAACTCAATAACGGATAGCTACTCCTCAAAGTAAATCCATTGACTTCTGTAGAGCTACTCAATCCTGTGAAGGCAGACTTTTGCTCTTTATTACTTGCATCTAAAATACTGTTGATAGTGAATTATTGTAAAAGAGATTTATGTACAGCATCATAGAGGAAAACAAAGCAAGTCAGGATAGAGGGACGTTGTTTGTTGTAACAACAAGAAACCAAATAATAAGAGAGATAATTTCGCATTAATGTTTCAGTGCAAGATTAGATTATCCTCTTCAATTCATAAAAGAATGATTAAGGATTACTTCAATTATTCCATCCTCAGACTATAATTATACCATTTTGGTTGACCGCCCAGAACAAACATTCTCCTTAGATTATCCGTTTTGGCCCTAAGTGGAGGGTTTATTGTTTAATAAAAAAATCTACATTTTGGAAGCAAGATCGGTAATTTGAGTAAAAGAGAAAAGAAAAAAAAAAAAAAAAAGAAAGAACTAATCATTCTTTCATGTGTAAAAGGATTGCTTCAAATCTGTCTGCAGCTTTAAACCAAACTGAAGTCTTGCTCTTGGTTGAAGTGCAGAAGACAGAGAAGGACATCCAGTGAACAAGTAGAGCTGTGCTGGCTAAATATTGACTTGGAATATGTAGCTTGAAAAGGATGCCTGCTTGAGGCTTAGGATATCGCCCAGCAGACTAGCCTTCCCCTGCATCAGCGGCTGTGTTAGTATTTGTCAGGGATACTAGTACTTATGTTGTTCATCAGCAATTTCATTGTTAGTGCTTAACGAAAACAAAGCCTACTGAAGCCAGAAAATGAAATAGATGTATATGTTTTGAATTAAGCTGATTGCTCCGTTCCTGAATTGCAAAGCAGTTGCATTATAAAAAAGTATTTACAGAAGGAATTCATTTACAAGATTTATCATTGCCCATTTGTCTCTTTATCTTTTTTGAATCTTGATTTATCTCTGATGTGATGATTCTCCATACCTTTCAGCTTGCTTTTTCTTCCTATTTTCTGTAGAGTTTTATATTTTGGAAAATAATGCTGTGTTGAAAGAAGCTGTTTTTAAGAAAAAGAATTCCAGGACTGAACTTAAAATGCTTCACATTGAGGATTACGGTAAATTTGGCAAAATGTTATTTTACCAAACCAAAAGCTTTCTTACAATGTTACTATTTTTCATCTGTGTAACTACCAGCCTTTAATGTTTTGCTCTTTTCTTAAAAGAACTCCCTTTACAGTTGTCACTGCCAAAAGATTTCACGGATCGAAACCAGTATGCCCTTCTATTAATAATGTAAGTATCTGTGTAGAATCAGTCAAAATAATAAAAAAGGACTTCATAGAAAACTTCTAACTCTGTAATTAGAAAATGGTTTTTTACCTTGTGTAGGAAAAGTACCTCATGGATTTAAGTTGATAAATCAAAAGGCTTGTTCTTGGGAAGATTTTGTTATAGGTGCTGTCTGGTAGAGATGCCTGGGGTTTTTTGAGCTCGTCAAACCTAGCTCTGCTTCGTTGTACTTTTATGTACGTGAGGCACTGGCCCTTCTGATGGTGTAGCTGTGAGTAGTTCTGCAGTCTTTCCTAGACCCATACTGATCCCTACCCACAGAGGATCTCATTCAGAGCATATGCTCCTTTTTATCCCTGATAGAAATGGGTAGAGCTTCTAAGAGGGGCTCAGTTAAGATGCATAAAGCAAAACTGCTTTTAGGAACACTGGAAAGAAGACAAAATTATTTTTGAGCATCGATGGCTGAAGGCATTATAGGCATTATCCAAAGTCTGTTGATGTTTGTAGAAAACCTCTATGGGAGGAAGGAGGTACTCCCTGGCAACCTGCACTGTTCTTTTGAAAAGAAATAGTGTGTATATTTCTTTCGGAGACAGTCAGCCTTGAAGTTTCATGTCTACAGAATGTATAGCAGAGGAAGAGAGCAGAGCCATGAGGCGTACCTGCAGCCTGCCTAGGTGATGGCCAGCTCAGGGCACCTTTCGTTGCTCTCCAGCTGAGCTCAGCGTGGGTCTGCCATGGGTGTAGAGGACTTTACAGAGCTGCTTCTGAATTGGTGTGAATGTCACTAACACAGGTGTAGGATTGCACTGCTAAATTCATGAAAATTACCATGTTAGCTGAGCTGAATCACCTGGAGTAAACCTCCCCTTAGTGACAGCAGAGATCCTTATTGTTGTATGTGGGGTCAAATTTACAAGCTTGAGCTGCCGAATGATCCCAAATTCCTCTACTCAGATCAGATCTTAGATAATAGGTCAGAGAGGCATAAAACTGCTTATTTCTAAGTCCAGTTTGTGTTTAAAACTCAGGTTTTTCACTTGTATTTATTTGCAGTTGTGGAGGCTCTCTGCTTTTAGTGGCTCATGAACATGTTTTTCTTTTCTCGTGGAGAAACAGGACACATGGATTATTTTATCTTTGCAGTATTTGCTAGCATGATCTTGAAACATGGTTATATTTTAAGCAGCTCTTTTAAGTGTACCAAAGGCAAACTGACTCTGTGAATTGACACAAGCAGCATTACAGGGAGTTGCAAAAACTTGCGCTTACTCTTATTTCCGAGAGTAAGGAAACACCAAGGTGTTAGCAGTGTAATGCTTTCCCTTTTAAGTATCCTAGTAAATACGTAATTTGCCATATACAGTTATGGTAGAACATGAGGTTACATACTCATGTAACAGGAGGGAAGGATCAGAAACCTGGAGAAGGCCAAGGCCAAAAATGACAGGAAAAGGAAAAAAAAGCTAAGGAAAAAAAGCTAAGGAAATACTATTATGAAATGGTTTTAGATATCAAGAGTTGAAATAGCTGTGAACAGTATTGAGGCCAGGTCTGAATTTAAACTTACCAAAGTTGTCAGTACCCAGTGAGCGAATAATGTGGCCAAGTCGTAACATATGGATGTTTTATAATTGTTTTATTTTTTTATGATGTGCATGTGGAATAAAAGGGAAATTCATCCAGTTATGAATACAGATTGTGGTATCTACATTTATAATATGGAGACTTAGCTTCTTTTTAGTCAAATCCTGACTTTTGTAATACTGAATTGTCAATGTTAGCTTTAAAAGGAGTTATTTGTAGAAATCCCTATGCACTAATGAAAGTATGAAACTGAAAATTTGAAATCTGTCCTGGCTCATGTAATGTTGCATGTTTTGTGTCCCTCTCTTCCCTAGAAGAGAAAGAAGTTATATTTCTTCAGCAGCTTTTCACAGACTTTAAACTAAGGTTGCCAGCAATCCTTTTTTTGACTTAAAGATGTCCCTGAATGAGATATAAAACTGAAAACTGTCACTGAAGTTATGGGAGGTTCCCTTGTGGGGTGATTATTTGAGCCTAATAAATTCTGCCTAGCTCTTGAGAAAGAACAGTTAGAAATCTGTGTGCGTGCAGAGGGTAATTTGTTGACCCACACAACTCCAAATTGACATCTTAAGGTTTATTTCATTATCAGAAGTACTACTTTAAAAAAAAAAAAAAAGTATTCAGGTCCAAGAAGAACATGTAGCTTTTACAGGAAACACTGCTTAGTTGTATATATGGTATCATTTCCCAGATATTTGACTTTCCTGAGTCCCAGAGTGGTACTGTTGGGACTGATTGAGAAACACTCTGTTCCTGCTGCTAGAAGTGTTAGACAAGAATTGTATTAGTGGCTGATAACAAGCGCCGCCTTTCATATTGTTCAGCTGTACCTCTTGCTTGCTTACATTCTCAGCCATGATAAAATTATCGTTTTGTTCCAGCTATTCAAAGTTTGAAAAAGAATACTTACCAATGTCCTTGGTAAGAATGTTCGTTTAATTGTATATCCATTTTTTGGAAAGGAGATTCTATATAAAATCTTGATCCAGGCAACATACCCTTAGATGTATGTATATAAAGAGAAGATATATGTCTGGAAAAGCAGAGTATTAGCAGATATGAAGTGGCTTTTGCTTTCCATCTCAGTAGCACTGCAATTTGACAAGGACTTAAGAGAGGGAGGGAAGAAGGAAGGAAGGTGAGGAAAACAGAATGTGAGTTTAAACCTGAAATTCACCTAATATGTCTCTGCAGTGCAAATTAAATGCCTGGTTAAGTGCATATATGCTTCTAAGTGCATATTGACTTTGTCCCCTAAGCTGGAGGGTAAATATGGCGTATAAAATCTAACAGGCGCTGACTGGCTGTTTGGCTGCAGTCGTTGCTTCAGAGTCACTCCAAGCCTCTGGTGAAGATTCATCTTCCCTGTGTCTTACATTTTGCCAGGATCTGGTTTGCCTGTGTGGTCTCATCTCTGTCTGCAGAATTTTTGTGCTGGTGACTGGTTTCGCTGGCTCAGAATAAAGTGGTTTTTTTGATGGCTGAGGTTCATAATTTTACTGTACATTTCCATCAGCAGCGACTACTTCTGTGTGCTGTTAATGTGCTCTCTGGATCAATAGGGTTACAATTACAATAACAGAATTTGGAAATAGATAAAGGGGAGACAGTTTGGTATTATTTGGTAATTTTTTTTCAAATCACTGAAAGCTAGTAGCCATTTCAAAGGTGCATGAGTATAAGGCGGCTCCTGTATTCATGCAAGGATGCCTACAGATAAATTTGAGCTTTCAGCACATGGCACCCAAGTGTCTGAGTGTTAAGGCTGAATCCTGGAAGGCAGCCTGTACCAGTGGATTCTGGTCCTGGTGTGAAACCTGGGCGTGATCTCAGTACAGCTCCATGTAGACACAAGCTCAACTTAAGGACCGGGCTCTGAATATCCTGTAACCTTCATCATAAGGATTTTGTGAAGATTTATCCATTAGCAGTTGCAAAGCATGCTACAATGCTCAAATAGGAGATCATTGTATTGCTATGTTAAAGTTATTGCTATGTTAAGGTCCATCTGTATGGCTGGGCTATCTAACAGATAGGTCTCACGTAGAAACCAGTTATGTTGGCTAGCACTATTTTTCTTTCCAGAATTGTGATGCATAGGCCATAAAATGCTAAATAGATGATAACACTTTCCTTTCTTCCATTTGTTCTCCTAAACCACTAATACATTTCACACTCAGTTTCCTTCTGATATAATACATACAGTGTAGCTATAGATTAGAGAGGTGTACAGTAATTGCCTGAAAGAGTGATTATCATCTCTTTTCTATATAATTAAGATCAAAGTTTAAATTTCAGATCCTTGATTTTCTCATTATGGATCACCTTACTCATTAAAAAAGTTGGAAGATACACTCCTTGGTAACACACAGGAAATGATTAAGTAAAGACTCTGGCATTTAATCTGGGTAATAAAATGAGAGGTGATAATCATTCTTTATTTTTTTCTTGAACATAATTAACCTCATTCCTTCAAAATCTGTAGATAATGTATCTTAAATGTCAGCATTTATTATTTAACGCCATTTAAATTTGTCCAATATGTAAGTGGATATTGTAAAACTGAATCAGTGGAGGGATGGTTCTGATTTTTGAGGGAAAAAAAAATAATGGGTATTCTCCAAAGTAACAGTGAATTGTCTGCAAGAGGTTTCTGTTTGTTTGTTTGTTTGTTTGTTTGTTTTCTTATATTTTGGTAATAAACAGGAATCTCTTCACCTGTTATTGAAATTATGAAAGTTTTATGCCTTGCACAGGCAATCAACCCTGTTTATGCCTCCAGTTAATACACTCTTGGGACTGATAGCAAGATAAGACAGTAGGGTTGGAAGTGAAGATTTTTTTTTACAGCGTCAGGAATAACTCATTAAAAGACTAGAAGAAATGTAGAGAGGCGTAATGCAAGTATTGGGAAATATTCGAGATCTGAGGTACGGTAACACTTTGCCTGTTAATAGCCGTCTTGCATACCTTTCATTTGTTGTGAAGGGTATTACTCGTTTTAACTGGCAGCTGTTGCAAGTGAAGGAATGATGCTTGGCTACTTGGTGAAGTGTAAAAATATGTGGTGGATTCCACTACTTTGATTGCAATACATTTGCAAGGGGGACATCCCTGAAGGCCTTTTTGTTTGGCCAGTTCTTCCTCTGTAGAACAGCTGCAAAGTTTGCTTTTTGGGGGATCCCCGAGACGTGTGAATGATTCACTAATTGCTTTGCAAGCCATCAATTTCATGCCTGTATTCATCCTGCCTCTGCTGAGTGTGGCAGTATTTCACTGCTCTGTTGTGTTTCTCTTACATCAAAGTATTTGGTGGAGAGTCTTTTCTTTTTTACTCTTAGGTTTTATTCCGCATTCTTTGAACTTTGTAATATTTCTCAAGGCCTAGGGGGAGAATTCATTTAGCGTAGGCTAAAAGAGGGATAGACTGGAGGCTCACTCCAGCTGTTTCATTTGCGGTAGCCGTCCTGGTGCTATGGGCAGCGATGGATCTCATCACTCCCTTTCTCTTCGGTCTTGTCCCCACAAAAGGCTTGGGGAATCGCTGAGCTAAGATCCATCCTCTTTCAGCCTCCCCTAGTCCCACTTCCCTCACAGCAGTACATATCTTACTATGTGAATAAAATGCTCATTTAATCTTCCTTAGAAAAACACAAGAGGAGATTCAAAACTTCACCTCCTTTTCTTATGACACAGAACAGTGTTACATCTCTTGTTCTCAAAATTGCATTTTTAAAGTCTTCAGCCTCAAGGGTTCCAGAAAGATATTTAAAGGATAACAGTTTTATTTTTTGCACTATGCTGTCCACTTCAGTCCTGTCTATCACATGATTATACCCTAGTAATGGAATCGCTTCTGGTGATGTGTTTTAATTTGTTTGGCCATATCTGCAGGGAGGAGTTGTAAACACACTGTCTGGTTTTAGTTGCAGTTTGCTATATCTAAACAAGGTGTATGAAAAGAGAGGAAATACTTGGGATTTTTTGTCCTCAATGTTTAAGGCTATTCAGGTTCCCTGATTTTTGAGCAGTAATGGCGGGTGTGCTTGAAAGCTGATGCTTGTGAAAGAGATGCTGATGAAATCTGAAAATGAAGTGGAATTTTCTATTACACCAGTTTTGCAAAATGATCTTCTTTCCCCACTCAGTTTCACCACAAGCAAAAGATGACTTTTATGCTCGGAGTTGTAGTCTTTCTCACATATTTGCTATCAAGTTACCTTTTCCCTATGCTGCATCAAATCCACTGTTTTGCAGAAATAGAAAGAGATGTACTTGAAATTAAGCAGTGATGATAGCAGTTATTTCCCATGTATCTTTTAAAATTGTCTCCTCTCCCTGCTTGGTCAGCCCTATAACTTCTAAAATTCCTATTTAACGTCTTGCCACTTAGTTTTTAAATGGTGCAAAACCTGGAACAAATTTTGCCGCAGTCGTGATAGCAGAGTGGCAGAGGAGTACTGCTCAGAGTACACCAGCAACAGCCTCTCTGGTAACGCTGTTTTATTCCCTGTAGACTGCAACTCAAGTCATGAACAGAGACTTTAGTTTAAGCTTTTGGTTATAGAATCTGAAAGAACAGATTCTTATCTTTTCAGCAATATATGAACTTATGATGAGCTGCCTCTTTTTCCAGACAGTCTAAGATGTATGTGACTGCCTTGCAAGAAGTGTACAAATTACCCACTAAGGTCAATGATATTGGTATATTATTGATGGCTTCTGTCTATTTAAATGGTACCTCACTGGTGAACTTCAGTGGTATGCCCAAGTCGTCAGCAGTTGAACTGCCATGGTGGACTCATAATCTGAGTGTAGTCACTGTCGAAAACACACACTAGGCAGCTCTGAACCTTGAAAGTCAGGAGCAAAAATAAAAAAGGGGAGGTGCAAGTGCTGTCACTTACAAGGAAAAAAAATGAACTGGGAAGAATTAGGCATAGTCTTCCTTTGAATCATCCTGCTCTTGTTGTTTGACTCTGGAGATGATGCTCCTTAAGGAACCCTTGAGGGATGTTGAAGAGCCTGTAGCTTCGCGTAGCCCTTGTGGTGCTGGCTTCAGTTTTGCTGCAGTGCTTTGGCTAGTCCGTGTTTCCCTTATGGTCATCCGTAGTCAGGTGGGAAGACGAGTTCTGCCTTTGTATTACACCCAAGCATAAATGGCACGGACTTTCTTCCAGGCTTACTAGTGGGGTCAAGGAATAATAATTCTATGAAGAGAGTACCACTGAACAGTAGTTAATTATAATTGGGCTGTAAGTAGTGATGAGCATAAAACAAAACCTGACCTTTGAGATAGCTGTAATACCAGGACAAACTTCACAAATCAGTGTATCTATTACTGCACTGTAGTGACAAACTTGCTTCGTTACAGAGCCCTCAGGGTGATGTTCAAACTTGCATAAAGGATTAATACCTTGCAGAAGCCCCATTTAAAAGGTTAAAAGTGGGGCCTAAATGGTGCATAGAATAAATGCTGTCTCTCTGTGGAGGACAGAAGCACACCTCAGATAATCAGTATCATTTTATAGTAGCAGCTGAAGAGTAAAGAGACCTTTTGATGGTGATGGAAATTTTGACACGTACCTCAATGGAAATGTCTTTAAATGCCTGTCACAGACTACTTATATGGACATTCTTGGAATAAATTAGCCACCGGAAAATTGCTTCCAAAAGCAATACATTGAACAACCCATCATGCAAGAGTGTTTAAAGTCTGAGCCTAAAAGTAGCCCAGCTATGCCCTCCAGAGAAGGAGCTTGGGAAAACACCACTGTCAGTTCTCACTCACTGAGGATCTTGCTGAGGTTCTGTCTGTTGTTCCTTTCTTAATACAAGAAATTATCTGAGGCTATCATCTTTCATTTAAAACCCTTTTTGGTTTTAAGCACTTTCTGGTATAGAGAAAGGCTTACAAATGTAATGGTTCTTCCCCTGTTCCCAAGTGTCTAGATATATATCATATACATATATATATGTACACACACACAGACGTATATATAACCTAGATATATAACATGTATAAAAAGAATGTGAACACTGTATTTGTTCTGTTGTTATATTAGGTGGGAGGGAAGCAGGCTGACTCATGATATTTTCTCTTGTGTGGGGTCCATTAAACTGTTGGAAAGACACCTAGCCAAACAAGGATATTTCTGACATATTATCTTATTGTGGAAAGCTGGAAGAATTTAAAAAAAAAAATTATAACTGGTCTGAGGCTGCTACCATTGGAAGTAGTGGTAAAAGCTCTGTGACAACATCTATGTCAATGTAGAGTGTTTCTGAAAACCTTGCTCTGTACAATAAGTAGAAATTGAAAGAATCGTTCTGCTCCTCCTCCTATTGTAAATAATAATGATAATATACTTCTGAATCGTGTGTTTTCTGCAGAGCTCACGTGGCAATCAGTATTTCCAAATTCATTGGTCTGCATTGTTAGCAGTTAGCGTAATCACAACTGAACAGGCTAAACAAACAAAAAAAATGCCCCTCCTTTCTTTTTATAAAGCCAAGTATAAACTTGATGCACAAGATAATGGTGAATGGAGCATAACATGTGGCTGAGTCTATAACCAAGTAATCCTGATTTCAGTGCATGATATAGCTACTACATAGGTAGGTCTGACTGAATTTGAGAACATGTGTATTCATCGTATGCTTGCTAATTAATAGAGTGATTGACTTGAAGATGGTCTATGTTATCCACAGCCAAAACCAGATACTGAATCAGCACATTATTGTACATATAAGACAGTAGTTATTGTAGGAGATTTTTATCTCTCTTTCCTCCCCCCAGGTTTATATAAGTCTCTTTGGCAAAATAATAATTTCTGTCTTCATCTTTCTTTCACCTTAGACAGGATATTCCCACAGACGCTGTCCAATCTAATTTCCATACAGCCAGCACAGACACTTTTACATTTTCATTTGCATTCAACTGGCAGATGCAGCCTGTATAGAAGTATTTTGCATTTTGTACAACTTCATGGTAGCCTGCTTTCTTATTCTGTGTTTATCTTGGGGGAAAAATAATGACAAGCTTCCCTTTTAAAACTGACATTTTATTTTCTTTGGAAGGAAAATAGTATATTTGGCTTCAATGGAAAATGCTTATTGTTCCTTTAGAAACTGCATTCTCCCATTCTATTCCACCTTTTCTGCTGTAAACCACCTTTTTTTTTTTTTTTTGGTCATAAAATAAACTTATAACTCCTGCCTGCATCCATTTCTTGCTATGAATTTGGATGGAGAAAATATAATTTTCTCCAGTGTGTACTTTAGTCTTCTTTGTACCCTATTTCAAAAAATCCATTCAATGATACAATAATGCAATTATTTTTGTTTTCTAAGATTACATCCTTCTTAATAGTATTATATATCCTACAAAATCATAACCAGGGTACTGCATGAATTTTCCTTTTTGTCTGTTTAGTGTGACTTAACAAATTCTACATGAGCCTTCTCAGAACTGAGCTAGCCGTTAGTGATTATGGTTTTGGATTTTGGGGGTTTTTTTCACTTTATTAACCTGTAAGCAGCACTATGTGCTTGATTTTCCTGTTTCTTTCTATAAAATATATTCAGATATGGACAACATGGCAACATAGCGGTTATAAAGTTAAAGATATTATTTTGCTTACTACTGCTGGAGGGATACCAGCACTAGCTAATGTGATGGTATTGATGGAAGTGACAATAATTCAACAGGATTGCATAACCGACTGAACTCTGCCATCTAGGTTAAATAAAATATCGGAGAACGGCAAAGTGCATCACATTGTCAATAGTCTTCGTTTGTGTCTGGTGTGTTGGTATTTGCAGTGATGAAGCTCCAGGCAGCCAGTTGGTTACAGATAAGTTTCACATTGACTGGGACTCAGTGCTTGTCAACTCTGATAATGTCATCGTAGCTCGATTTGATGGCAGAGGGAGTGGATTTCAAGGCCTTAAGATTCTACAGGAGGTCCACCGATGCTTAGGATCAGTGGAAGTGAAGGACCAAATAGCAGCCATAGAGTACGTATGTGCAAACTTTTCTTCTTTTTTACCCTGCTTCCACCTTGATGAATGAGCATTTTTAACTGAAACTGCCCAGAATGTTTTCTTTGCATAGTGAATACTGTTAATGTTCATTTTTAATGCAGTTGCAAATTTTGAAACAACAATCTTTTCATTACAAACAGCAAATAAAAGATCAAGAGGTGTTTGCTTTTTGTATTGGTGCTTCTCTTTGATAAAGCTGTCCTTCCACGTGCAATCTAAATATGCCATCTGAGCTAATTTGTATTTGTCTATATTCCTTAGGAAAATTTCTCGCAGTGCACATGTTAATGTTTAACTGCATTTGTGTTACAATATTTTAGGCCTATACGATAGGATACTGCTCTCATTTCCATCACAGAGTTCTGGAGTAATCGTACAAAGCAAATGGAGGTATAATGGTGTAGATGAGAGCAAAATTTGGGCAAATGCCTGTTATTTCTCATTTCCATTATCATTCTTAGACTGATATAAATCCACCAGCTGCAGAAAAGAGTCATTTCCATCTGTGGAGTAATCACGCGTGGCTTTGACAACACTCTTTACTCAAGGTGCACGTGTCAAAATGGCTAATATCAAGGTCTGGATGGACTTTTTCTAGGGTTTCGCAAGGAAAGCCAGATTTTAAGCCAGATTTTTTTTTTTTTCTTTTGAAAGGAGTTGATGCTTCAACCATTGCATGAGTAGGCAACTGTCTCTGACATGACATACCTGAGCAATAGGGTTCCTAGCATTCATGTTGGTCAGGAATGGGCTGCACTGAGCAGAGCAATTCAAGGTGACCCTTGCAAAAGGGCCATCAGAAGCAGGCCATAAGCTGTGCCGTGAGAACTGAGCTCTCTGCTCAAATACTAAGGTGTTTCAGGCTAAATTATATCTGGCCTCTTTTTGGACGCACTGCGTGGGAAAAAGGGAGGGTGCCCTTGGCTGAGAGGAGGTCCGACGGCTGGTTTTGTCTCAAAAGCGGTTGGATTTTGCCCTCAGGTTATTCTGTCTTTTCTGTATAAAATTCACCATTGCTGATTAATGGCCTTGATGAGAGAATTAATTATTTGGATAATTACCTAGATTCAAGAAGTTGCATTCATCTTACCTTCCTTTATCTATCGAAAAACTAGGCACCTGGTCAAAGCCAGTCATTTAAGCTCTAGTCGGTGGAAAATCCTGGCATTTCTGGAGGGTGATTCTCCCCAGACTGAGAGAGGTTTCCAACATGGGTGGGAAGGAACGGCTGTTTGAGGGTCTCTCTCTTCTGTCCTTTAACTGAAGAGCAGATGTAAATGGGCAATTTAGACAAGATGCTCAAATTCAGATATCTAAAGTTAGGTGAGATGAGCCCAACACCAACTGTTTGCCATCTAGAGTAGGAATTAGAAAGCAAATCACATTTCCCAGTGCAATAATACTTTTATTGGTGTAATTTGTTCTTCCACCTGATCTGCATGTATGACAATTTCTTACTGTACAAATAATTTTCTTTACATACTGGATTCAACAAGTAAAATTCACCATTTTACTTTACCAAAGTAAAAAAACCTTTTTTTCCTTTCAGATCACTATTGAAACAGCCCTTCGTTGATCCTAAGAGACTGAGTATATTCGGAAAGGTAATGTGCAAAAATAGCAGGATGTATCATCGTGATTCTTTAAGAAAGTACTATCAGTTCATAAACAAACATATTTATCTATTTTCCTAAGACAATTTCAGTTATTAAAAGAGGGAAAAAACCTTCCATAATTTATTGTATGTTCAGTATATTCATTTTTTCTCAGAATGCGTATTTGCGATCAATCGGTTCAGTTTTATGGTACTGCAGTATTTGTGTTTCAGAATCTTCAGGAGAAAGTATTTGTTAAAAACCATCTGCTTTCTTTAGACATTTTTAATATGGGCTTAGGTTTTGTGAAAGCTTGTTTCTTACACTTTTATATTTGGGTTGTAGTTAAACTGACAACGTCCCTCTAAGACAACTTTTATATCTGAATGTTTTACTGACCCTTGAAGTTAGCTGAGTAACATCCCCATGGTACTGTCGTCAACTTCCTTTTTGTGCCATCTGGAAACCTCACCTTTGCTATTTCGTCAGCTGGCTTCACTGTGTCGCATGTCATTGCCCCTAGCATGAGACAGAACAAGGCAAAGGCTTAACCTTTAGTAACAAAATAGCATTTTACTGATGTCTAGTTAAAAAAAGGCAATTGGAAACACCACATAATTGCTGTTGTTTATGTGAACTAGATGTGCAACCTTTTTTTTTTTTTTAAAGTGTTTTCTTAAAAATGAAGGAGTTTTATGCCTTTGACATGAAAGCAACAACAAACCACGACAGAGTACGTAGACAAAGCCCCCAGTCATCAGTTATAAGAGCAGCATGTGTGCCAGTATGAAACTCCTTAGTTCCCATCCCCACTCTGCTACTGACTTGCGGCATGGCCTCGGGCAAGGCATTTAACCTGCATGTCTCTGAATGCGAGATGAGGATATTGATATTTGCCTCCTGCGCTGTAGCATTCTGAGGACTAGTTAATGTTTGTGACTATTATTAGTGTTCCATGTGAAGATGACCTTCCTCAAAGATTTGAGCTCCTGCCACACTCCTTGAGCTAAAGAAACGGTCGTTGCAAGAATTCCGGCAGCATCAAAAACAGTATTTGGTTTGTAGGGCAGCAGCCAAAGATTTTTTGGCTGAGGATGTATAAGCAGGGCTGATTCCATCCACCAGATGATCGTGGCACACATTTCTATTCAGGTTTTAGTGCCTGTTACCGATTTATCTGAAAGTACACATGCATAGAAGCATCTACATTTCTCCATATCCTATTCCCACAAATGACTGAAAATGTTATTTCTGAAATGAAACCACTAAGCACCCCGAGTTGCTCGCTTGTTTCTTGACTTCAGAAATTCTTTTCATTGCTACTTGAAAATTTCCACTTGTTTTCTGTAGGAGATTCAGCAGTATCTTGTTTCCTAACAGTGATGTGATGAGACAGTTACCATAGAGCATACATGTAAACATGGTTTTACATACCTGCCAAAGCCCACCCCCAAATTTTTTTTTCTTTCACCAAGTATTATTGATGATGATATTCCTGCATTTATATTCTGAAAGAAAGATTGAGGAATGAAAAGTGGAAATGTGAGAAAGCAAAGAGCAAAATCTGGGAAATTCGATAAGCTTCAACGTTGCTTTGAATTCAAGGAAATTTACCCTTTCCAAGTTAACCTCTCAGAGTTGTTTTCTAATGTCAAAAATTCATAAAATTTAAAAGTCAGTTTTAGAATTAGGGAAAAAAAAATCTATTTAGCAACTTCCTAGGGTTAATTGTATTTTCCTCCACTTTGCTTATTTTAGAGTCAATTAAAAATCTTCTTTAAAACTCATTTCCTTTTTACTATGTGCAGCGTGATAGGAAAACTCTTTTTTTTCTTTCTATGCATTAAATTGGGCTTACTGATGGAAACAGAAGGGACACTTTGCTTGAAAATAAGATGACTGGAATTGCTTAATGCTGATCTCATAAAAGCTGGACTCACGCACACTGTCGGGGAGCTCTTTAAGAGGTTTTAGAACTACACAGAAATAAAATTCTTGTCTCAATCAGTAATGTAAACTAGGCAGAAGAGTAACAAGATTGTCCAGAAGGGCACAGTGTGGAAAATACCTACTTCTGACTGCCAGGCAATCTGCCAATGCCACCTTGCTTATCTCTGTGAGGGGTACAAGCCCAAGTGATTCACGATCCAAAGGCCTTTCTGAACCGTTAGACAGCAAATTGCGTTTCCGTGCAGTTTGCATTTTTATTCATGGAAGTAGAAAGAGAGCTTGAAAATAAGTTGCAACTTCACAGCCAACCAGCTTCTTGAAAATACGGCAATTAGGTTGTAACCACAGAAATCCAGCTGATGAGTGAGGCACCATGTATTCCTTGCATCAGGATGTATGAACTATTTTCTGCGTTGTCATTGTGAAGTGCTTCTAAAAATGTGATCTCACTGTGTAATGTTTTTGTCCTGGAAAGCCTGGCTGGAAGCAAGGGCACAAGCACAAAGGAAAGAAATTCCCAGGAGAACTAAGCCAAGCTCTTAATGAATACATGGCATAAATAATAAATAACCTGGCAATAGCTATCCTAGGATTAAAATTGTGCTGTAGAGCTACTGGGAAAGACACAAACAGAATATTAAACAAAAGCAGAAGTAGAGAACCCAGAGGCAGAGGAAAGTTGCTATTCTCTTAAACTCTTTGAATTATACAAGTTACCGGTGCCCACTCAGAAATTCTTTCTTAGGTGAAATCTACTCCTGCACGTGGACAATTCTGGGCGGCTCTTGGCCTCCTGGGCTGCAATTTCTGTGGGAAAGGGATAAGTCAGTTCCTCACACTCCCTGGAAAATCCAGCTCTTACTCAGTATTTCCTTTAGTGTGTCTGTTCACATTTACTATAGGTTGATTCCAAAGAACACTCTCCTTTGCTTATTTTTCTTAACTAAGGTTAAAGGATTTTCAAATATTCTTGTTCTTCCACAGAAATCATCTATTCATTAAATATTTAGACATGAAGAACAGGAGCAGGCAGGATTCAAAAAAGTCCATGAGAAAACTCTGTGAGCATTTGACACACAGTATTCTTTTTTGGCTTGGCTGGTGTTTTACATTTTTCTTTTCCCTGCCGTGGGATAATTTCTTCTTCCTGAAGTGTGTTGTGCCAAACACAAAGCAACAGCAACAACAAAATAACTGCTAAAATCAATTTTCCAGCACTGATGAAGGGAAAACAAAGATGGCAAATAGAGAAATTTGAAGAGCCTATAATATACAAGAAAATCCTTGATCCCAGACTCCACAGTTCAGAATTTCATTTTCTGTGGGTCTAGAGTGATTATAGGTGTACAGACATGGATTGCCAGTGTCATTCCAAGGAAATCTGTGGTCTCAAATTAAATCTTTCATGTTTTCATGCAAAGCGAAGCTTTCAGGACTCTCTTTTGTGTCACAACTCTTCCCAGGGAGGTGTATTGTAGACTTTGCAGGGGAGATGATGAAGAAATGTGCCATAAGGACAGATAAATGTGGTGAGGCAAGGAGAGCGCTCCCCACCTTCTGGCCCATCTCTCCCGGCTTCTTCATGCTGTCCTCCCTGCTTTGTAACAACGCAGCCTGATGGATGCCCTTGTAGCCAGAAAGTGCATCCAGAGATTAACATAATATTGAGCAATGTGGCTGTGTACAGCTCTTATTTCTGCAAAACAGTGCAGGGTCTGTACATCTCTGTGGGATATTTGACAACGCTGTAGCAGAAGCCACTTTAATAGCATAGGATTCAATCTGTGAAGGTTCAAGTGTCGGGGGGAGGACATACTGCAATCAATTCACAGGTTTCCCCCATTCTAGTACTCTGTCGTGTCAGCAAAATGCTCAGTGTATCTTGGTAATTAGCAAATATTTACATCAAATATATTAAAAACTGAGTACAAATCTTCCTGTCTAGACTGTGTTCCCAAAAGCCTTACTGTTGTTTTTTGGTTTGGTTTTGTTTTTTCTGTAATTTTCAAATCTTTTACTAACTATAGCTTAGTCTGCCATGATGGAGTTACGGAACTTAAACTGAAATAGACTCATTATTAATTGCACAGTTTAAAGATCACGACCAGGTCAAATGAGATCTTTATTTACTCTTAACTGTAGGTTTACATTTCCTTTAAAAGCAACTTGCAGATATAAATACATGCTGTAAAATTATACCACTGGATTAGCACCATGACCTCTATTGTTGCTAAAAAGAAACACATCAACAAAAATCTCAATATAATTTCCGTTGTTAGGGATACGGTGGCTACATTACATCAATGATCCTGAAATCCAGTGAACGGCTCTTCAAGTGTGGAGCTGTGGTGGCACCAATTACAGATATGAAGTTGTATGGTGAGTATTCCCTGCCCTACACCAGTGAGATAGTCTATTCAAAATACCTTTTATTCGTGGAGCTACTATTCATTTTAACTACGGGCAGGTAACATAACCATATCAACAAGATTTCACCTCACTGTCTCCTTCTCTCCTTTAAACGAAAGGGCAGCTAACACTGTGAGGGTTTGCCAAAACACTCAACAGATACAATATTATTAACACCACTGATTTTTGCAAAGGAGTTGTGTTTCCCATTTTCCACTGAAATTCAGTCAAGTACCCCATTTCCTAAGAATCCTTTAGGTATATCAGCCTGAATCAAGACTTATAATACAAGTGAATCTTCTAAGGTTAGTGGTGAATTCTTTATGGTATCGTGTCGTCGTTCAGTCACAGGATATTTGGTTCTGTATGTGAAGTTTTGGGCACAGGCTATGGACCATGCACTGTGATACACAGGAAAACAGGTTATTTTAATGGTCTGTTAGTCTTTTCTTTGGTTTTTGGTTTTTTGGTTTGCTTTGGTTTGGGGTTTGGGTTTTTTGTGGGTTGTTTTTTGTTGTTGTTGTTTGGGGTTTGGATTTGGTTGGGTTTTTTTAAAACGTTTAAAAATGGTTTTAAGTGGTACATTTAAACGGTACATACTGGTTTTAAATTAACATCTCTTTGATGATTTCATGGCTTAAACAGCTTCTCCTGACTCTAGGTCAGAACTGATGAATTTTAAAATAGAATTAATTTTGATGAATTCACAAGTTTTTGTTTTTACTTTCACAGCATCAGCTTTTTCAGAAAGATACCTTGGTATTCCATCAAAAGAGGAAAATACCTATCAGGTAAGTTAGCATAAACAAGAAACTTAAAATGATTGTTTTACTCTTAAAATGCAATTCAGTTCCAACTTTGTGTGTGTTTGTTTACTAGGCATCCAGCGTATTACACAATCTTCATGGTTTAAAAGAAGCAAATTTGCTAATAGTTCATGGGACAGCTGATGGTAAGTATTTACAGATGCAATTACATTTGGAGTCAGAAGTTCCAACAGGCAGGTATTCAAAGACTGATTAGGCATACACCTAGCAAGTACATTTTTAGGTTCATTATCCCTTCGATAGGATTTCTCATTTTATTTCAATTGTCACTTCTAACTCTAAGCTGATCATGCTTTTCTTTGCTGAGTATTTGTACCTTTTAGGTGCTGTTAGTTCTAATTTGTTTAAGTCTTGTGGACCACTGACTTGCTAGTGAAAGGTATTATATGAATTATTAATAGAACAACATACATTTTTAATGGTATTTTAAATTAATAGAGATTCTGCAATTGAAGAAAGAATTATCAGTACAGTTGGTGAAGTACAGCACCAAATGGGAAGTTAAACTTTTCAGCTAATTAATTACAAGGTAGTGCCAAAGCATCTGAAGCTGAAGCTGTAGGGAACCTTTTAATAGTACCAATACTTTTAGCAGCACTTTAAGACAGAGAATGAGTAAAACAGAGAAAGTTCTAGCACTTCAAATGGAATCATAAGATGTGTCAATCAAGAGATAATTTGTAATTACAGATTTAAATTTAACTGCAGTATATTTTTCCGAACTTTCTTAACTGATGCAGGCCTAAAAACCGAGGTTTGATGCAGGCACAAATCACAGTGCTGCAACAAGCTCCTCTGAACAGCTTCGCATGCATACTTCTTCCCCTGGCATTTCCCTGGTGAATGTGGGCTAGTACAAGGCTTCGTAGTCTGGAGGCGTAAATACCTCGCACTGACAATGGCTGAGGTGAGAGTGCCCACACGCGCGCTTGGGCACCCACCAGCCTGTCGTCCTGGCCTAACTTGTCAAACCCACGTTACGGATCCGAAGCGCAGAGGGGTGCAAACGCTGCCCGGTGTTTCTTCCCGGAGCAGGAGGGAGAGGGACAGAGAAGATACGCCGGGTGACTGGGCAGGCATGAGGGTCTCAGACTTTGCTGGCTGTAAAAGGCAGAAGCAATTCCTACCCCTCTGAACACGGTGCTAGAGGGAATTGGAACTCTGATGGATGTCTGAGCAATACAGTGGGTTCAAGACTAGGACTCTGATTGCTCGCTGCCCTTGCTTAATATCACATCTAGTGACACCGCCCAGACCACTTGCAGCCTGAGCTCTGCAGCGTTAGGTCACGGTAATAAAGTCGCCTGTTTTTACCACAGAAAGATTAAGTTACCGATATGTTGCAGACAGTCCATTACCTAAAGAAGTGTGGGCTGTAATAACCCTGTGCAAGCAGTAGAAAATCCAATGTGCTTTCCTCTAACACAATTATAAATTGTCGTGATGTTCAAACAGAACGGTTTTACACACCTCTAAACTATCACAGTGTGGGTAAATCACGGGTGGAGAGAGGGGTCCTCGCAGAGTGCCTGGAAAGCATGCCTTCCCTTGGGGCTTCCAGCTCCTTCTCCAGAACCTCCGCTGTTACACCCCGCGTGGCTCTTACCGGTGGGGCTGTGCACTTCTGACGAGAAAGATAGTCAACTTCAGATCTGGTAATTACAGAGGCTGGAAATGTTTTCAGTCAAAGCTGTTTAACAGATAAGGATTTCACAGTAGCATAGCTTTTTCTAATAATACCCAAATGTTGTTGTCTTGCAGCTAAAGTCCACTTCCAACATTCAGCAGAACTAATTAAACATCTAATAAAAGCTGGAGTTAATTACACTATGCAGGTATGTGCACCTGTGACGTTTCCTATAAACTTAGTTCAACATTTAACCTCATATTGGTATTTCTTCCCTGAGAAGGACCCTCCGTACCACAACGCACCAGTATTACCTCAATTTGCAGTCAGAACTCAGTTTAATCCCATTTTCTTCACTGTTACTATGGATGTCAAGAACCATATCTTCTTGTCGTTCTTCTGGGCTCTTTCTCCTCTCTCTCATCTTTCTGTTTTCCACCTGTTTATCCCACAATGCTATACAAAGTGCTTTAGAGTCTGGATGCACTCTTTGTAATATGGAGATATCACTACTTTAGTCCCTTTTTACCTAAAAAAGTATTGGGTCACATGAAACTGATTTCTCCTTATTTTCAACGTTTAAATTTATTAAAAGGCAGCTGAAAGGCGAGAGTGCTGTTCCCCCTCTCCATAGCTGTACGGAGGGTGAGGGTGCCGTGAGGGCCAGGCTGGGGAGAGCAGGACAGGGCGTGCTGCTGTTGTAGAGACTTGCACGGGACCCACCGCGGAGTACGTGGATGTTGCTGGCCGAGGGTTCTGACCGCATTAAACCTTCTTAAATATCTTAGACGATGTGGTTTTGGGTCACTCCTCCAAATATCTCTGATGTTACACGTTGCAAACCTCAACCTTGCTGAACCGCAGGTGAACCTGTAGTTTCCACTGAAGCGCGTGCGCTCACATCGGGGAGGAGGCGGTAGCAAGGGGGTTAGCGTTACTTACGAAGGGAAAAGGACTTTATGTGTGAAATCTGAGTGGGGTAGGATCCGTTCCAGCTGTCCCTGTGATTTCAGCTGAGGTGATGTGAAGGCCGGTGGAGAGAGGAAGAAGCAGGAATGACAGAGGTCTCTCAGAAGAGCCCCGTTGAACCGTTCTCGTGCAACCTCGTGATAACCTGAGTTTGAGGAAGCAGCTGAAGCTTTTTGCCTCAGGCCACCGCAAGTCTCTTGTCCTAAACCCTGTGGCCTGGATTTCTTCATTCAGCCTGCAGATTTTTGTTCAGCCTCACTTGGGAGAAATTTCCAGTGGAATTTAAGTTAAGAAATAAAAATGCCCACATCCACCCTAGGAGAGAGACATGATGGGCTTTAGATAAGATAGGAAGATAGTTAAAAATGTGAATAAAAAGGTTTTTCGCTGAACACTTTAGAAGCTGGGATATTGAGAGGTCCCTAAAAGCATGAGGTAATTAATCCTCGTTGACGTTAATGGGATTTGGATGCCTAGACACTATTGAAAATGCCAGCTAAGTAAACTGTTGTAAGCTCAATGACTGGGAATATAAATTTTTTCCCTGCTGCAGATCCCACTGCAGTGGTTGTTTGATGTAAGTTCAAATTCCAAGAGAATGAGTTTTACTTTGAGTTTTATTAGCTTTCCTTGATGCCATAAAACTAATGTTATCATCCTGTTGTCATCTAAACATTTTGAAGATCGGAGAAAGAAAATTAGAGCCCTAAATATTTGAAAAGCCTTTAAAAAACTATTTACTATTGTCCTTTCTCCTCTGCTAGATCTACCCGGATGAAGGTCATAACATTGCTTCTGAGAAAAGCAAATATCACCTTTACAGCACAATCCTTGGGTTTTTTAGTGCTTGTTTAAAGGAGGAGACACCAATTTTACCACAGGAACCTGAAGAGGATGAATAAGGAAGCCTACTTGTGTAGTACTGAAGGGGACTTACTTTGCGGCTCAATAAAACCTTAAATAAAAGTGACTGTGAGATTGCAGATTCTGCAGAAGCTCAAGGGCAGCTAAAGGATATCACAGTGGAACAGCACATTTACAGACAATGAGCTAATAAACTGGAATTCGACTACAAAGTCCAAACATATTACCAAGGGACAAAACCTTTACCTTTGTGGAAGGTCAACAGTTGGTTACAGTTTCCTGGAAGAACTTAGTTTTGCATAAGTGTAGGGTTAGTGCATGTTTGTTATGTTAAGCCTCACTGTTGGTTCTGTAAGTGGTTGCTCGTTTTTTAATTTAAATGCACATCTTTATTCATCTTTGCATAATGCACAACCTATCATAAGTATTATGGCCACTAATATTTTAAAAGGTGAGCTGCAATCTAACACTTTACTGTAACGTTACAATAAGTGCAATTCTTTCGCTGTCTATTACACATAAGAAACCACAGAGATAATAAAGGGCACGATATTTTCTCTAGTTTCTGCTCAAAGGGGATATATTGTCTAGTGCATCATATGACATTGATACTGAAAATGATTTTTTTTTCCCCCCAATTTCAGCATTTACTATTGTTACTGTACCTACTAGTAACCAATAAGGGACTTTTTGGTAGTGTACTCTTGGTCTTTATGTATATACCCAGGACTCCCTAAGCAGAAAACCTTTCTCAGCTTGAAGAATTTTTTTCAAGACGTAATTAACAGCTGTATTTAAAACAATATCTGCAATTGAAATCTTTCCCCAGTCCAAAATGTATCTATTGTTTCCTTAAAATATGTTTGAGTTGTGTTTTGGTATTGTTTATAGTAGTTAATAGTTTGCTGGTTACACTCTAATTTTAGAATATGCTACTTTGTCACATGTAAATTAGATACATAAATATTAAATTATAGTTTCAGATAAAGAAAATTTATTAACAATGTATAATGCCACTGAGTAATACTTTACTCCTCAAATGAAGACATATTTTGTATAGCGCATCTTCCTTTTCTTCCATCTGGTCTCAGATGTAATTCTAGTATTCATCAAGGTGGCCACGTAGCTGGAACACACCATTAGTTTTTATTCCAGGGCTGCTCATTAAGTCTCTTGCAACAGGATTTAGCTTCAACAGCACGACAAAGAAATGAAATGTTTTTCATTCAAGGCAAAGGAAGCTCCTGACAAGTTAAATTTTATTATTTATTCAGAGGGCGAGCCCCTCATACATCCATTTATTTGCCAAGGTGAATTACAGCAATAGAAATTGAAACTATGAAATAAACAAGGCAGCCAGTTTGGGTTTGCAGAATATTAACTCTGATCACTGAAATCAAGTACAATGTTGACTTAATTTGAGATATCTTCCTGAAGGTATGTGAAAACTCTTGACAGATGCTGTGCCGCTTACATGAGAATAGCTGTACTTTTTTTCTTTCTGGATATATTCCAAATACTTTCCTACCCAATTAAGGTTTAATTTCTTCCAAGATTAAAAAGAAAGTAATTTTTTGAAGGTAACTATACTATTTAAGATGCAAAGTTCTGCATATTTTATGGAGAATGGGAATTGTTTTTAATGTAATCAAAAATCACCTAAAGCTTTTTAGTCATTACTTTTTTCTGGAGTATTTTCTTTCACAGTTAGCATTTTTTTATGATGCAAATAATTAATTTGTCTGAAAGGGGCAGTTTTATGGAACACTGGAAAGTCTCTGTCTTTTAATGTTTAGTATTTATCTTGTTTTATTAGCAATGTTTAACTATTTTTCAATTATTTTAATACAATTTTAATGTGCAATGATATCTTGTTTGGGTCCCGGTGTCGCCACAAAGTATGGCTTTGCTTTGTGGTATTTATAGTCCATATGGAGTACATATGTATAGTATTAGGTACGGTATATATGTATGGAGGCTACTATGTGCACTACAATAAGACCATACAAAACAACAAAAATAGTAAGAGAATTCAAACAAGGTTTTGCAAATCCTGTTTTCTATAGAGGAGCAACATTTTGAAGTCTTCTATTGGCTGGGCCTTCTAGATTGTCATTTTATAAATTACACCCATTACTTAATAAAAGCTCACCTGACAATACCGATGCTTTTCCTAACCAAACATGGTAAATGAGGTCCTAATCCAGTTGAATTCAATGGGACATTTTTCCCGATTTGAGCCAAATGCAGACGAAGAAACCACAGGCTGGGCGCACGCGTTGAGCGTACCGCATGGACTCGGCGTGCGGAGGCTACGTGAAAAGGCGAATTCTTCTCAGTATGCGCTGGCTGTTTCTCTGCGAGACAGCCACTATGTGCTCATATTTACTACGTTTCACATGTATAGCCTTTAGTTACCTGCAAAAGAAAACAAACAAGGCTTGTGTCTCAGCAACAGCGTTGTGCATGTGCTCAGGAAATACGTTATCCCAGATCTGTGGAACCCACACCCGGTCTCCTCCTTTCCCTGTTCAACTCACTGTTTCAGGCCCCCATTCCCTACTCTTTCTATCCCAGCATCTCGCCTCCAATTTTGATCAACTTACCTGAATATGAAGGTGGCATGAGGACATGGCTTCTGTAAGAGTGCTTTTGCCAGGACTGGTGTGTTTAAAAAGCGTGTTGCCTGAAATGTGGGTTATCTGTGTGGAAATGTGGTATGCTTTTAATGTTTTTCATATTTCTCCCACTGTCCTATATATACAGGTATTTTTACATAAATGTGTATATGAGGGTGAGCATCAGGCCCAGATTAATTGGTCTTTCGGAAATTTTTATGTATGAGTTAAATTCAGATACTGCAAAAGTATTTGCAGATGCAGCCTCTGATTCTAGTTAGACTAAAGAATTTGGTGTACAGGGTATCTCTACTCTTGCTAACTTGTTCAAATATTTCTTCCCCTTACAGCACAACTGAATATTGTTATATATCAGGTCCTACATACACAGCTAATGGCAATCACTCCTTAATTGGTCTATGTGATCTACAGTATTGCTCAAGAGTTAGTACGCCTTGCACAGAAATGGCATGAAAAACATAGGGGGTTTGTAACTTATCCATTGTTAAGCACGGTGATGACATTTTAGGTCTGAAAAATGACTGTTTGATTCAGCTGTCCTTAAAATATGACACTTACTAGACTAGACCCATTAATTTAAGGAAAGCTAGGGAATCAGCACATCCATTTACTGCTTGCTAGAGCTTATCTCTACCTTCTTGATTTCCTCTCTCCTTTTTCTGCTATTAGGAGTTGCAAAATCTATGAAACCTGTAGGTCATATTGAAATTTCAATTATATTACAACATCGGGAGTAACTGCATGTCAATTGGAATATTTTTTCCAGATTGTTGAGTACAAAGAAAGGCTGATTATTTTAAAATTCTTTTTTTTAATCTTTTTACAGTGAGGACAGAATTATTTATGACCTGGTTTGATCAACATCTGCTATGATTTACTATAACCAAGTGCTCATTGTTCCTATGGTTTTGGCATATGTAGATCTACCCGTGTCTGAAAATGAAGATGATTGCCTCTGTTCTCTCAGTTCTGGCACTTAGTTTGAGTATGGAGTCAGTTAGGTTCATTTAGTTGAGAAATTGTGCCTTTTAAGACAGAAGAGCTGTATTTGATCTGAAGCCAAAGATTCTCCATGGAAACTTGGGAGCGTTGAGTGTTGGCTCCTTTAGTGAAATGCAGAGGATACAAGGTGTAACCTAGTATCCCTCCTTGCAGGCTTATTAGATGTTACTGAAGAAACTGAAGCAAGAGGAAGACTGGCCCAAAGAGACTGAATACCAGTTTCTTTTACACAGCCTAAAAACACATAGGCAAGGTGCAGTGGTCGTAGCGTTTTATATTTACTTCAAGTTAACTCCTGCTATCGAGTCAGTTGCCTCTGGGGAAGGAAGAAGCTCACTGGTATTGATTACTGGTGCATCTTCTGCAAAACATCTTTCAGCACCGTTCAGATCCCTTCTCTTTTTCCTTTGAACAATTTCAAGAGTGCTTCAGAGAACGGGGAGCTCGTGGGATGTGGCTAAGGAGAGTCACAACTTCCAAGGTGCCTGGAGCTTTGAAAAGAAAAGAAAGGATTTAGTTAAACTTCTATCTGTTGCATTTCATACATGAAAGTCGAGAAGGAGCCTGGCTTCAAGGACGTAGGTGGATGACGATTGTTGGTGATTCAGTCACCAGGGAGGTAACACAACATGCTTCCTACAAACCTAGTACCAAAATGTGCAGTGGTAAGTAAAAGAAATGCCTGTTTTCCAGTGCCTGAAAATTACAGTGCTGGTAGATGAAGTTGATCGGGTATTTGGATAGAATTAAGGAAATTAAACCACCTGAGTGTACGCAGTCCAAAGTTTCCATTAAACTTGGGACTAGACTTCTTGCCTGTATAATTAGTTTAGAAATCCAATATCCTGCCTTTACATAAGTCTAACTCAACAACAACAAAATTGATTTAATAATGGCTATACCCCATGAGGACACAAATGATATGTACAATTCTTTTTAATTAAAATATCCCATGAAGTGCTAACAGCCCATTTTTAGATTTCATGACCAAAGGAAAAAAAAAGCTTCTGATTGATAAAACCAGCAGCGGGAATGTAATTGGTAGGAAGATACTCAGGAGATACTTCCCTAAGGAAAGTGATTAGAAAAATGTTTTCTGCTAAAACGTATTTTGTGTCATAAGTGAGCTCAGAGCACAGCTGTCGGGGGTGCTTCTAAGAGAATTTAGACGTTGACGTACAGGTGATGTCTAGAGGGCTCAGGTAGGGGCAGGTACCTGTACTGGCAGGCGGTCCCGTCCTCCGCCCAGCGCAGAGCCTTTGCAGCTCTCTGCCAAGGAGGGTTTTACGCCGAGTTTAGTCTGTCAAAGTCCCTGCTGGATCCGGCAGGGATCCAGAACACTGGAACGGGAGCGCAATCGATAAGCAAAGACAGGGAATTGTTACATCAGGAATAAGAAAAGTATTTTATAAAATGACTAAGCAGTGTGGTTGTCTTGCTGTTCTCGTTAGTCAGAGGTGAGGGTGGGGAGCTTGGGCCGGGCACTCGGTGATCCACTCAAACGCACTCCAGCTGAGCGGCCAGCTGGCAGAAATTACAGCTCCGGCAGTGTCTAAATGCTCTAACATCACTGTGAAAAAGAGGAAAGAGAATATATGCATGGACAGAATGTTTCGTCTCTGGTAATATCGCAGAAGAGTTGCTTTATAAAATAAGCGAATCCTTCCAAAATCTTTGAACAGAGCAGAACAAGCCTGAAGAAGTGCGCTGGTTTGTCCCAGCAGCGGCACCTGTCAGCCTTTTCCCGGCGTATACATTTGACAAATAAACTAATGTCTAGGATCCATTCTTCAGAAGGTTTTCAGCACCATTAGGAGAGAGGTAAGAAAGAAGAGTATTGTGAGGAGACAAGCAAAGAGATGTTTTATTGCAGTATGTTGCTCTATTCAGAGCTTTCGCTCTAAAATAAAGTGGTTTAGCGTGTACCACAAAACCCGGTAACCTTAGAGACAAATGTAGCCAACGCTTGATTCAATAAACTTTAAACTAATGCAGGAGAGCCAGAATGTTCAGTTATTTTCACAACAAAAGAATGATTAATTACATGGTTTCTTACGGATTTTTAGTCCTGTGCTTAATTTATATCCTACGTTTCAGATAGTCATTATAAGATAGGAATTGTTAAATATAATTCCACATTTGAAATAAGCAGTTACGGTGAAATCTTTTGTTTTGCAAAACAGTGCAAATTGTTACATTTAAAGCTATTTACATTGTCAAGTTAACTGTTCTTCCTTTTGGGTTGTACTAGACAGTACATATGTTGGACTGATGGGTTGACATATTTTTTTAATTGGAATGGAAATTGTACTGAACTTGGACAGAGGGACTTACCTGTTTTTGTAAGAATCGCTTGTGGAAATACAGTGAATCTGAATACCAGTGAAATATTTGAAGGAGGTTTTGTAGAACGTCATATGAAAAATACACATTACCCTAGGAAGCTGAGGACCACAAATGAAGGAACAAGTACGATCATTTGGCAGTGTAATTGGAATTAAGCAAGACAAAAGAAAAGGAAGTGTAGAAAATTGATTTAGGCAGAACTTTCAGGCTTAAAAGGAGCACAGTGAGTGTATCAAATTTTGTAGCTTTGCTTTGTCCTGCATATTTGGGTTCAAGAACTTGTTTCTGAGATGGGGCTGGAAGCAAGGTTGTGGTCAGATTTTTCCAACAAGGACCTGAGTGACTATCGGTACATTTTCTTTACTAAAAAAACAAAATCAAAGCCCAGAGTGTAAGCTAAGAGCTTAGCAATAACAAGTTGGAAGAGCAGGAGATTCAGCTAATTGCAATGAGCGGCACAGTGCTTCATTAAGAAGACTCACCACAGTAGGAAAACAGAGCAAGGTGCTATTTACCCTGAGTGAAGAAATTGAAATGTGGTTCATAAACAGCATTAGGACAAGACTCTTCTCTGTCTTAATATGATGTAATGAGAATAGGATGAGAAGGTTTAATTCCGTTGGTATGCTAATGAGTATTCATTAATTATAGCAGAGACTAAACTTGTGGGGCTGAGTGCCAAATGCGTCCGGTGCAATGTAGATGCACAACACGACACCTGACAAGACTACGTCAGGGTCTTCTCTTAATGGTTGACTTGCTTTCCCGTGCCACTAGAGAAGAGAGAGTTGAAGAGCACCCATGGGGAGGGGGAGCAGCAGCCCAAAGGCCTCCTTGGGAAAGCAGGGAGAGAAAGGGAGCTGCGTGGTTGAAAGGAGAGCCTCCTCCTCTGCTTGCCCTCCTTGGGGAACAGGGATTCTTTCAAGGGAAGGGTTTGGGGTGATATTTGAGGTTGGAGGAAGCTGGTTCTCGGATCTCCTCTTGTGTCACTGCGGGGCTGTTCTGGAGAGGGTGGGTGATGAAATCCTGCTCTTTGGGGGAGAAAGGAGAGTGGAGGTTCCTGAAGTGGGCCTGGGGATGTGCTCGTGACCCTGAAGTGTTTGGGAAGTAGGTGGTGGTGCTTGATTTTGAGAGTTCTTCCCTTCACTCACCGTGTGCTCGGCAGGGCAAGAAACCTTGGTGGAAACCACACAGGACCAGCGCTTCTCTGCCCTGCGTTGTGAGCCAGCTGGAGGCAGAGTGCTGTGAGGGAGCTACTGCTTGTCTAACCATGGATGGGTTACGATTTTTTTTCCTCGTTCTTAATACTATTTTATGTTTTCAATAATTACGTTTTTTCTCTGAGTCTTAAGATGCATCACAACTTTACGCGTATCAGACTAGTTCTGCATTTTAACTGGATCAGTGAGTGTGTGAAAGCAAGTAGTAGCAATTTAAAATGCAATAGGTGGGGTTGTGAAAATCTACAAATGCAGAAACCTGTGTAAAGTAGAAGAACAGGATGTCTGCTACCCAGTATAGGAACAAATAGGGCTGATTGGAAGGAGGAAGCTTAAAAATTGCCAGGAAAGAAAATTTCGACTCTTCCTTTTATTCCAAACAGGACAAAACTGAAGGAGGGAATAAAATAAAGGCAGGAAACCTTCAAGTCTGATTTAAATAGGATTTTAAACACCAAGAAATGGAGTTAAAATGAAAATGCTCCTGAAAAAAAGGGGGATTATGGGTTGTTTCTACCCCCCACCCCCCAACACTTGTTTTAAAACAGGAAGAGGCCAGCAATCTGCTGTCAAGCTGGTCTATGACAAATCCAGCCTGCTATTCTTTGGCAAAGTATCAAAGAAATGCTTTGGTGAGGCGGGAAGCAGAGTCCTTAAATGCAAGCTGTCATGGTTGGACTAAGCAATAGTGAATTCTCAGTGAGGGACCTTCATGTGGAGTATCTGAAAAGTTCAAAACCTCAAAAACCCTACTCGGAGGGTAGTAAAAGAGAGCTACAGCTGAACTGAGCCATCCCCGAACAGAAGGCTTCCCCTTCCTCTCTTTTAAAAAAAAGCTTTGATTGGGATATTTGACAACTAAATCTCTGTTCAAACATAAGGACTTAAATTGTGACTCAGGATTGCTCATGGAAGATATTTCCGGGTTGTTACTATTCTACAGTTAACTCTTAATACTATTATGCCCACCAAAAGTGGGTAATGGGCAGAGGCAGCAGATATTTTGGCTCTTGCTATCTAACAGGGATGCATTGCAGCCTTGAGTGTCACCCCCTGCGTGTTACTGATGGTACCCACAACCGGTGACACGTGCAGTGCTGGAGACCACGCTTAAGATTTTTGACTTAGTTCTTAGATTTTTCCCTCTGTATAACCGTTATACAGAAGCATTCTGGGTCTGGTGGTGAGAGGGGGGTATGGCAGGGAAGGTCCATGCTGTGGTCTTCTGTTGAGGTGAGCAGATCACTTAAATGCTGGCTGAAGCCCCTCCTTTCTCCTCTAGAAAAGCTGCTACCAGGCTCAGAAGGATATGCTGCAATAGGCAGTTCAATAATTTATATAAGCAGTATTTGAAATATGGTGATGGCAAGGCAGAGAAATGTGCGGTGCATCTTTTACACGTGATTCTTAAGACAGCAGAGCCATCTGAGCTAAACGTGTGTTTTGGAAAAACAGCTTCCATGTTTAAATGGCATACGGTGCTTTGACTAGAAACGTTGCTGTGGCTAAGTCTCATAAATATAGTGCATTTTAGAAATGTTTCAGGTTTAGAAATGATAACTTTTCTGTTAGGGATTGTTTTCCTATCATATTCAAAGTCTGTGTACATACCATTATAGCTAGACTCTCCGTCTTCCCAAAGAAACCCTACTGCTGCTCTGCTCAAATCTCGTTTAAGCGCAAGGAGGAAACACCTCACGTACAAAGACGAGAACTTCTTGTTGGTATACCGGTAATACACGCTTCCTCCTGATCACGACACTTATTAAGCATTCGGGACTGTGGCATCCTCACCTGGGTACAACCAGAGCTAGAGCAAAACCGGTCTGCAGGGATGACGTCCGGGGGGAAGAGGGGATGCGATTTTGATGGGGGGCTGGGGCGATTTTGATGGGGGGCTGGGGATGCATTTGCTGGTGCTGCCAGGCGCAGGGAGCTGAGGGGGGGTCAGGCTCTCGCCTCTCCTGCCTCTGCCCCTTCGCTTCCTTGGGGTCCTGCAGCACCCCTCAGGTGTCCCGGGTGCTGCAAATTAAGAGCTTCTCCCCATTCCGCACCCGCTCCAAACACACCTTTTTGCTCTCCTGAGACACTCGTGTGCAATGCCTGCCTCTTGCGCGGCGTCGGTGGGTCTGCTCCAAGGGCAGAGCCTCTATGGGGACACTCAAAAGCTCAGCAAAGCCCTCGGCTGCGTAACGCCCAGGGCTTATGCCACGTGCGTGCCGGCCGTGAGCTGGTGAGATGCCTTTGGTGGACACGGGTTGAATCTCTGTTGCGCTCTCTACTGCTGTAGGCACGGGCACTTGAGCTATGCCTGCGGATTAGTTACTATAAGCAATGCCTTCCTGCCTATGTAACGCTTATCTTCCCTGCCACAGCTCATTGCGTTTTTCCTTAATTCAATTTGTAAACCTTCTGGGGTGGTTTGCACACAAACACCAGGTGTTGCTGCATCTCACTTTGAATTGGGCCGAGCGTGCTGCTGAGGTGCATATTAATAATTAATGTAAATCTGCAGTAGCCCTATGGGGTAACGATATCTAGTGTGTTTGTGCAGAGGGTGGCGGATACTCTGCACATGTTCTAGTTATCCACTGTTGGACATGATACAAATCCCGTAGCTCTTACTCATTTATTTATTTTTAGTGCCTTCAGAGAATGCAAATTGTAAATTTATTTTGGAGGACTGTAGTATTTCAAAGCCCCCATGAGATAGGCAGTTGACCTTGTTGCGAATGAGTGGTTCGGACCACTTAAAGAATCACCGTCAAGGGTATTGGCAAAAGTGATTTAATAGGAATTTATAAAAGCACAACTTCACAAAGTTCGATGGCAAGGTTCACTCTATTACTTAATACATGGATGAAGTGTACAAGGAAAAATCAAGTTGGAATCAAACTAGAATGATTTATACAGAGACTGAAGATGCAAAAGTGTAAGGGAGAAACATATAAAGGGAAATTGGGTTTTAATTGATTTTTCATGATTTGCACAGAAATCGGAGATGTAAAAAGTTAGGGGAGACCCTCCCATTGAGTCATGAGGTTCAGAGAAGACCCCCTTGCTTTCTGAACTCCTGATGGAGCTTAGGTGCGGCTGGATCCACTCCTAGTCCTAGACTTGGTCAACGGTTTATGTCCAAAGGGATTACGTGTATAGCAGCAGTCTGAGGTTCATTCACAGTTTGAGGTGAATATGAGATTTAGCAGAGTTTGATCATTTTAACATTTATAAAGAGATGCAATAAAATTTACTACAATCACAATGGTGACTTAGTTATAGATTCGAAGGGGCAATATTTATACTATACTTCCTATTGGATACCCGGGTCAATTCACACCTGCGTGCGCACAGACACTAAGATATATATGTAAACAAAGATATACCTGTTAAAAATTCCCCTCGAGTTCAGTGCAATATTCACATCAAATGTCTCGGCATTTTCTCAATGGGCAGAGGGTTGAGCCTCCGATTTTCGCAAACTGGAGAGTTTGTGAGCTCTGAGAGGCGTCCCACTCAGAGGGAGATGCTGGTCGCAGCCCGCTGTGGTCCAGGAGAGCTCAAAGGACCTCACCGAGGACCCCTGTTTATACGTTCAAGAGATGATTGTCTTTAGTCACCAGCAAATTACTGGAATTCCAGTAACACTGGTACCGTTTCACTCAAGCTACAATCCAGGAGAGGGATGTTCCAAGTCTCACAGGGGATGACTAATTGTTCCTGCTCTCATTCCCCACCTCAGCCAGGCAACAGGAATTCTTGGTAGGGTCAGTGCTGCTCCCCACCTTAGCCATTCAAGAGTTGCTGGTGCGCTCAAGAGATGCTTAATCACCCAGTTCGTTACACAAAGGCTAAGGCCTAAGGGGAATTCCTGAGATGGTGGAGCAGCCGGGGCCGTGGAACCCACCACCACAGACCTGCAAGCAGGGTTGTGGCGTATGCCCTGCATGAGGTATTGCCAGCCAAAGTGGTACAAAGTAGAGAGTCCTCAGCCCCTGCTGGTAAGGACCTGTCTTTGTCAGCTGCTTGATACTGGAGAGGATGATCCACTCGCTCCTCGTGCTTTGCTTCTGCTGAGGTGATGGATTAGGCTATCTGCCATATCTAGCCCCTTCAGTCCATGAAAGATGGATGACAAAAAGCAAACCCAGCTATTCTGGTAACTGAATTTAGGATTATGGTTTTGATAAAAAAAACAATCCGGTCAACCTGAGCATGTTAAAAGTTAATTCAGTGATAAGTATCCACTGTTTGGCAAAACAGTATCTTTTATAGTTCAATCCATCTGCAGAGCTAACTTTGACTGTCAATTAGCATTTTTCAGCATATCAGTCTTGGTTCCTCTGTAACTGTCACAGTGTGAGTACAGCACCCTGGGAAGGTAAGAGAGCATCTCTCAGAAATACTGATACGCAAACTGCGTTATAAAATACAGCTAGCGATAAATTTGAAAGCTTTAAGAGCACTTTTCTAGATTCCTAGCTGAAGCTTGCAATTTCTACAGGTAAACGTTGCTGCTGTTGCCATAGGAGCCTTCAGTTCTTCATCAGCTCCTGTTTTGGGTTTTGCTCTGTGGCAAACTTTGGGGTGGGGGGAAATACATGAGTATACATTAGCTGAAAACCAAGGAACACTGTAACACACACTTATGATGTGTCACACTGTGCAGTGTTACCCCTCCAATACTGGTTCCAGCTTCCATTAGTTTAAATTTTTCTTGAACCAACTCTTGAATCCGGGCAAGCTATATCATTAACCTGCACTTCATCCAGCTACTGCAATAGGAGTCTGGAGCTACAAACATTTTGTTTGCAGAGGAAGAAAACCAACTTGTTGCCTGCTGCAATCTCTTACTATATTTTCATATAAATGTATAAAAACATCTTGGTACTAATTCAAGATATCAGCTTATTCTGAATGTTAGTTTGCGAGGGGATGTCTGGAAGGAGTGGAAAGAGGTTTTTAGTTCTTTTTCCCTTCTTTAGATCACTGGTACAGGCTGCTTATTATGGATGCTGTACTGCATTTGTGTTTTGTTCCAATTAACCTGCCACCTTCTCTAAATGAAGCTTGTACAAACGTTGCTGTGCATGACCACCAAATGTCACTGCAGCTCAGCACACTCAACAGTTGGCTGTTTTATGTTTTCTTTATTATAGCATTAAATTGAGTATTTATACATTGATTATTAGAGCAAGTTCATCAATTTAATGCTGTAATAAACTTGGTACTGAGCATAGTTTAAGACATGTCAAAGTATAGAAAAAAGCATATGGCTGGACATTTCTGAATTGCAGGAATGTGAACCGGACAGAGAGCAAAAACTGAAAGCTATTTCTGACATTTAATGACCGTATTAACATCCCTAATAGTAAATGACAAGGTAATTAAGGTGGAAAAAATATCCCAACAAAAGCGGTTTAAGCAATTACAATAATGTCATGAAAGTAAAAGAGCACATCCAACTTGAGGAGGGGGATCTCAGATTGTTCAAGTAAATTGATTATTCAGATTATCAATGTCTCATTTAAGTATCTCTAACTGTGTAATGTAATATATGAACTGGCACATATGACTGTTTTAAGAGATGCAGAGAATTACAAACTCCACTGGGTGATGCAGAAATGTATCTACAGATGATGCAGGTACCACAGGTACAGAATAGATTAACATGGTTGAGAAAAAAAAGGGAATGAGGTTTTATACAGTTGCTGCTCTGTGGGAAATCTGTGCTGGACCTAGATTACTGGAGAATCTAAACCCAAACCTAAGGGGTTTATGTATAGAGAGGAAGATTACGTTTGATGTAATAGTATATTTATAAGAACTATCAGTTTGCAGTACAAAAGGTTGGATGATCTTGTAGCAAAGTTGATTGATAAGAAGCCAGAGATATGGAGATCTAGTTCTGCTACTGTGTTGTGATGTCTTTAGATAAAAATAAGAAAGAAGCTCCCGTGTCATGGTATCTGCTGTATCTGCATGTGCCTTCTCTGTGTCTTGATTTTTCCAGTTAATTCTGGCCATAATATATCCCTGTGATGTAGGTGTACAGGACATAACATGCTCAGGTACCAGGGGCAGGATGGTAAGACGGAGGTGGTGAAACTGGAAAGATACATTTCTTTCTGAAGTAATATATCTCCTCTTGTGAAAAAGGGCAAAAATCTGGGAAGTGAGGCTTCTGGAGGGTGACTCTGACAACATCAGCACTTTTCCTTCCTTCAGAGCACACGACACCTTTGTGTTCAGTTCTGCACGCTGCTAATCACTGTTTGCAAAGGAGGGAGAAGTGGTAAGACCTGCCCTGTACTTGCTTCCAAGGAACCGAGCCCCAAAATACACAGTTGTAGAAGGGGTTTCTTTTAGGCTTCCAGCCACATTTCTGCCTGAAAAGGAGAAATTCTATGGTTGCACTGAGTAGAGCTGAAATGCTGGTGCTAAAAATGGGTTTGAGGACCAAAGGTAAGGGATGCAACTGATTTGGGGTGGGCTACAATGCCTTGGCTATCGGAAAGAAGGATTCCAAATCCTGTGTTCATACCTGGATGAAAAAGCCAAGTGGCCAGACCTAATATACAAATAAGGCAGCTATGCCAGCTGTTTTCAGCTTCTATCGCCCAGCTTTCAAATGACAAGCTGTTGAAAGGCTGCAAGAAAAGCAGCATGTCAGCTGAAGTCAAAGGCAGTGTTCAGTGCTGTAGGGATGTGAAACTGCAGCATGGGTGCCCAAACCATCTTGATTTCTTGATTTGAAGCTGGAGCCTGAGCCAGGGGACCTGAAGGCAGCAAAAGCCTCAGCTAAGTAGGTGGGGAACAAGTCTGCAAGCCAAAGAGCCTTCTCCTAAAATTTTGTGTTATCTACGCCCCCCAAAAAGGGACTTGGTTCCTACATCCCTTAAAACTTGCGGCTCAGAGGTTTATTTCTGTAGTAACTTTGACACCACGGGGCTCACTCAGAGCTTACATCCTGCCCTTGGCCCCCTTAAATTCGCTGACCGTACTTAGGCAGGTCCTGTTGTAGTCTTCTCTGTACCAAGACGAAAATGCTACCTCACCCCGTGGGAAACAGACCCAAGATCCCAGTTTCCTGTACTCTTCACAAACACCCTGTTTATCCACCCCCGCCTCGTTCCTCTGCTCCTTGAATTCCTCTGTGAAAACGTGCATAATACTCCTGTCTTGTCTTCTCCTTTTTTGTCACATGCGGTTTTGTTTTGCAGCTCTGGAACAAGATTATCTCTTGCTAAATAGCTGAAAAAATACTTAGGAGTTGTTTATGCCACTCACCTCCCTGACAGTCCCCCTTCTCAGTTTTCTTTCTGTATTTTAATTATCCTGTTATTTGACATGCGTGTTTTTCCTTAACATGCATCCTACTCCTTTTCAGACAGATGGAAACTGAACTTTTATCTTTATGGGTGAAAGCATTTTCACAAAGTTTTTCAAAAGAACATGGCTAAACCAAACTTCTAACTCTCTCCAGGTGAACGCAATAACACTTTATTACACATCTCAAATTTCTACAACATGAAGCTAAAATTCTGCTGGAGATCATAAACAGTAAAAACCCTACTTTTATGATGAAGTACAGTGCCCAAAGAAAAATACCTGGAGAATTGGCCTGTTCTGTTCCTCCTCCCTCCCTGCACACATACAGGACTCCTTTTGTCCTTCAAAACCATTAGAGAGGGCTCTGACATGAGCTCCTTAGCCTGTTACAATGCAAGAAATATATAGCACAGAGGCTTTTGATGGATAATTCGGGGAAGAGATAATCTGACAACTTAATTTGTTTCTATAGCAATTAGTTAAAAAAATGCACAAAACATTAAGGCTAAATTTTTCTCAATATAATTGCACTTAAAACACATTCAAGCAAAAGATTATCCTGCCTAACTGATTGTCTTGACATCTTTGCAGTTGGATTGCTGCACGTTAATAATAGCTAGGTTTCCTTTCCAAGTCTCTCATTCAGCATGACGCTTAAATTTAGAGCAGCTAATGGGAGGAGTATGAAAATTCTCCTCTCGCTCTCTCTCTGTTAACCCTACTTAGCGCCGTGCTTGTGCTTTCTGCTGGGATGGTCAACCTTGCTGCACCCCACCATCAGCTCTGCAGCAGGGAGCTCTGTGGTGGTGTTTTAGCAGGCATAAATCCTGCTATGCTTGAGGCAGGTGGCTTTTTAAGAAGCCTTGTAACAGTGTCGGTGATTCTCAAAGGGTTGCATTCAGAGCCCCATGAAGTCAGCAGGTACCTTTCAGTTGCCTTCAATGGGTTCGGATCAGACCTGTCCTGCTCTCTCGTCCTAATGTCTCTACCCTAGTCTGGTGCAGGTCGTGCAGTGACAACACAGAAGGAACCACGTTGGTCTTACTACAAAATACTGAGCAAATACTACGGAGTTCTTCTATTTCCTTTGAGAGGAGAAAATCACCTATTATATTTGCTAAGGGACTTTTCTCAGCATCTGAATGTGCTAGAGGAGACTAGAGATTCAGGATTTGTGAGCTGCACTCGAATGAAGCGAGTGCAAACGCTGATGGGGATTTTGGGCATTGATGGACACAGTATTGTTCTCTCACTGCAGATACTTTATGTGAGACAATAACTTCTTATATGGTTTATTCTGTTCTGAAACTGGGGAGATCTCTTTTGCTGCATGCTATGCGCACACTTTTTCTGCCAGAATGAAAATATAAAGCATGGGAATCCAAGTCTTGCTAACCCGTTTGTAAATAACCTCTCTAAAGAAGAATGATAAGGGTTACTAGGCTTCAAGCCAATTTTGTCTGACTTGTGTTAACAGTCTCCCTAATCCATTTCTGGCCATAGTGAAGCACAGCTCTTCCAACCTGAAAGACCAAGCTACTGTATCCAGTGAAATTGCAAAGATAGCTTAGCTCGGAAGAACAGTTTACATCATAAATTTCCAAAGGTATCACAGATTTACTTTTGACATTTTACATTCTAACACAATAAGAAGAGCACTTAACTACTAGGACTTCTGTTTCCCCATATATGAAGCAGAGGAATAGGCACAAAGTGCTATGAGAAAGCACAAAAAAGGAGTGATTTATTTACCTTATACTCAACTCTAATGCATTGTCATATTACCCATTTATGCTGTATGAACAGAGTTTTTTGTGGGGGCAAGGGCAAAGGGTTTAAGCAAAATAAACTGTCTGCATTATATGTATGGTTAAATCGTTATTTGTATTGATTCTTAGAGCATTTATGTCCAGCAGAAGTGCAGTGCATTACCACTGTTGATTGCACTCTGTTTTGTCAGAAGGTGGGAATAAAAAGCAGGAGAAACTTACTACTGCCTTGCTACTCCCAGCTGAGCATCTCCTCCTGGATGCCTGGTGAGACTGGAGTATGGGATGGAAGATAAACACACTGACGTGGGCTTCTCCTGATTGATGGCCGTCCTTACTGATGACAAGGTTGAGTGCTGTGTGCTATAGTAAATGTTTAGCAAGAGAAGAGAAGGCAGAATAAGCACCTATCGTGGTAATTAAGTGGCCCAGAGAAAGCTTCCCAGAAAAAATACCCTTTTCCTTCAGTGGCTGCGGTGTCTCATCCTGTGCCTGTTGTGGTTGTTGCCTCTTTCTTTCCTCTTTGTTTTAACATAGTTTTGAAATTTTACCATAGACTCACTGGAAAAGAAAAATAACTGCTTAACTTCCCTCCCTCCTGCTGTTGCCCACATTTCCCCCCTCCTGTTTACTAGTGAGGAGTCAGGTCCTTTAAATTTCCCTTTGCCATCCTGATGGGGTAGGTAGGACATGGCTAACTCACAGTGCTAGCTTCTGTGTAACTGCTTTGATTTTCCACCTCCATCCTCCCCAACCCCTTTGGGTTTTTTTGTGAGAAACTGTACTTGCCAGCTGTCATGGGTGGGAGGTGACCAGGAAGAATAATCAGGAGTGCAAATGCCTAAATGCTGTGGATAACGTGCTCCTGCACTTTTCTCATTACCCATGGACAGAAATGACTTCTAGTATCTCTGATGCTGAATCACATAGGCTGTTTAAATGAATCCATTTTGCAGGCTACCTGTGGCAGCACCACTGCCATGTAAATGGAGAACTTGGCTCCGTCTGCTATGTGTAATCAGTGACTGGTTTTAAACAGTCTCGATGGAACCGAACTATCCTCCTCCTTGGCAGTGTTAGGGCTGCTGGCACCTACCTGGTGCGGAAAGGCATGCGGGATCCAGAGGTGAAGCATCCCTGAGCGGGATGTCTCCTGCTGTGTAACGTACTTGAAGTGTGGCTGTCGTTGTGCATCAGTGTGTTCCTGATCTGGCAGTGAAATTACCAGAGATTTAATCTGTTTGGTTTTGGTTATGTGGAGTACTTTTCATGTTCTGTGCAGGTGGAGGCCTTAGTTGGTGTTTCTGAGGACGGTTCTTCAGAATGAGTAGGAAAAACTTTTCTGGATTCATTGGGGTAAACTGGTGTTTCATCTCCAAACTCAAGAAAACCCCTTTCCTTGTTATTTATATGGACAATTCTACCTGTACAAGAGATGGGAACCCTGCCTCTTCAAGAGATCGAAGGTTTCTGACACCAGTAATCAGTGGTATAAAACATGAAGTATGGTTTTCAAGACCTGTTCATCCTTAAACTTCTCTCAGTGACATCCCTGCTGTCTGTTTAGGAAGCATCTCTTGATGAACACATTTTTTTCTCCTGCTGTTGACATCTCTGTTTCCTGCCAAAAATTTATTTTCAGGAAACACACTTGTGTAATATTTTGAGCTCTTTATCCTGATGAAAACTAATGAGATACGCTGATGCTCCCTCATTTGTATTTGATGGGCATTCAAAACTTGTAGGCTCCTGCTGTATTCATTTATAGTCCCCCCAGCAATCACTACCATGAGCCAAATTCCCTGGGAATTATGGCCACTTTGTACTGTGCTTCTACCACAATCTTGTCCTAAAGCCTGCTTAACTTTGGTGGATCAGCTGCGCTGATTTGCCAGAGCCACAGGGGCTCGGGGTAAGCCACCTCTCTTCTCATGATACTGGTCGATCCAGGAAAGCAAAATAGCCAGAATACCGGTGGGGTCACATGGATTTTCAGCTGTGCTGGGGACCCTATGGGGCTCTGTGTCCTGCTGCCTTGGAGAGATGTCCTCAGAGAGTCGGTGGAGGGAGGGCAGTGACAGGGTTTGTTCTGCCTGTAATGGCTTTGAGTAGAGATCCTTGAAGACACTCTAGTTTGCCTGTTAATCTAGAATTGGCCTACCGTTTTAATGGCTTAGGCTTGTACTCACGCGACCACAGGTACTCAGAGGTGAGTGAGGTCTTATGTACAACAGGGATGTGTAAATACAGCTTGGTAAAAGCTGTAGTAAAAAGAATATAAAATGATGAGTCAGTAGCTATTTTAATAATGAAAGTGGCAGAGGCCCTTGGGGGCAAATTCACCTACTCTTCTTTGAATGATCCATTTATCAGCTTTTGATATCTCATTCGTTCTGCATCTGCTGTGCGCAGTTCAATTATATACGCAGGTTCTTCTGTCTCACTGACGAGGGCTTGATAGAAAGGGGGATAACAGACTCGCTTCTATGAAAATTAGTAATAGCCCTATGGATTTCCTTTAGATTCCCTCTTTTCAAAGTCTCATTCAGTGTTTTGCATGGACGTGAATTAGCACTATAGCCAGCGAAAGGAGGAAGTCAGAGGCACAGTCCAGCTGCTTCTACACATTCTGTCCTCCACTGACACAGTCCCTTCTCAACTGGTTTATGGGGTGCAATTGCTCAGCTTCTACCTGCAGGTCTGTTTACAGTATGAGTCTTGGGAAGATAGCCTGTTATTACCGGGTAAATAAAAAGTCTAACCATGCGTTATGCACAGTTATGCTGATTGATGAAGTGACACAAATCTTGTTACTCGCAGTCAATAGCAATAGTCAATGTGATGGCTCTGAGTTGGATTCTCTGCTTTCTACCATCTGCTGTAGGTATTTCAGGATGCAAAATCCTGAAAGCAGAAACTGCTTCACCCGAAATGTCTACAATGCGTTAGTGGTGCTGTGTTATACTCTGCAGGAATCTAAATTAGCTTTCAGATGGAATATATGGGAAATCCTCCAAAAAAGCAGAATTCTTTCCAATACCTCATGAGAATCACTGCTTTAGGGTGGATTTGTGAATTTAGGCTGCTAAACACTAATGCCTATGTGTAACATACTGATCCTGTTACTAGTTTGCCTAGTGTAATTTTTCCATTTAGTTCCCTTGTTACTCAATTTGCAAATGTAAAGCCCCATTTGGGAAAGCAGTGGGAATAATGGAGAGAAGAGCTCACTTTGAACATGCACACCCATGGTTTATATGTGCAAAATGATTATCCTTTGTAAATTAGGTCCTGGATCTCTTGAATATGACTTTCATCTTAGGATATATAGATCTGCAGTTCATTCCAGCATCCAGAAGCAACACAGTTGATTGTACCCCGAGGTTTTGCTTTGCTGAGTAAGTTTCAAGAGCACACCAGCATGTGTGACACTTCGGCAAGCAATGTAAACTCTCAAAGTTTAATGTAGGAGGAACTATTAATTTGGCCTTCTTTTTATTCCCATTCCTTGTCTTACATCCATTTACCAAATAAGCAGACTTTAATCCAAATAACTTGGGGTTATTTAAAATATAAGACTGTCTAGAGAATATGCTTCTGGAAGGAAATCAGCCTTGATTTGCAAGAGTCAGGAGATACTTTCTGTTCCACTTTTCCCTAAGCAAAGAGGATAAGTAGCTTACAGGATTTGGTGAAGAGGTGACATTTTTAGAGATGTTAATGCTTCTTTCTTGGACCAAGTAGTCAGGGAAGCCCAAGAAAGAAAATCAGCTGGTGATTTAGTTGTGAGTAGTTCATCGAACCTTGCAAATGATGTAACCGTAGAAGAGGCTATCGATATCAGCAAACATACTACTTTTCTATTCAACATCCTCAGAGATAAAAATATACACACTAACACCCCAATACAGTAACTTTTACCTTTTGTAGGGGGAACAACATAAAATGAAGAAAACCAATTAAAGGAGCACCTTGCAGGGGTATGGAGGTTGTTTAAAGATGCTCTATTAGATGCCTGGAGTAAATGTAAATACCTTGTATAAAAAAAAAAAGTTTAGAAGGGGAAAAAAAGCTGTCCAGGTAAAACAGCAGTGTGAAAAATGTTATTAGGAGCAATGAAGACACCTTTTAAAACATGACTGATACGTAAGAATGGGAAAAGTAGAAAAAAACCTGAGTTCCGGTAGCTGAAATGTATAACCACAGTAGATGGATCAGAAAAGATTTTGAGGCATGGCTTCCTGAAGGCCTAAAAGCTGATGATAGAAACCTTCACAAAACCTGACGGGGCAGAGAGCCTGCAGGACGCCTGCGAGGCTGGGCTGGAGGTGGAGGAAAGGCTGTGAGGGACCATCGCGGACAAGTGCAATGAATCTCTGCCCAAGAGTTCACAGCAGAGGTGGGACCCACGCTGGGCTGAGTCTGAGGAACCATCCCACGCTGAGACCTCAGTAAAAATGTTTTTAAAGCAAATCAATAAAATTTACAGTTACAAATTGCCAGGCCCAGATGCTTTTGCCCTAAAGCTCTCTGAGGATCTTTAGTGTAAAACTGATGAAGTATTACTGGCAGTATGTAATGTTTAAATATATCTTAGTAGAGTGGCAAACAATGCCAATCTCTAAAAGCCCGCAGGAGCGGTGGCTGCATTGCAGGAAGCCTGATTTCTGTATCCGACACGGAAATAGGAGCTATGGAAAGAAAGTGATGGAAAGACTCGTGGATAGGGATGAAACAGTGGGGAATGGGTGCCATGAATTTTGGAGAAATCCCTATTGCAGTAAGAGCCAAAGTATGTGCATGGGACTGTTTGGTTAGCGCCACGTGCATGGATTTTTACCAAGGCCCTTCACCAAATTTTCTTACTGACTTGAAGGTTTATGTCATAGAAGAGTAATAAAACTAGTTAAAAGATGAGAAACAAAGGTGAGGATGAATTATCAGGTTTTAGTTATCCCAGGAAAAACTCTGTTGGGATCTGTTCTACTCAAGGTATTCATAAATGATCAGAAAAAGAGACAAATATGAAGCCAAGAAAACAACTAGGCTGATGATACAAAATTGCTTTGTTCTGACAAATCCAAAGCTGACTGCCAACACGTCCAGAAGGATACTGCAATCCTGGATGACTGGGCAATAAAATTGCAGATGAAATTCAGTGGCAATAATGCAAATTAATGCATAGAGGGGGAAAATTGTTCTATTTCTGTGCATGGTAGGCTCTTACTGCACTATTACTATGCAAGGGAAAGATCTTGAAGCTGTTCTGGATTGTTCTCTGGATACTGTGTGAAGTTCAACGGCAAGAAGGGCAAGTAAAGCACTGGAGATTATAGAGGAGGCATAAAGGATAAGAAGGAAAACATTATTATGCAGTTGTAGAAATAAGGTTTTCAGAAAGCCATCCTGAAATCTTGAATACCATGTGTATTGTTATCCTCCCTCAAAAAAGATGTGATAGAACTAGAAAAACTGGTAGTCAGAAATTTTGAATATTTACTTTATAAATATGATGCACGGTGCAAGTAAATATGTATGTTCTGAACATCTAAATCTCGAGACCTTACTCAATAAAGATTTGCTAGAAATGTTTCCCAGAAAGTATATTCGTCAGAATTGGCCAACATTGTGAGTAAATAATAGTCAATTGCTATGACTGTTACTAAACCAAGTGGAAATTCGGAGAAATTTGGTCTAATGAGGTTGATCATTGCTCCAGATAGACTTCATACATTTTTAGCCAAAATGCATTTATCGGTTTGTGCATTTTTATCCAATATTTTATACAAAACAGGCATGAAGGATCTGCTGTCTGAGAGGTGATACACAATAGATAAATGGAGAGAACTGGCATATCTGGCATTACCTGAAAAGTTAACAATATGTTAAGGATTAAAGGGAAAACTTGATTTGAGAAAAGTTCTAACCTAAAGACTGTGGCATTTTTGCATTACTTTCTAATGGTCTAGCGCTGTTTTCCTTGCTGTTTATTTCCACAAATACTGTCTTTCAACCCCTGCTAGGTCAGGCACATGCCAAGTGGTACAATGCTGCTCCCTGGAGTGTCACTGTTAAGAGGGTCTAGTCCCTTGTGTAACATCACAGTAAATGTCAAACTACTTCACCGATACCCAAGGATGTTCGCCGTGCTTTATATTCTCCTGTAATTTCCATACCTTTCAGCACTGTACCGTGCAAAAGTCTTACTTTTATATCAAAATAAAACAGAAATACAAAACAAGCAGCAGAGTAGTCATTTTGCTATACAATGGCAGATAAGCTAACTAAAATGCATTAAACTTAACTTTAATTAAAGTTTATATAAGCCAATAAAAATCTAGGTTATGAAACATTTAATACTATGATTTGTTTGATTTCATTTTATTGATTTGCATGTTTTGATTTATAAGGAATCCCCAGTTCTGGCATGGAATCATATGATAAATCGCAGCTAGATGACGCAAATTAGAAGTTAATACAACATTAAATAATTGGAAATGTTTTCCATTCCATAAAAATAGAATGGAGAAATGCTAAAGCATGCTCTAAACTGCCTCTTTCATCATGCTGTTACATAGTGTAAATACATTATTAAAGTGGTAATTTTTCAAGTACTTTACTGACTAGCACCTATCTGTTATGGACCAAAAAATGAATTGAGGAAAACGAGATATAGAAGCAAAGACTTTTTAAATGAACAATAAAAGGTCAGTTTATACTGCAAGTAAAAGTAAAATAGACATGGTCTGTGGCATTTAGACAAAATATATACACCTAGAAAGGTGAAGTGTCATTCATTTGCTAGGACTCTTGAACTGAAGCCCTGTTGATGCAGAAGTAGGAAAGAATTGCTATTCAGCATCCTCTAAGGGAAGACCGGGCTGTGCAAAACCCCTGACAGAAATGTCTCAGACCAGGTGACCTTACAGCTAGGGAGCTCGAGGACAACGCTTGTAACCTCAGCAGCTCAGCAAATCCTCATGACAAAGCGATTATTGCCATTCCGCAGTTTAGGACCAGAGTATCTTAAATGTATTTAAGGACGTATTTACTTCTTGAAGTAAAAAGGTACCTGAAGTTTTCTAGATACCACAGGTATTTCCATCGTTTCAGTTCAGTTGCTGCTTCTCTAGTGTGCAGGAATTTGATTGTTTCTTGTTCTAGTGGTGTCTATTGTCTCTTTTTCTAGTGGTATCTTCCTGATACGTGACTTGCTGAATCATGGCAAGATGGGATTGACTTGGAAGTGCAACATGGGTCAGAATTCAGTTTCTCATTAAGAAAACAGTTGGTTAGGTGACTGGGCATTTCTGTCCAGTTGAAAATGTATATAAATTTAAGACACTTGTGGTAAAAAGCACTATATGACATAATTTATTTCTTACTGCTGCCAAAATGAAGGAGAGGTGCCCTGTTTACCCTTTACCTCGATCCTAAGAATGAAAGTTGAAAAATTACTGAAGTTGAAAGACAAAAAGAAGGCAACTTAACAGTTTTATTTTTACATATGCTTAAAAACAACTAGCTGTTGAAAGATTTTGCTCTTGAAACCAGATTTCTTTTTCTTCATACTCTATGTTCCTTCAGAGATAAAGAGTAACAGCAGTTTTTTGGCTTGGATCATTTCCTGAGGACTAAAGGGATCCAGAAAAAGTTATTTAAAAGACTTTTTCAAAAGGGCTCAGCTTTGGACTGGGTAAAGGCAGTTCTACAAAAGAAACGTTCCTAAAATCACGCTAAATGAAATAATGATGAAAGAAGGCGCTCAGGAATATATATCGTTATTCACAGGTGTTTAGACACAAGCAAAATTGTGGGTAGTGTACAGCAGGAATGGCTTGTGGCAGCAGAAGACCGTGGGGCTAATTCTGCTCCTGGCAAAGTGCACTTAGCCTTCTCTGGGAGCACTTCGGCCAACTCTGCAGTGGGTTTGCAGCTCCCACTGTGAGACAAACAGTATATACGATGCTCTCTGAAGCAGCAGCAGGCTTAAACTAACGTGTCTCAGCTGTCAAATCGGTTTGTTGGGGCATTTTAAGACGTAGGACATGCGCTTATTGTTACAGTGTACATAGCTTGTTGTCCTTCGCCTGAGCTTCACAAGAAAGAACCAGCCTCCTTTCTGCTGAAAACACCCCCATGGTTGCTTAATTAAAGTAGATGACAAGCTAAAACCTTAGAGAAAATGCATCTTCGATGTGTGTTCTCCTTCTGATTTGTACTCAAGGACAAGGTAGGACTGAAACCTGCATTAGAGTACGGAAACAGTTCTTTAGGTGAGTGGGTAACTTAAACTGCCTACACAAAAGGGGAGAGATGCTGTTGAATTGCTACCTTTAGATACATATTTATACATGTCAAGAAAGAGAGAAATGCATTTCGTGAGAGGTACTTTAAGGAAAATGGAGTTTGGTATTTTGTAGCTTGTAAGGCAGAAACATGCCAGGTAGTGTTATTACTACTAGATAGCTGATAGTAAATCAAGGATTTCATTAATGGATCGAAAGTGAAAAATACACCTTAGATCAAGACATTAAAAAAAAAATCATTAAAAAGTCTTATTTTGTGACAATGGGAGAATAGTTCTAGTTTCTTCATGCCTGTGTCATGAGAAAATTCTACCGCTTCTTGCAGAAATTCAAGGCATGATTACAAAACTTTTGACTTTTGTCCTCTTCTCAGCTTCTCAGGGAAAGGCCTGGCTATAAAAGCAGTGAAAATCACCATGTTTTGTTGTTGGCTTCCTATCTAATGACAGTTTGGTGGCTGAGATTAGGCTGCCTGAAGATATGACCCCAGCTCAAGATCTGTATGAATCATTGAAAATAGCTTCCTTTTTTTTTTTTTTTTTTTTTGTCCCCAGACACAGGATAGAAGTCTTTGATTATGTAAAATTTTAGAATGATTCTTGTAGTGCAGGGTTGCAATCTGTAGTGAAATGTTTGTGCTTCAGAAATCCCCTCCCTCCTTAAAAAGCAGCTAAGGAGGTTCCGCGACCCTGCTTGCTCTCTGCTCAACTGAGGAACATTCAGCTAAATTAAACATTGCGTTTTGTAAGAGTAACTCAAGAATGCAGACAAGGGATAAATCTGAAATTGCCTAACAAAACTGGAAAGTGACAGCACTAGAGGCAATTGAACCTCGAAAAGATGACGTGGATACAATAAATTGTTCAAACTTCTGGTTTTCTGTATAGAGCCATCCTCGGAGATCTGTATCTCAACCTGCATCTAGCACAAATAACAAAACCAAACCCCAGTAAATAAGATTTTAATTTTTTAAAGGTTTTAGATACCCTTAGGAATCTTTGTAAGAATAAAGTTTGTGTGTGGAAAACCAAATTCTGTCCTCAGCAGTATGTCTCTGGCACCTACTGCATCCAGTTCTTGCACATTTTTTTCATATGCACCCTTAGGGACATTTCTAGTGCAGAAACTGCAAACACTTGTGAATTAGGAATATTTCCTTTATTCTCCTGCTCATTTAAAATATTCTCTCAAGCAGTTAATAATGTTTATTTGTTTTTGTTTTGATTATTAAAGTTTATAACATTTGAATACTTTAGAGAATGGGTAAAGCTGTTTTCTCAGTGCAGTGAAGAATGGAAACATAATAGCATAAATTAAATGAGATGTGGAAAGTTTATCTTTTGTTTTGTGAATCTGTTCATTTGCAATGGCTGAATTAGTTCATTTTGCATGTTGATAGAATGTCTTATTCAATCTTGGAAACCACGTACAGTACATTTTTTTTCTTTATTAAAGATGTCTTGTGCAGTACACACCAGTAGTTTGAGTGGAAGATGGTATTGTCAAAGGGAAAGGTCCAGGGACAGATTCTGATTTGACGTTGCTTTAGATTATATATTTGTATACATCTGTCTGGGGAATTGCTCTGGATTTTTACTGTAATTTGTGAAGTCAAACTGCAGTGAATCTGTTTGCTGATTTTGTACGAGCTCATTAATACCTTGCTGAATGTTTCTTACATATGTAAGTACTGCAGGTCATTATCTGGCCCATCATGCCTGGCTATTCTGATTTTATTTTGCACCAGATGATTGAACTCTTATGACTATATTCCTACTCAGGATCCTCTACAAATACATCTCTTCACATTTTCCTTAAGTTTGATTGAGTCAGTTGTTACGAAGGTAGACAATATTTCCAGTTCTGGATGTTTGAAGGGTCTCTGAGAACTGTGATGTATGAAACATTCTTAGAAAGAAAAAAACAAAATTACTTCATTAAGTAAGTGACATGTTTGACGTAGTTGTGTTATTATCCTAGGGTTTTTAATATGTCTATATATCTATATCTATCTATCTGTATATATCTCCTGTATAAAAATATAGTATATCTATCTGTCTATTTATCTTCTAGTTATTTGATCTAGTTGGTGCTGTTATCTGTGTTCAGTATGGACAACTGTAGTTGAGGATGTAGCAAACAAAGTATTTTATAGTTTTCCTGATGTCCTTTGCCTTTTTATTTTTGGCTGGTTTCCGTCCTTTGAAGCTGGGAACTGTGTCATCCCTTCTGACCTGCTGACACAGAATTTATTGACAGCCTACCTAAAGGAAAGGGTGGTGGATTACAAGAATAGGAGGAGGAGTAAGTTTGATGGATGGCTTGGATCTCAAAAGTCTGTGATCGGTCCAGCAATCCTCTTTGTCCATTATTTGCATTATTCAGAAATTGCGTTAGTCCTTTCCTTTTCCCATAACTAATAAATCAGATGCACTGGGACAAATGTGCATCCAGGTAGCGTGCTGCACAGCCTGCTGGAAGGCGGGACTCTGGCTGGAAGGCTATGTCATGGAAAGAAAAAGGTATCCTTCTCAGGTTTCGGTCTGCAGCCTCATGCTTCCCCTTATGTGCTTTCATAGTTGTGATAAGCATTTTACACAGGCATTGAAGACAAATCGTATGTGCCACAACTCTTTCTAGAAGATGGTTCTGATGGAGGTTTGTGCCAGTTCTAACAGGAATACTCATGAAATCTTTTTTTTTTTTTTTTAAATGGAATTTAATTCTAATTTTCCAGCTTAAATATCTAAAGCAACCACTCAATAATTTAAGGCAGCATGAGGGAACAAACCCTCTGATTTCTGTCTTTCTGAGGGATCTCTCCTCACCAGCATGTATGGCCTCTTGCTCCTTATTCACCTTTCTTTCCCACCGACTCTTGAATCACTTTTTGGCTGTTGGCCTATCTTTATGGCAATACCTGGAATTTGTTCATAGGGATGGCCCCTGCGGCTGGCCACGCAGGGCACCGGGAAGGAGCCGGGGAGCGCAGAGGAGCATCTCTGGCTGCCATGGGGACTTCTGAATTGGCTGATGAGGCTCAGGGGCTGACGCCGAGGCCTGGGGCGCAGGGTCCCTGCTTTGGTTCAGCATTAGGTTTTACTGGGTAGTTTTCTTTCAGCTTTTCATAGACCCACAAGTGCTGAAAAGTTTATTTTATCAGTATGCAGGCAAATCAGCTGATTTATTTGCTGCACTGAGGTTTGCCTAATAAGAAATTTCAGGAATTGGCCCATTTTAATGCAGCTGGCAGATTTGCAATTCAGCAATACAATTTGGATGTGGTGTAGCTTGCTTTGCATAAACACCAGCACATCCTTCTTTTTTTTTTTTTTTTTTTTTTTGGGGGGGGGGGGGGGGGGGAAGGTCACAGATTTCCAGAAACTTCTTAATCTTTAATTTATCCTAACAGATCTTACAGAGTTATGTTGTTTAAAGCCTGATATGCAGTGGGATATTTATTTTTAAAATATTCCTAAATCATATTAGCTCACAGAGCAGAGAAAAGAGAAGATTCTCACACAAGCAAGAAAAAAATTCATAAAATCTCTCCTTTCTTCTTGGTGCTTGCTGTAAGTTTTATAGCTATGCATATTTTGTAACATCATCTATAATTTAGCTGTTGGTGACTGCTAGCTGTTGGGGACTGTGTGAGTGAATAAGACACAGGAATAAATGAGCCAGAGGAATACAAGGTCCTTGTTTCTTAGGAAGGTCCAAGTGTAGATCACAGTCTTTTAACTGGTTTTCTTTTCCCTCCCTGAGCGGTTAATGGGCATTGTCGTGGTTTAACCCCAGCCGTCAACTAATCCCCACATAGCTGCTCGCTCACTCCCCCCGGGTGGGATGGGGAAGAGAATCACAAGAGTAGAAGTGACAAAACTCTTTGGTTGAGATAAAGACAGTTTAACAAGCAAATCAAAAGCCGCGCACGCCAGCAAAGCAAACCAAGGAATTCATTCAGCACTTGCCATGGGCAGGCAGGTGTTCAGCCATCTCCAGGACAGCAGGGCTCCATCATGTGTAACAGTTTCTTGGGAAGACAAATGCCATCGCTCTGAATGTCCCCCCTCCATTCTTCTTCCGCCAGTTTTATGTGCTGAGCGTGAGGTGGTATGGTCTGGAACATCCCTTGGGTCAGTTGGGGTCAGCTGTCCCGGCTGTGTCCCCTCCCAACTTCTTGTGCCCCCCCCAGCCTCCTCGCTGGTGGGGTGGGGTGAGAAGCAGAAAAGCCCTTGGCTCTGGGTAAGCACTGCTCAGCAATAGCTAAAACATCCCTGAATTATCAACACTGTTTCCAGCACAAATCCAAAACACAGCCCCATGCTAGCTACTGTGAAGAAAATTAACTCTACTCCAGCCAAAACCAGCACAGACATAAAAGAAAATCCAGGTATAGTGCTCAGCTGTGAACACTGAAATAAGTTCGCAATCACTGACTGGAGGAACTTCCAGTTCAAACATACCAGGTGAAAAGATCTGGCCAAGCATAGAAGCGGGAGGTCTTGTTGTTTGTAAGAGGCACACTGGTAACCTGTGGGGCACCTTGGGCTATAGCAGAGATGCTGGAAACGCTTCAGGGTAGGTAAATCCAGGCTTAGGACAATGGTGGTGAGGAGTTGCAAGGATACTAATATTGTGTATGTATGTGAACACAAGGAGCTGGAGGGACAGGGCTGCCCAACTCTTCTGGGCTTGCTGACAGCGTGCACCTACCCTTCCTCTGCCCACCACAGCTAAAAGGATCCCATCAGTGAAGTACGCCTGTAGCAGCCCGAAAGCAAGCCACCAGTGATCGCTGACCGGTATGATTGACGTTGTGCACGTAACTGAGGTGCGCCGTGGCCCTTCTGGTGTGTGCGAGGATATGAGGAGGTGTTTGAGGTGGAAGGAATTCACCTGGTCAGGACGGAGGTGCCACATAGGGCTCTGTGCTGCTCACGCTTGGTGTGGTGTGCAAGATCCCTTTGGAGACGCCTTGTACTTTTGCCTTCCTGAGCAGCGTGGTGAGCTTACGGGGCTCATTATCGGTGTTTGTACAGAACATCAGGTTCTTTCCTGAAAGCCAAATATACTGTTTGTGCATACGTTATAGAAATAAAACTTCCTGCCTTACCTTTACTGAAATTTATTTATGCTAAAAATGGGGGCACATCCGTTGCTGGGCATGGTTCAAATCTCTAGAAGCATAAGACAAATTAAAATATTACTTTGGCAGAAGGCAGCCAGCAAAACCAGGCTGGAAGGGGAAGGGTAGAGGCAGGGGCAGGGAGTGTGCAACTTAGAGCTCCTTCTTTGACTGAAAAACTCAGTTTCTCACCCCAGAAATCCCTTGTGCGTCTCCCTGACCCTCCTGACAAGTAACGGAGGATGCTCTGTGCAGACCTATTATTTCCTCTGACACAAGCAACATGGAGTGAATGCGATTCTTTCCCCATTCTTTTCATCAGAGGAAGAATTCCCCATCCGAGCACCCTGCCTCTGCACCTGAGCCTGTTCTTGCACTCAGTGACCCAAACGCTCGTGGCTTGTGACCCCCTTGCTGTTGGGGGTCCAAGATCGAGGATTGCACTCCTGAAATAGCCTAGCTCGTCCGAGAGCTGTCGTACTGCCAGGGAAGTGCCAGGGGCTTTATTGTGATCTTCAATATTGCTTACAATAAATGACGACAAAAATAAGTGTCATTACTTGTACCCAGGTGCTTCTGTAATAAGATTCCAATGTATTCCCTGGGGATCTAGTGTAGTCCTCTCTCTGTGACCAAGGCCACTTGCACTTCTCTTCCTGAAATGTCCCTCAACACCCTGTTTGCCTGAATGCAATCAGCCACCCTGGGTCTGTACAGCTCGTTTGCTCTCCCGTTACAAAAGCAAAGCTTGATGCTGGGGCCACATGACACCCCATTATCTTCTTCCCTTGGGGTAATGATAAGCCCCTCAACCACATCAACTGAGGTAGCAGGAAACATAAAAAATGTTTCTTTCCATTTTTTCCCTTTCTCAGCCCCCCTCCCTTGTCTGCGGTACTCATCCTCATCTCTGGGGAAAAGGACTAATTCAAAGGTGGTTGTGCGCAAAAGGCAGGCTGGAAGATGTGTGTGACAGTGTGACGGTCTCTGGTCATGACAGTGCCAGCCACACTGGAGGAAAATGAGAGAAACCCAGGCTCCAGAGTCAAAGAGATGTTTCACAGTACTTCTTAAGGCTGCATGGTAGAAATGCGATAGGAAAGGCAAGCATGTGCTGGACAGATGCAGCCTTTCTCCCCAGCCTGCGTGAAGTCGTTGCTGAATCTGGGGAGTGCTTAGAGAATTCAAAGCACCATCCATCACAGGAGAGCGAGAGTGCAGGGCTCTGTGCCGAGCAAAGTGCTCTGGGTGGTAGCTGAGAATAGGCTGAGGTTTCTGTCAGGTGAGATGAATATACAGGAATTCAGACTTTACTGGTATACAGCTCGTCCCTCCTCTTTTCATAATTCCACGTGTGCTTTCTGTGTTCAGACTAAAATTTTCTTTCCTTAAATACAATAACAAAGCAATTGTTATTTCCATTCCTACAAAGGCAGATAATTTATGCAATGGTGAAAATATGTCTAAGTTAACAAGCTGACTTCTTCTGCTGTCTGCATTACACTCTGCTTGGGAGTGGAGGAGTGTGAGCGCTACCATTGCTCAGTTTGCTGTGAACCCTTCTCAAATCGAAAGTCATGTCAGGAGTTGAACTTTGGCAATTATTTTTCCTTTGGCCTCTTATTTTTGGTGGTTCAAAATGAATCACCTTCTGCCACTGTGTCATTTATGACAATGGCACAGGATCCCAGAAAATCACTTTCTGCTATAAAACTGACCCAAGAAATTTATTAGAAAAAGGGAAACATATTAGCCCTACAGCTACTTTCCCTCTTTTCTTTTCCTTTTTCTGAACAAAAAAAAAAATTCATGGTATTTTTCTCTGTTTCACTTCACTTGGCTCTCTTGCACAGGTTTAAAGAAACAGCCATACTCCAGAATCTAGCTTAAGTAAGCTAAATGCAGAAACCACACCTTTAATCATATATGTTCTTTCTGATGAGCCAGTCAAGGATTATACTTCCAAAGATACCATTCCATTTTTTTGGCCTTCCCACCTAACGTCTTTTTTAAAAATGGAAATTTTAGAGGTCAGTAGTTGAAGCCTTTCTTAACTAGCCTCCCTAAATCCCCAGTGCCTTAGATGACCTTCAAGCCCTAAGACATGTTTGAAAAGGAGATGTCAAACACTAATTTAGCCTTTGAAACACACTTGCTGACAGTAAGCCAACAGTTAACCTCGATACAAGTTTTGAAAGTTGTTATTCTGTTTGAATTATTTTACTAATGGGCAAAATAATTTAACTGGAAAATGTGGAGGGGGTATTTTTCATCCCAAGGGTGGCTGGACATGGGAACAGGATGCCAAAGAGCTGGTGGAGTCTCCATCCCTGGAGATGCTTAAGACTTGACTGGAGAAGGCCCTGAGCAAGCTGCTCTGCTTGTCCTGCTTCAAGCAGGAGAACTTCTAGGTGTCATTTCCAATCAAAGTTATTCTGTGTTTCTGTCATACCTAAGAGGCGTAAGGTGAACAAGCTGTTAAAATTTTTTGTCTCCTTCATCCCCTTAGACAAGTCTGTGTATTACTAGAGCCAACAGATGACAAAACCAAAGCAAGACAAATCCTGTGGCAGTTCCACTGTGATTTAATGAGCTACTTTCAGCCCACTGATGATAAGACAGTATTTCTTGTTTCCAGTTTCACTGAGGAGGAACGAAGAAAAATATTATTATATCTGTGACTTGGAGAACACTGTTTTAGCAACCAAAGGGCAGCAGAAGAGGTTGTTTATAGTCATCTTGAAAAGCAGTTCTCCAAGGGTAGGCAAAAAGCTGCCATTGGAAAATGATTTAACTGCTGTAGCTGGGCCATGCATATAGTTGGTTTAGTGATCAAAATAGGTGTACGTATGTGCCAACCACACATCCTTCCTACTGTAGCAAAGGGAAAAGGTGCCACACAGCCAGTCAATACAGATGAAGCAATAAAGCATGTGGCCGCTGCACCTTTGGGGGTACTGGAAGAATCAGTGCAGCCCAAATAGCAGTGTTATGATGACATGATCGTTAGTATTTCCCTATCATATGGGATTTTAGAAGTGAGTTGTATCTTTTATAGTGTTATACTGTCGAATCTAAAACCTCCGTCACTCTCCAGTATGTTAAAGACCACATTGTGGCTTCTGCTGTTTGCAAGGACGATTAGTTGAGGGCTCATAAACACTGATAGGTACTGTAGGAAATGTATAGATACTAAAATCTCTTGAGATGGTGTAACTTAGCCTTCTGATAAGTCCACAAACTGAAAGCTTTTGCATGCCAGAACCAGCTGACTGCATTATGTATCACGCGATGACTGGTAAGAATCCCCTTTCTCGCTCAGTACTTGGTGGAAAACTTTTCTGTGGGATGAATGGCTGAGATACTGCAGAGAGAGAGTCAGGGAGCTTTGCCACCCATCCTGGGGAGAGGCTGGTGTGACGGCTCTTGTCTCTCCCAGGCTCTGCTAGTGGCCTTGCTACATGGCTCCATTGGCATTGGTGGTGACTTGGGTCACTTCTGCCACCTGGAGCTTAGATTTCCTAGTGTGAAATGGGATGGATAATATCCTCTGCCCATCTGTAAAGCATGCTGATATCTGGAAGACAAACAAAAAAAGAGTAGTCAAATAAAGAAAATGTATGTGATCAATACAAGGTCATCAGTTGCTCTGCAGGCAAAAAAAGCAATCCATGTTCTTTTGCAGAAATACAGAAATTAGTTCAAACTGCACAGTTTTTGGATTGAGGTTTCTTCAGTGAGTGCTGTGTTTGACTGACGGGTGTAATTTAAAAGAAGAAAGGATGCTATAAATATTTTTAAAGCTAACATAACTCCATCTCTGAGTATCCAGGTCTTTCTGCCTCACAAACAACGTATAAAGATGTATGTCCTTAGGAGACAGTAAGTAAAGTAGTAGTGAAGCTTTTATCTCTCCAACCCATAAAATATGATGACAAAAACAAGGGTTATTCACATAATATCTTACAAATGGAAAATGGAGGACCACTTAAAATGATGCTGTGAAATGTATGCATCCTCTATGCTAAACCTATGACATTAAATTTACCACTTTTTTGATTGCTAAATTAATCAATTAGATGTAATCATTTTAATTATCAGGAATACCTGAAATGTTTTAGTGGTTTTGTTGATTGATGTGACGAATGATATTTTTCAAAGGTTGGCTCGTTAACGTTAAAGATGTTCTCACCTAGCGTCTCTGGTTGAACTACTTGTTTTGTGCTTTACAATGGTGAGGTCAATCTGTCCCAGACAGCTTTATCACCTTAGAGTTTCTAAAGTAGGCAATAGATGCTCACGTGATGAAAAACAGAGCTTGCCAGGGAAAAGATATTGTAATTTACCATGTGAACAACCAAGTTCATTCGCTCTCACAGTGAACCTGCTTATAACTGATTCTCGTAGAAAATCCTCCCAACACTTTTGGACTATTATACAACTTGTTTGAAAGGGTCAGTCCAAGGAATGGGATCACACAAACGTAAGCTTGCCTTTCATAAACTGAACTGACAGCTGTTGGGCAATTTTAGGCTAGTTTGTTATGAACCCCTAAAAGCCCACTGTGGCTAACCTGTTACTCACCAGCAGATGGTCTGTGTATGGTATAGTCCCCCCTGATAAAAGATTAAGGAAGACCGATAGATTTCACCAATTGAAATTTAATGAGGCGTGAAAAGAACTAGGTACAGATTTGAAAGATGCTTGCCTGATTTTTTCCATTTTCAAAATGAGCTTGCATTTTTAATGGCTGTAGATTAACACCAGTTATGAATCCCAAGTGCCTAATGCACATATAGGCTGGGTTCAGAAAACATTAAGGGATACCTAGGAAGAGTCATAGATTTTACACAGAGTATAGTAATGATCTTGCAGACAAAAAGTTAATTATTTAAGAAAAACCAGAAATGTTCTCATTCCCAAGGTTAAGGAAAATAAATCAGAAGTGGTTGCTTGCCCCAATTGCTTGTTTTGGGATAAGAAATTTGAGATAATTTTAATGATAAAACATGGAAGGACTCAGGACTTGCATCAACACTCATGAAATTCAATGACTGCTGGCTTATGCCATATCTTACAAATGGAAAATGGAGGACCACTCCATGTTTCTCCATTGGAAACAGAGATGTTGTGATGAAACAGTACTCTTCAATGTCCACTGAACAAAATACTTTCATTTCAGAGGAGGAAGAGGTAGACATGGGAGAGGAACCATCCATTGGAACATGTGAGTACAGCTGTTTGAGGAGTTTCCCACAGGCGAGAGGGAGCTGTGACTCCAGCGTCTCAGTCTTGGTCTGTCACTTACGAAGCTGTGATAGCTGCAAAACATTTCTTACAACCTCTCACAACAAATGAGTGGTGCCTCGTAGACTAGTAAAGGAAATGAACTGAGGCTTTGGAAGACCTATTTGCTTGCAGCTACTTGTATCTTCTTCTTCTCACCCCTTCCTAAATTAGAGATTGACTCTGAAAATTTTCCTGCTTGGGGGCAGTCACAAACATATGTGTCTTTCAGACCAAATCCTACAAAATGCTGAGTAACAGAGCTAGTGGAGGCTAGAAAATGCTCAGGCTTTGATGCCAACTGAAACGGACAGGAGTTAACACACGGCTGTTCACGAAGAGCTCAATTTGAATGTGCTGATACCCGACAAAATGAGATGGAAGGATGCTCATTAGAACTGACGGCGTTAGCAGGAAACCCAATCAAGCCAAATGAAGACAGAGGTGATAACTGAAAGGAAAATGGCCAAAAAGCAGCTTTAGAAACCTTGGGAAGTGTCACTCAAAGAATATTTTTTCAAATTCAGAGGAGAGATTCTTTAGAAGCCCAAAAGAAAGATTTGTTCGGAACAAACAAGTTTAAAGAAAAATAAACCATGTTGCTGTGAAAATTATAGACATATAAGAAAGCTGGTGAGAGAGATAATAGAGTAGTGCGATATGATTTGATCATATTTGACCAGAAAATGCTTGAGATCCCACCTTGTTGGCTTTATTAAATTGTTAAAAGTAAAATATTTCAGGAAATGCTATAATTTGTAATGAAACGATATATTCTATCTATAATTGGAAGTAAAATGAAGTCCTTCTTTGGGCAAATTTTGAAGAATGTGAATATCAATTGATAGGCCTGATCCTATCCACACCTATGGAGGACTGAGTCTCCTGTTTCTAAAGCAGTAAAAGTTGCCTTCCTTGGCAAGTTTGTTACGCAAAAGTTTCAAAACATTACAGCATTGAAAAGTTGTGTTGTACGAAGTCTTGGCGCAGCTACAAAATTTTCCTTGAAGTGCCATAAAAACAGGGTGTTGTTACACAGAGTCTGATGCTTTCTCAAACTTCAATTACAGCTGCTAGTCGGGCTGGGAGTGCTGGAGGAGCAGTCAAGCTGGGATGAAAGATGACTGAAACAGGACTCTGCTCCTAAAGGGATTTCTTCTGCTTGCCTCAAAGCCATAATGATCTGGAATTTTTTTTTTTTCCTGTGGGAGCTTTGGCTTATCCACGCTGTGGAAGAGAGGGGATTTCCTCGGCAAGTCTCTCAGCCCTGCGCCGTCTGGGAAACCGTGAGGGCACATCACAAGCGATCTCGAGGTTGTGCACCCTGGTTTCTGTTGCGTGGAGTGGCTGGGAGAAGGTGCGGGGCCAGGTCCCACAGCATCCCAGGTGGGTCAGTGCATTGCCACTGCCTGCAAACATCATTTCTGTGAGCTGAAGAGACAAGAGCTGTGCTTCTACCAGGCTGTGAGTTTTTAGTTACAATATGTTCAATGTTTACTCAAGCCCATTCTTCTTCCCATCAAATGAGACACCTTTTCCCATTCTCTGGGAAATGTTGTATTTTATTAAATGTTGTGTTCAGAGGTTGTCTGTGATCTAGTTTAAAGCACCACAGAGTCTTCTGTGAGGCATTGCTGCAGTTTCTGTGGGGCTGATAGTGAGACCAGACATGTAACCTGGGGAAAGTGAAAATGTGATTTTTGGTTGGAAATAACTTGTATACTGCTGGGATCAATGATTGGGAGGAAAAAAACCCTTATATTTGTTGCCATGCGCTCCAGATATATAGCCAATATGATGTTAAAGCAGTCAAATATGCAATTTATTTATTTTTTTAAATATGAAGGGAAAAGTTCAAATTCTAATTCACTGTGCAAAAATCAGAGATGCTTTTATCTAGGAGATAAGCTGTTTCAGTCTATACAAACACAAAGTGAGAAGAAACTTGCTAGCCATTGAAGGTGAGGCTCTGGGACAGCCAATATGAGCAAGGAGAACTCAAGCTAGTTTAAAACCAGACTTTGATCAGTGTATGAAAGGGGATTACAGGGTGTGCATTTATGTGACAACTAAAGACCAGGTGTGGGGCCCAAGGACAACTTTCTAATCCAGTTCCTGGGCTGACCCTCAGCTGGGCAGGGAAGAGATTTAGGGAGAACTGCAGATTTGTCAGAATTCAAAGGTAGCATCAGAGACCAGAGCTTGAAAGTCCATTTTATGATAGCAGTGTTTCATGAAGCGTTGGAAGCAAAGCGCTGTGAATTACACAGCTTCAACAGCTGTACTTTGTTACACAGATGAAATAATTTAGCAGCTTTTCTTCATCTCTACTAAATACGTTGGAAAACTTCAATCCAACAATGTGCTGCTGTTTGCACATTTGTTAAAGTTAACAGGAAAGCTGGAAGGCGCTGCCGCTCCGGCTGGTCTTTATCCTGCTGCGTAGGGAAATTGTTCGGTAACTGGGATCTTCATACTGAACAGCTTATTAATTTTTGCCTTGCGATTGCTATTGCTATTCACCTTGCAGAAATCTTTCAGCACACTCATCGCCTATCAACATGGCCTGTCCTGGCACCGAGCGAGCTATCAACCAGTTTTCAGGTTAACACTTGGTCTGTACGTAGGAGAGGTTCTTGCTCAGACACCTTCGTGCTGCAGAAAGCCTGTAACTCCTGCTCACCCTGGGGCTCTTGCAGGCTGAGACCTGCCAGGGGCTGCAGCTGGTGAGGGATCCTGACCCCCATTCACCAGCCCCTTCAGGGTCTGCCTGCTGCTCCCAGGTCATTTTTTTTTCACCCAGGAGCCAGGTTCAGGCTCTAAACCAAACAAATCCGGAGGCTTTTTTATTGAGACCTCTGTGTTACGTGGCCAATATATATATATACTATGTATATGTGTATAATATATATGCATTTGAAATATGGCAAGTGTTCAACTGACCCCTCAGCACAGTGTGCCTGTCTGTGGCTGAGTGGAAAGAGTTTAAGCTAGAATTTCACTTCATGTAGATTTAACCAGTTTCTTATATATTGTTTCATATATGTTCCTACTGGTTATCATCTTGTATCATTCTTTTTGGCCAGGAAATTTCTTTTTCCATATGGGTCCAGTTATTAGCAGCACCATGTGTTCGGTCCATGCTATACATCATAGAATCATAGACTGGTTTAGGTTGGAAGGGACCTTAAAGATCATCTAGTTCCAACCCCCCCTCCGTGGGCAGGGACACCTTCCACTAGACCAGGTTGCTCAAAGCCCCATCCAACCTGGCCTTGAATGTTTCCAGGAATGGGACATCCACAGCCTCTCTGGGCAACCTGTTCCAGTGCCTCACCACCCTCACAGTGAAGAACTTCCCTACATCTAATCTAAACCTACCCTCTCTCAGTTCAAAGCCATTACTCCTTGTCCTATCACTACATGCCCTTGGAAAAAGTCCCTCCCCAGCTTTCCTGTAGGCCCCCTTTAGGTACTGGAAGGCTGCTATAAGGACTCCCTGGAGCCTTCTCTTCTCCAGGCTGAACAACCCCAACTCTCTCAGCCTATTACACTGCATTTGCATGCTTCCTAATCTGTGCATCTTCCTCCATACAATACCACCTCTGCATCTATAGACCTTCATTAACATTATGGTGGACTATAATATCTTGTTCTTTAGTGTTTAAACTGCTTTTCTGCCTCTCAGTTTCCTCATTACTGCAGTTACACAGCAATAATAGTTGGGTTTGGCATTTTTCATAACAATACTTAAGCACAAAGTGAATCTCAAGCAGCCTTAGATAGGCGATAAACTTAATTTTATTTTTTTGTGTGTACTAAAAGAATACGTATGAAACGGTAATTCTCAGCAACAGGATACTGAACTATACGGGTTTCTGGTCTTGCCCAGGAGGACTATTCTTATGTATCATAGACATGAAAAGGGATGCAGATGCCCAGTCCCAAACTTACATTCATGAAAATCCCATTTAGCTCTCTAGCCTGATCAAGATGGCATGAATTGTTTGAACCGTTCTTGCACATAATCTTATGTCACTCAAGAAAGACGCTAAAACCTGTGTTTGTAGCTGGTGGAATATGTTGGATGAAAACCTTTTAGTATACTTTTTAGAGATTTTTTTTTTTGTCAGCTGCAGTTTACACTTTACTCATCAGTGTCATAACTGAGGAAATGTTAATTCAGATTGTATTGCCAGTACTTGGTAGTGTCCTCATTCTTTCTCATGGTCCCTTCCCTAAAGACCTGTCATCATATTCTTTATGTAAGGCATTGAATGAATAATAATAATAAAAAAAAATATCCTAGGACAGGTACAGTTAAAAGATTAGGAACCACTAGCATTTTACATAGGCAAAAATAAGTTATTGAGGCTGATGTATAATCATATTGGAAAAGACTCATTTTCTGCCAATTTAATGTAGTAATAACAGATAGTAATGCAGCTTAGATAGAGTTCTCAAGTACAGCAGGAGGTTGTTTATTCTTTTGTGGCAGGCCGTGTCATGCCCGAGCCCCGGTATATTGCTTAAATGTTGTTAGCATCAAACATATCTCAGAGGAACAGCTAGATGATGAATCATCCAGTTGGAGAGGTCCCAAGCCACTGTTTATCTTTATTTACCTGCATTTTTTTACAGACATTTGGTGCTTTTGCCTCTGCAGAGAAAACTTTATTATGTGTAAACTGTCTTTTTTTTTCTTCTTCTTCTTTTCTTAATATGTTAAGAGGAAAAAGACTTGGCAGAGATTGGAAAGGGCATGACAGGCATGGGGAAATAGACATCTCCAAGACAGAAATTCTGTTCTACAGGCAGAGTTAGAGAAATTGCCCCCCGCTCCCACCCCCCCAAAAAAAGTAAATGTAATTCTTTTAAGGCATGGGGGATAATAATTTAGAATCTTTCTAGTTTGTGTTATTTCCTTGTTCAGATCCTGAGAGAGTTCTGGAGAGTAACTGAATTTGATAACTATAGAAAGCCATACATACTTATCTAAATTTATTAGCATCATTGCCTGGACAGTTTGATATAGGCATTGGGAAACACCCTGTGTGACAAGGGATCTGATAAGTTGCCTAATGTCGTGGAGCACCAAATTAAGACAGGGAAAGACATTTTGTCTGTAAAAAACCCCCAGTTGTAATCCCAAATAGGTCATCATGGGTTTATGAATGGCAGCAGGAGGTGGTAGGTGCTCAGTAAGAGGAAGATGCGGTTACGTTTCCTTCCCGTGAATCAGGAAGAGCCTCGTGGTCCCCAGGGGACTGCTTGTGAAGTGAGGTGCCATTCATTGTGAATAAAAGTACTGCCGTGACTTCTACATCAGCCTGACTTCCAAAATTTAAAATGACATCCCAGCATAAAAGTGTTCAAAAGCCGGATTATAAAATTAACTGTTTCTGAGGCAAAAGCCTTCATTGGACTGATATGGAGAAAAGCTTCTGGAATGTTAGTCAAGAGAGGAAATGATAACTTAAGCTCCTCTCATAGTGTTTAATCCTAAATTTAAACAGACTGATTCATCTGAACAATGAAAGACTTAAGACATAGCTAAGAGTATGATACTGTAGCCTACATTTAAGAAAGATGCAAGAAGGAAGGAAATCTGTTTTTTCAAGGGTTGTCTCTCTTTTTGTGGGAACAAAAGTGATTTCTTGAGAAAATAATCAGCTGCTCTTTCCTTACCTTTATACCTATCTTAGACCATGATCTTGGGGTATCTTTTATGTTATTCCCTGCCACCTTCTTTATGTAAACAACTGAAGATATGGGAAGTGGAGACATTTTCACTTGTTCAGGCATGCAAAGATGGAAGCAGAATTAAACCAGAAAAAAGTCAATTGTTTGTCTGAGGACAAAATACCATCAAAGCAGAACTTTTGGCTCCCTTGCTCCTTATGGTATTTCTGGAATTAAAATATCTCACAGTACAGCTCATGGGCTAAGTCCTTCTTTCAGTACTATCACCGTGAATGCAGAGCACCTCTTTGTAGATCAATTCAGTTATTCTGAGAGCAGAATATATCCCTTTAGGAACAATTTTAATAAAACTGAAATAATATTTTTTTCCTTTTTAGCTGACAGCGCTTCATTCCCTTAAGGTACAACTGAAGTCAAGAAAGTCTCTTGTTCCTAGCCCTCAAACTCCAGAAGATTATCATTAAAATGCAGCACATCATCTTCTAAATCTGTAATTGAAAGAACTTTTGATGCACTAAAAATGGAGCTCAGGCGGATGAAGAAATCTGAGGGGAATTGGCAGTATAATCCCTTCACAATGCAAAAAGGCCGGTCTGTCTCCTGCCTGTTGCTTAAACCCAGAGTAAAGACAGTTGGTATTAGGTGAGTGCACTAATGATGACTGATTTAGATTGGGTCCTGAGCTGTGTACAAGATGATTGGCAATGTGCAGGTAGTCATGAGTCAAGCAGTTCTGGGCAAAACCATCCTGATGAAATCAAGTCCAACAACTAAGCAACAACCGCTCATGTCACTTTTGGAGTCAGATGTTCAATGACAGAGTTAAGTCCTTCATTCACTGTGGTGTGCAGAGACTCATCTCTGTCTTTAAATATGTGTTTTGATGCACTGAATGAAAACAAGTACTTCACAGACTGTGTTAATGACAGTGCTAAGCCTATTCTGCCTCAGAAATTATCTAGAAAAGAGGCTGCACTTGTCCCAGCACACTTTTTAGTTTTAGAAGATGATATGCTTTCCTCTGCTCTTTTACCATTTGATGAGCTAATCAATATTCATTGATTAAGATGACTGATTTTATGTGCAGAAAATGTAATACATATAAGGATTTAAAGTTTGTTTTCTGCTCTTGCTAAACGACAGATGACTTTCTATCATTGCATTTAGGTCTATGTTCCCAACAGATTTACTTGCTGATGGAGTGACTGTTGCAGCATGCATTTTTTAGGTCTTTATCGCTCAGAGCTGAACACAGAAACCAGCTTTAAGTAGCTGTACACTCTGGATAGTACATGAGAGGAGCTAAACTCTTCAGTGTGGGATCCAGAGCCATCAGGTTGAACTAGCCATAATGAAACATGCAGTATGAGAGAAGGTCCTTGCCTTTCTCCTGGCCTTATGTGTCTTATGAACGATGAAACTCAGTCTCCCATGTCCTGGATGAGTGTTCAAAACATTGATCTTCTCCCAAAGTAGTGGCTTTTCTGAATGCTGTGGTCAGAGCTGTGTTTTGTGTCAGGGTCATTCATGCTAGGCATGCAGAGGGCAGATCTGACAGATCAGCTCCTTAGGGAAAATAGGAAGAGAAATTCCAGATTTTTGGATCTTGGACTTCTCAACCATGAGCTGAATTGTACCAATTCTAAAAAAAAAAAAAAAAAAAAAAAAAAAAAAGAGAGAGAGAGAGAGAGAGAGAGAAAACAAGTAGCATTTTCAGGTTTTGTGGCTTGATTTCCAGAACTGTAGGGAGATAAAAGTAATACTTGTTTATGTCTGTGCAATACCATGCCATATAAAAGTGTGTGTCCAAGCTGTCCTCCTGTTCCTGCAGAGCCCTGCTGGCTTTACATGGGGGAAGATGAGTACTCACATTTTTAAAGGCAGCTGGGAGACTGCAGTGAATCACAGCATCTGACAGCTGGCCTGGTCATAGCCTTTCTGTCTAAAGTGGTTCAATTTTTAGTATAAACTGCACAGACTTCTGCATACAGCACACATTTTTTAAACGCTGCTGAAAAATGGAGAGGTGGCACAGAAGAGCCACAAAGACATTATTTGCGATGTCTGGCAGCCAGAGACAAAAAGAAGCCAATCTGTTGTACTGACTACACTACTACTTGGTAGTGAAAGGCAGAAAAAACCTACATTTATAGGGTAAACATAAATTAGACATTAGGCAAAGATGTAAACCCTAAATTTGACATAAGGGTTTTTTGGGGGCGGTGTTTGCAGAGATGGAGGGAAAGAAGAGGCAAATAATTTTATATGTGTGGAGGGAATTAACCACCAGAAGAAGCTATTATAGGCAATGGTGAGTAGCAGAGCCCTCCGTCTCCTCAGATGACAACTGGATAACTCCCTGGAAGGTGTACGTTAACCAAGAACGGGTTACACTTTGACCAAAAGCAAGTTATTGTGCTCAATGCACAGCTGGTACGTAATGGTTAGTCTAACACAGAAGGTCATCTCTGGTGATTTTATTGTCCTATCAGGCCTTAAATTCCATAGATATATTTATCTGTGAGAAGCTCTGCCCCCCCATTACTCCCTTGGCAGAAGCAGCCCCTTACTTCTGCCAGCACAGTCTTCTTCTGGTAGAGTTTCTGCCCCAAAGGCCCCGTGCCAGGATTTCTTCCAGTGAAAGCAAACACAAAACAAAGCTCAATCTATCTGAGGCTGTGCAAATTAAAAAAAAAAAAACCAACCCCAAAAGTAGCCACGTATTAAGGACTTAGCACTACGTATCAGTAATAGGCATCAGAGTATCTGAGTACAGATCTTGAAATGAAGGAGGAGGTACTAATTCTAAATATCCCTGAGGAGCGTAGCCCTCATTCTGCCTGGTAAGCAAGAAAGTAAACCACTGTAACTGAGACTAGGCTGCACTCTGGTCTGAAGAGAAGGGAGAGACAAGCAGAAGTGAATGCAGAAATTTCCAGCTTCCACCCTCACTTTCCTCTTATTTTTTGGATGTACAAGGCACCCTCCATAGCTGCTTAAGAGCTTCAGGGTTTGGGCTTTTTACCATGCCCATGAGGCAATCAGTAATTTTTCCTCTGCCCGATATAGCTCTATTGCAACACTAAATATGGAAAAATTGGTGCCAGCCAGCCTAATACCATCAAACCTTAATCACAAAGAAAACCTAGAGAGAGTCACCTTTTATTGTACTGCAACAAAGAAACCTCTGAGCCCGATTTATGGTCAAGGAGGTCAAAAGAAATATTCCTATTGTGTCTTGGGGCTAGGAGACAATTCGGTCTTCCCGTAAGGTCAGGTTCTCTCCCATGTCAGCAGGCATAACACAAATGAAGTTGGTATCAAAGATGTTGCACAAGCCTTAAGCAGAATAAATATTTTTCTTGTATGTAAGAGAGAAAATCAAATCTGTCACCTGGTATTTCTATAGAAAGTACTTTATACATTAGAATCTGTCAGCCTTTATTACGTCTCTTTGAGTTGGTTTGTGCAAACCCTTAAGCTAAATATTGACTTTTTACATAAAGCGTGTGGTGATATATGTAGAAGATAGGTCAACAGGCCAAGAAGGAATGCAGTCTGGGCGGCAAATCAATGGTGAGCTTCAGTTCTTCAGGGCATAGGATGAATCCAGGCATTTTGCTTGTGTAATTATTCGCCTTGCAGTTTAGAGATGTACGGAAATTCACTATTTCTCCAAACGCAGCCATCCCATTTGAGTGTTGTTGATTCACCTCCTTTAATGCCCATTACCCCAGACTGCTGAAATCAATGCATTTTAATTTCAAGGAAAGAAAGATTAAGCCTTTAGATGAAAAGTATTCCCCCACTTTTTTTTTTCCTCCTCAGCAATACATATACTTTTAAGCAGCTAATACATTTCTTCTCACATTCTTGGATCCTTTTCATATTCCCATCCAGTCTCTGCTTGGAAAATAATGTGATCTTAACTTGCCTTGAAACAATCTTTATTCAGCTATAGGTATGTGTGCATACGTACGTGTGAGTATATATTATATCTATTTATATTTGTATGAAAAATTCTTAATCCTCTAAAGTAGTATCTCATACTAAAAACCCTCTCTGGGTATTTGCCTAATGTGCTATAACAATAGAAATGGATAAGGATAATGCATTTATAGACAGTATTGCTAAAGGCCAATTACAGACCTTTATCTTGAGAATAGCAACCTGAAAAATTTTTCTTTGTTGATATATGTCCTTGATTTTGACAGAACTGCACAAAATGTGCATTGTGTCTGCGGGAGTCAGAGCTCATCACTTGAGTTTAGCCCAGATTCTTTAATTCCTCGTTACAGCTTTCTCTTTTATCAACCCCAAAAGCTGTGCCATTTCTTGCTTTCAGGCTGTGAGGAATTCGAGCATTGTCCCTTTCCATTTTTGATGCTCAGATGGAAAACCGCCCCTTGACATCATACATTTTAGTTCATCCTACTTAAAAAATCTAAGGTAACTGCAAAAATCAACTCAATTTGTTTTCCCGATGCACTAACGGGAGAATAATAAACACTCCAAACACTACTTTTTCCCCAGGGATCTGTGGGAAAGGAAGAGCTGAAGGAGAAAGAGCAAGACTTGATCCTTTTGCAGGGTTTCAGTCCTGCAGCAGCTACGGTGCACAGCAATCTCTCCTACGCAGAGGCTGGGAGTGCGGTGCCCAGCCACAGGTAGGCTTCGGAGAGGAATAATTCCTCCTCTCCCAGGGACAGCAGGAAAGACAGAGATACCTGATTGCTAAACAAGGTGGCTAAATGTCCCTGTAGTTGCTACATCTGCACCCTTTCAAACAAATGACTCGATTTTGGTGTTAATGGTCCTACGCACGACAAGCGGCTGAGCAAGCACCCGATGGATGAGAATCTGCACCTCACCACCAATCTCCCGTAGCACAACCTCCCGTGGAAGAAACGTCCCAGGCCGTGGTGGTGCTGCTGATTTAGCAATACATGGAGCTTTTCCTGACTCCTGGGCTGCTGAAACCCACCTGAGCCTGGGGGTGGGTACTGGAGGTGCCAGGGCGGTGGGTGAGCGGGTGCCTGGGGTTTTTTCTAGCTGGGCAGGTTGGGAGGAGCACACGTACCTTCGTGCATCCTGGAGTCGGTGCCAGTCCTGGATGTGCCGGGGAGGCTGAAGGCACGGCCACAGGAGCGTGTGGCTCTGGTCGCTGGCCCCATAGCTGCAGAAGGAGGTCTGAGCCACTGTCACCACGCTGGAGGCTCAGCTGCCGAGTGGTGAGGCTGGGAAGTCAGCCTGAAGCCAGGAGGTGAGTTAGAGGCAGGTATTTCATCACCTTCCAGCCCACAAAGACCCTCAATATTCAGGCTTTATGAACCTGTTACTGCTTTCCACTCAGAAATGGGGGAAAGTAATTTTGACAGATATGCACAGCCCAGGGAAGTAATTAAGCGACAGCCTCCTTTTAATCAATGTGCTTAAGTAGCTTTCTTACTCAAAATCATAATAGCCATCTACATATGCAAACTAAGCATTACTTCCATTTTCATGGAGTAGTTATAAGTTCAGGAATTGTTATTGCAGCCTTTTTTCATAATCATGTTTATTTTATTTTGAATCAGTTGTTGCCTTGTATCCCACTAATTTTGAATCACCCAACTGTAAATACATGGGAATAATACTGCAATTGCAAAGTAAATTCACTGTGGTTATCCTTCTTGATAATTAATTAAACTAAAGAATTTCTTAACGTGGATTCATATTTTATAAGTATAATTTTTAGGAGTGGGACTCATTATCTATATTTTATTTAAGCTGTGATAATTTTCAGTCAGTAGTTAACCTTCCAATTACCTGATTTAGTTAAAATTATAACCATCAAAAATCATATGTGGTATAATTAGAGACATTCTAGAGTTATTGCAAAGAGAGGGTAATAAATTATTCTCCATGTCCACTTAGAACAGTGTAAGAAATAACAGGATTAATCTTCATCAAGTGAGATTTAGGTTAGGCTTTAAAAGAACTTTGGAATACTGAGCCTAGTTAGCAGTAAAAAAAAAAAAAAACCCCTCTGGACTCTCCATCACTGGAGATGCCAGTTTAGACAAACATCTGTCCTTAGTAGTTTAGATGTAGCACAACCTCTCTTAAGGGGTGGCACCTTACACCTCTAGAAATCCCTTTCGCCCCACATTTAGTGCTTTTCTATTTTTGCTTTGAATTTTCAGTGTAGTTTTCATCTTTTGTACGGTTGTTTTTTAAAGATGTTTTAGGAAGGTTCATTGTGCTTTTCCTTTATTAAGCATTTTCTCAAAACATGTATTTATGACTAGCAACAGCTTCTTGAGAACAGGGCAGCTGATGTTTTGGTTTCATTTATATGGAAATTTTGAGATTGTAAATTTTCAGTGGTGTTCCTGCTTAGTGAAAAATGTTTCCTAGAAATGTTATTTTAATGGAGAGTTTCAGTGGATCTTTTAGTCTCTTTACCTCAGTGATGTGCAAAGAATATGGAGAGATTTTTTGCCCTTAATACAGTTTATGTTTTGTTTACTCAGGAGCTTCCTAATGACACCAAGAGCCTCAGAGTGAGAGCACTTAAAGAATAAGGCAGTGACCGAAATATGTGCACATTATTATTAAAGACACTCGTATGTTCAGAACATCACTTCCCAGGTTGCTTGTTGCTTATTTTCCCCAGGCAGTATTTTTCACAAGTAATAGATTGTCCTATCATTTCTTTTCTGTTCCCTTAAATGGGTATTACAGTGTTTAGGATGTAATTATAGAACAGGAGCAACAGGGAAAAAAAGGGAGACGAATTTCCACTTAGGTAAATTGTAGTTCTTTGGCGGTTTTCTGAAAGCTTTTCAGGTTTTGCATTATGTAGGTAATTCAGGAAAAAACAGGACTTGATAAGCTTTCTTTTGTGCAGCACTAACAATGCAGCTATTCGCTGCAGTTACCAACATGTGCCAAAACTTGTTGCAATAAATAGTTGCCTTCTCATAAGACAAAATGTAAGAATAGGATTGTATTAGTATGCAAAGTGCTTTCCATTTATTCATTATACACTTTCTGAGATTTGTGCCCCTAGAGATTCTTTTGTGTTTAGGCCAGAAGAAACTCAGATACTTAAAAGATATGCAAATTCTTTATGAAGTGGACTCAAAACACTAAGTGACTTCTGAAATATCATGTAGTATATTAGAAGCCTGTAAGTATGGGATTATACTGCATCTATTACAGGAAGTAATGTAGATGTCAAAAAAACTTGTGTTCTTTAAAAAAAACCCCAACAAATCAGGATTTCAAAATACCTTCCCTATAAATAAGCTATTTATGATTAAGTCTAGAATCTCCCAGGGCTTGTAGTGTACCAGCGCATTAATCAAGACAGCTATAAACACACAGAAACATTCAAAGGCTGATAGTCATGGGTTTCCATATTGCTGGCAAACTACAAGAAAAGGGTAATAAGAAGAAATACTATGAGCTTTTGTAATTATGGTTAGAGCCTAACAATATTTTAAAATAATAATAATTTTAATCCAAGGTTAAAAAAAAAATCCTACAGAACTGTATTTTTTCTTAGCTAACATTTACCATAGGATACATTTTCAGCGTAATTAGGACTGTTTCTAATTGCAAGATGGCCTCTCATTTGTTATTAGAGTGGGAAGGCTGAGAAGCAAATTTTACTCCTTGATGTGGCTGATGGAGAAATACAATGATTAAAAAAATCCCACCGAACTTAGGCTGAACAAGTCTTGTCTTCTTCAAGGCCCAACAGGGTCTGAGGCACTAATGTTCAGTGATACTAAGCAACATCTTGTTACACAAATTTTGGATTCAATGCAAAGCAGCACATCCAGCTCTGGCCTACTGCATAATTTGCCCTGTATTTGTTTGCTTTTTCACTGGGTTTTGCTGTGTTTCAGTGCTCCAAATCCTATTTAACCTAATTGCTCTTAAATTCTTTTTGATCCTGAGAAAGCCTCAGCTACAAAGATACCAAAATAATGTTATTAGGGGTGTGTTCGTAAGGAAATGGGTGTAATTGCATTACTTGAGTCATATGAAACAAGACTGCTCAAAGTAATAGACTGCATTAGAGGAAACAGATCTCTCGTGATCAATCTCCCCATCTATTTTATTATGCTTTTTTTCCATTGCGAGTACACAGGCAGGAAGAATCAAAGCACGAGAGGCCAGGAAAATAGCACCATTTGTTTGATTTTCCGTACAAATAGCGGAGATCTTCTCCCTCGGTGCTGCGTCAGCCACGCGGGGAGCGGCGAGGAGGTCGGAGCAGCCACGGCCGCCTCGGTGGCTGTGGCAGGTACATTAGGAAGGCAGCGCGTGATATCCCGGCACTTTCCTGCCACAGCCCCGCTGCTTTCAGATCAAACATTGCTCCTCTACGGCCGTATGAACCCTGCCCCTGTTGCTCGATCATTTCGCGTTTGGGAGAGGGGCTCAGAAGAAGAGCACAGCTACATCCCAGTGCGTCCCAATGCTTAGCTTCCCACAGAGATGTCGTCTTGCCCGTTTCTTGCAGGTTTTTAGCAATGCTCCCCTATTTGTCACTTTCCAAAAGACAAATTTATCTTTTTTTTTTTCCCCCCCTCTTTGAGTTATCTGGTTTTGTCCTTTTCTCCTTTCACATCTGTCTTGCTCAGCTCACAGCAGCACAGCTCTGTCTGCGGGTTCTTCCTCGCTGAAGCCCTGCAAGAGCTATTTTTTCCCTAAACGAAGCTTCACTGAATCTGGCAAATTGCTGCAGAGTGTTTCTGTTTATGAACTGACATTTGCTGCTCAGAAAATACTTCACTGTAAAATCTCCACTCGGATATAGATACGATAGTCCTTTAGATTTTGTTTTAAATCTCTGATCCCTCTTCCAGGCCTTTGTGTGAGCAGGCTAGGGGAGAGAAAGAAAAACGACAAAGTTATCTTTGTTATTTATTTTTTTGCTAACAGAGAAAAATCTAACAAAGGCGAAAGAAACCCCGTTGAGACCATTTTCACAGCCATGTATCATTGTAGGGCAATACATCCCTAGCTGGTGTAAATAAAGGAGGAAATTGTGAACTGATCTGTATGGCATGGTTCCAATTTTCAACAAAGCAACTTCTGCAACATTAATGAAAATTATTTCTAGGAATGTTTACCTGTTATGAAAATTAATCCCGTGCAAGGTTAGTCTTTTATAAGACTAAGCCATGCTAAACAAGCTGCCAGAAGGCTTATCACAGTTATATGGGATGGGCTTTTAAAGTTAGCGTCTACTGTCTTCCTTCAAATGCTGCGTAGTGTGAAAAATCAAAACTTTACCATCAGCTGCAGGAAACTATATTCCTTGAGATGAGCTGAGTAACTTTAAAATCATGAGGATAATCTCAATTGACATGCAAATTATGCAGCCTAAACAAGGAAAAAGCTACTCCTTCATTTACTCTTGGAAAATGCAATTTGGTCTGCTGTAACTGGCGCTTTCCAAGAGATAAATTTCTCAAAATGATTAATATCTCTGGCAGAAAATTATATCAGTAATATATGTAGAGCACAAAGGAGGCTTAGAGTAATGTAATTCTGTTCAATTTTTTTTTTTTTTTTTTTCATAAAAGAGAAGGGTAGATTATGCCATCTAGTTAAGCCTTTATATATTCTAATGTGAAGCAGTATATTCAAATTCTACACGCTGCTTAAAAAGGAATATAAATTTGTATCTGCAGGTTTGTAAACCCTCAAGGTAGTGATTTAAATGAAAAAGTGACATTTTGGAATGGGGTGAAATTTTAAAATCCTGGCAAAAGGAAGATTCTGAGTTCTTAAAGTTGCGTTTTGCCCTGAAAAACTTACCAATATTGCCAAAAGCCTAGACAAAAGACATTGATGGTTCCCTTCATTTTATTTTTTTCAAAGGACAGACTTTGTTAGTCCTAAACTTTTAATACTAGTGTAAAGGATTAGAGGAAATTGCTGAAATGATATTTTATTAAATAACATGACTAGTTCAAAACAAACTCCCCTGAAATGGTGCATAGATCTATCTCAGCACTTATTCAGAGTGGAGCTTCTCCTGAATCCAGACAGATGACCTGGACCTTAGGATTTTTTTATATGTTTTTAAATGAGCAAAAGGATTATTGCATCAGACATGTGAGGCTGAAGGTCAGGTGCCTGAGGGATACTCTCTGTTTTACCTGAGTTAATTAGCTACAATACATATTTGTCAAAGAGCAGGTAGATACCCTTTGCCAATAAGTTAACACCATTAACAAATTATGAGATAATAGGGCTATATCACTTTCTTCCACGTTATTGTTCTTTCTTAATAATTAATTATAGAAATGCAAATTCAAAAGAGGGTACACACCGCATAATCATGTCTCCCATACATCAGAAACATAAAACTAAGCAATACCATGTGCTCTGAAGAGACATTTATGTCTTGATTCATGTGCTGGCTGAAGGGAAACTTTCCCATTGTCCGTGAACCAGGTAACCAGGAATTTTGGCTGGCACCGAAGGAGACTGTCCCTCCGCTCAGTTTCATTTATTGGCTGGATTTTTTTGTGCTATACATAAAATGAAAAAAAAAAAAAAAATCAAAATTTGTGTTGCTGTGAGGCACTCACTGCTTCACTGAGATCCGCCTGCAGGAATGTGATGGGAGGTGGCTTACCCATGTCCTGCTCCGGGAGGAGGATTTGCAGCGTTGGGTTACCTCTGGCCTCGCCTGGGTTGGAATAACCACATGCTCTCCCTCCTCCTCCTGAACACAACTGGAAGTGGCGATCACAATCCGCAGCTAGTGTTACATGTGTTAGGTTTGTGTTGCCTTCCACTTTGTGCCCAAAATAACTGATTCGACTGGCAAAACTACTGAGAAAAGATTGTTTAAGTTAAGGGGCAGACAAGTGATGCAGACGAATACTGCTCTTCATGTGTGTCGTTCCAAAACCCACTCCTTTACACAGAAGGATAGCAGCTATCGACGCACACAAACACACACACAAAGGATTTTTCAGTTGCCTGAGCTTACACCGAGTACTTTTTTCCCCTAAACTGAGATGCCTGGCACTTAGCAGGTATCCTCCAGCGGGAAGGCCCCCAGTCCCCGTCCCTCTTTGTCCTCCCATCCCGGCGGAGCGGGGTTTCCCTGCGGATCCGTGCTGCAGTGAGAGGTGAGCAGCCAGCACCCGTGGCCAGCGCACTGGTCCAGCCTGCTCTTCTTGGGAACAGAGCTCCCAGCCGCTCCTGACATCCGTGCCAACAGGTGTATTTCCAAATTTTTTTAGCTGGGGAAACCTTTTGTAGCTTGTTTTAGTCATGGGCCTGTCTCGCCTGGGGGTGATGGAAAGTTGTGGGGAAGGACTGGAGACTCATCAGCATTTACCCCGAATTTGGGCAGGCTCATAAGGAACTGAAGGTTTATCCAATTATTTCATTCATGTGAAATTCTGTTAGTGTTTGCTACTAGATGCATCTTCTGAACGCCGTTTCCATGCAGTTTTCACAAGGGCAGTGTCTGCCCTGCAAGAGGAGGGAAAGCGTCAGACCAGTTGTCCCCAGAGCTGCTGCTGATCTGGTGTCCCCCCAGTAGAACGGAGCCCAGGACCAGCTCTTCACTTTCCAAGGAGTGACTGCTATTTATTTGCTCCCCTTCAGCAAAGTTACTCCAGGTAAAAACTGCTGAGATTCTGTCTTGTCACACAGTGGAAGACCCAAATATTTGCAGCCACATGCCAAAGGGAGATTGAAATGAGAAACCTGTGACTCAAAGCATGTAAATGCCCAAACGTGAAACCTGGCTGTTTTCTGAAGGATCATTCTCGGGTGGTGCAGCAGGCAGCATTGCTGCAGGGCCACCAGAAATGCTGGTGTACTGTGTTTTTAAAGTCACTGAAAAATAGAAAAGAAAAGAAAAAAATTAATCTTCTCGTCATCTTTTGCTGTGCACGTCTCCTCATTTCACTAAATCCAGTGCAGATGTGCAAATTAATATTGGATCAAAACCTTAACAACTGTTTAATTTTTAAGTTTTCTCTATTCCTTCCTTGAATGTTTTTTGCCATTAAGCATTCTAGATGAAGCAGCTGTTACCAGGTACTGTAGTAATTATTTGGGTTATGATGTATTTGATGTGGATTTTGGAGACAATTATGTGTTTAAGCACTGAACTGCAGAGAGGACCGTTTCGCTATTTGATAGTAGGGGAAGAAACGGGCTCTCACCTGGTTTTCTGCAGCACAGAGGGTCACAGCCTGGCCCCGGTACCAAGGCGAACGGCCACACTGCTGAGGTGTTTCTGAAGGGCTGGAGACAGAAATTTGTTCGCCCTGGGCTACAGCAGAGAGGCAGAGCTCCTCTGCGGCTCCTCTGCCCCAACGCCGGAGCGCATCAGCTGTGCTCTGGGTACAACAAACTCATGAGGACCCGTGGGATCTGTCTCAGTTACTCCTCGGAAAGGGTGATGCCTGTGATTTCATTACTCTCTATACCTTTAGCATCCACCTGCTGTTACATCTTTCCTCTTTAAAAGCCAGCCTTTCCGGGTAAGAGCTATATTCATTATGAACAGCACTTGGCGCAACAGGATTTAGCCTGACTCACCACTGGCAGCTACCACAATGTCATGGTGATATGCTATTCGGTAAGACATAACAGCCAGTGAGTCTTTTTAAATCTGCAACTGGTCCATACATCCCAGCAGAGTGGTATAGGAGTCTGCAGACTCCTTTCCCCTTCACAGTCCCTCTACAGCCAGCGGGGTGATGCTTCTGCAGGGCCATGCTGCACGGAGCAGAATTTGGCATGGGCCAAGCGAGGATCATGTTTGTGAAGGTATTCATGATTCTTGATATGCAGAGATTTGCAATGTAGATAAGCAGATGTTATGGTAAATGCTCTCAAAGAGGAATCTTGGAAACTGCCAGGTTAATCCTAAAATGCATGGGATTAAATAAACAAGTGTTTTGTAACATCTTTATACATGACCAGAGAGGTGACATGTTTTTAGGGGCAGTCTCACTTCTTTCAGGGCTGATGAGATTTCTACCTGTTCAAAACTGAAATAAAACTAAAATAGAAGCTCTCTAAAAAACTGGCATCCTCATTACCTTGCATGCCCAGTTTTTGCTACATGCACAAAATTGCAGTGTAAATCCTTCTCCAGAGTGATTCTGATTTATATTGGTGGGCGAGCGAGGAGAATCAGGCCTGAGACTGGGTTGCTGAGCTGCATTGCTTTCACTCCTTTCATCCAGAGAGTGCTTCAAAGTGCTTATAATAAAAAGCCAGCTCCCTTTTCACAGATCAGTGCTCTGATTTACTACGTCAAGCATCCTGGAGAAACCTGGGATGACAAATGTAATGGTTGTGGTCCTTCTCTGCCATAGGCC